>NC_066345.1:9205989-9567011 GCF_024516045.1 Bombus affinis
CAACAAAGATGAGACATGAATTAATCGTACGAAACGCAACCTTTTTCAACGAGGAAAACGGCGTATTACCGTGATAATGTATTAGACGTCGCATCGTTTAAACAACTGACCTGGAAAATCGGGATTTCGATAGGCGAAATTTCGTTGAAACAGGTCAGCGTGCGGCAGCGAGCCGCAATTCCGCGTATTCACGGAAATAATCGGACGGAGATTTCCTCGAGTCACAGACGCGAAATTCAATTTTGAAGAGCAATCAAGGTGAATTAGTAGCTAAATGAAACGAAGTAGTGGTGCGTTCGACTGACGAGGAATCGCGGCCAGCGAGTTTTGTTTGGGAAACAAATAACTGACGACGGACGGAAGGAAACTTGCCGAGTATGTCGCTGAAATTTCATGAAAATTTTACGCGGCGCGCGCCTAATCCGCGTCACGCTTCCCGTTCAACGCAACAGTATCGATCGATCGAGGTCCTCGCGAGCCGCGCACAGCCAGCCGTACACGCGGCAAAATATTCGACAACCTCAAGATCCAACAGGCGAATTGAATCAGGGAGAAAACTACGGAATAAAGATTGGACGTGGCTGCAGTGATAAAGAATCGGTGTCGCATCATCGCGTCGCCGTCACCTTCGATGGGCCACCCGGACCATTTCTCCCCGTGTTCGTCGATCTTCTGTAATATTTCCATTTTTGAATCTCGCGCAGCTTATCTTGACTTAACTTTATCGCTCTATTAACATCCTGCTTTTATAAACTTTGAAGCATTCAGTTCGATAAGGAATGATTAATCGTAAAATTTTTTATTCGAAACGTCAGGAGTTTCTTTTACCATTAAATCGTAGAAGATATCTGTAAGTGTCCTAACAGTTTCCTGAGTAAGTGAAATTAATTCTCAATTATTCTCTTAATTTCCAAAGTTAACAGCAACTCTGCCAAGGATAATCTTTTCTTCGAAACCACGAGGCTTGAGTTTCGTGCCCTTGACCCATCGACCAACCGTAGAAATTATTAACACGCTAACCATCTTTCTTGAAACGGCGAACACCCGAATAATCCAAGTTGCAAGTTCGCGGCTGCCTTCTATTCAAGCCGTCGACACTTCGTTATCGATTACACGCGGATGCTGTAATTTCCTCATTAGTGGGTTCAGCTAGCAAGTACGTTGGGCTGGAGCGATGGCAGAAAGGATCGTCGAGGCGCCTAGTTTCCAAAGACAAGACTCCGCAATTATGCTTACGGTTTCGAAGGAGCGCCGTTGAAATCATTTCGTCTAGCAAGAAGGAGAAAGGGAGAACGAGTAGTACTAGCCCAGAGAACGAGGATCCAACAATACCAAGAGATGGAACAAAACGGCAGCAACGAAGCTGCTGGTGAAGTAGTAACGCGTTCAACGTTCGATATTATCGTCGACTACCCGTTATCTTCCGGCAGGAGGGATCCAGCGAGCGGGAAATCTGCGAGCGTGGAAGGAAAACCTGCTGAACGGATCCCTTAATCGGTGTTACACGTGTCGAGGTAATTCCGAAGGGTTTCTCTCGTCGGGAATGCCCTTTTGTTCGCCGGAATTTGTTACTCCGGGTGCGCATAATCGTCGGTTAAACCGCGGCTTTCATTCAGCAAACGTTCGAGTCGATACGAATGGACGCTCTAATAAAACGATCAACGATCGTTCCTCGTCCGACTGCAAAATACATCGATACCGATCTACTCTATAACTCAAACCCAAACGATTTTCGACCACGCTCGACACTCGACCAACTCGTATTTTATCGCACGCGATAGAAATCGCTCGCGTATTTCACCATGTACAGGCTACAATAGCGTGTCGTCGATCGAGCAAATCAAATCCGCATTATCAGCGACTTAATACTACACGCGATTTCGACCGGTTGATTTATTAACTTGCCGCGTTATTTGCCGAACCGGTTCCTCCTATCGCTTCTTTTTCCTCCTCTTTCCAGCCGCAGAGTACAGGGGATACGAAATCGGTGCGCATTCGTAAAGTTGCATCGACCTCGAATAACGTTCCGAGTGGCCACTTAAATTTTATTCCCTCGCATAACAATAGAAAGGAATAGCAGGCACTCGATGGCTCCCGCTCAGACCGTTCGTAATGCGTTTCGATACTAAAGATGCAACGTGAGATTGCGCGCAAGAGTAACTCACTTATCCGCGGCGGTCTTCGCGAAACATTGTTTCCGGTCGACGAATGTTATCTGCTAGCGACGCAAACTTTCCCTGAAATGAACAAAGCCAAGCCCTGTTGAAATTTTCCACGTCCACTGAATGTGCTACGCCGACCTAACTAACTTGAACACGATATTATAATTTCGAATTAATTCAAACGTTACTTTCGTGGCGAGGTTGAAGCTCGCGAACCCATCTCCCGGCTCGACACTCGATCCATCAACGCACTGTATCTGGGAAAGTTAACCGTACCGCTTCTGGCTTAATCGATAACCGGCGATCGATCCGAGTGACAACCAATCTCTTAAAAAATGGTCTCCGATGCCAGTCTTGACTTTGAAGAATCGGACAACCGAGACCCAACTTTTCACCGTAGCGTAGCAGCGAATAATTAGCAATACTCTCTACTAACATCTGGATCATCAATTAGAGCAGCAAGAAGAAGGACAGGCCAGAAGAGAGATTACAAACCAAGGTAGACGAAGCCTTGGCTTGACGAACAGCTCGTCAGCGAGGATTGTATGAGACGTTTCATTTGCAGCGAGAGCCAGATCAGAGGAAGGAGGCCGGAACTCGGAAGCGGATAATTCAAGACGTGACGTCACCGTAGCTCGTCTTAACAAGAGTTCCTGCAACGCTTTTCTCGGCTAATCAGATTTAACTGCTCCTCCTCGCAGGACCGTGCAAACGTTAGCAAACCTACTACCATCGCCGTGTAACCAACCACGACTATCGTTTCCCTCGCTATTATTGTACCAGGGGATGCTACCGTATTATACACACCGATTCTTTGCGCAATAGAAACGCTTACGACCAACCGCAAATCACGTTTAATCGTTTTAAACCACTGCGGAAATAAGCGAGAAAAATTCTCTCTACCAACGAGTCTTTTGATTGGCATCGATCGTTGTGTAAATAGTAGCTTTTTTGCTTTTATATGAGCTCTTTTTTCATTTTTATAGTAACGTATTTATCCAAGGGTAATTTACCCAAGGGTTTACTTAGCCAAGGGCAATTACCGACATCGCCAATCGGAAAGCAGCGCATTTCTCGCGCAATATATCGAGCAAACGCGACATTTAAACATACCTTTATTAACTTGCAAATGACGGCAGTCTGTCGACCCCTTTATCGACCCCGTTTCAACCGTGGAAACCGCTCGTGGCGATAAGTCGCCTCGATAAACCGTACGCCGTTCAGTAAGCAACTGAAAAAGAGCCAGCTCGTTGCGCTTTAACCGTTGTGAAAATAACTCTACCATCGAGCTAAGAATGAATCTTAATCGACACGCTATCTGTACCCATTCCGTACATCTCTATATCCATTTCTTTTAAGGCTTACTAGCATATATACATTCCTGTACATTCAGCTTCTTTTCGATTCATGATTTCGAAGGAAACAACGACAAGGACAAAACGATACTCTTTTCTTTACCTTAAGAAATCCATCTCCGATGGGATTAACACTTTGACTGCCACGCCGAAATCACATGTTTCGCTCAGGACGCCACGGGAGTATTTTTATTATTCAAAGCATATAATGGCAAAATAATAATAAATTCGAGATGTAAGACAACATTCTTCCTCAATGGACCGTTTATCTTATTGGTGGTCACGGGAGACCACCGTGGCGCCTTGGTAACAGTTGATAGCGATATATTATAACAAAGCTTCGTTTATTTCAACAAACCATTCGCATTCGTTATTTCGTCGTAAGCAAAACGTCCAGAGTATATTGTTGAAACGTGTAGAAGATATTAGTAAACAGTATAATGATTATTTTTATGATTTCGACGAAACATTCGGCTGAAATGGTAGAGGTAAAAAAAAATTATGGTTGTGATAAACCAGTGGTAGTGGTAGATTACAAGAGAGGAAACTGTTCTGTAGATTTATCAGATCAAATGATAGCATATTCTACACCACATAGAAGAACCCTCAAGTGGTATACAAAATTAGCTTTAGAGATACTGTTAAATACATCAATTTCAAATGCGATGATATTCTATAAACGAGCAATAAAAACAAAAATCAAGATATCAGATTTTAGAATGGCACTTGCAATGCACCTTACACAGTGCCATTCACCAGAACCGTCAAATATACTTGTTCGACAAAGATTGCGACACGAAATGTAGAAGAAAGAAGGACAAGCGTACTTGACACGAATGTTTTGCAGACAATGCTATAAAAAAATGTTAAACAGTTAGGATGAAAAATTGCTAAGAATCGGGCCAAAAAGGTGACTACCTATTGTCCAGATTGTATTGATGAGCCACATTTATGTTTAAAGTGTTTTAACATAGTGCACTGTTAGATGCAACATTTGTTATCATTTTTTTTATAGATGTTCTAATAAAAATATTTAATTGTTCAATGGGGTACTTTTTTTATTTCAAAGTATCTTCTATTTATCGATTATATTACAAATGCCCTAACTGCCAATTTTCATACAATTTTTACAATTGTAAAAAGTTCAAGCACTCCGGTCACCAATGACGACCGTGGCATCACAGGAGAAACCGTGGCCGGTCATTTATGACCAACGTGGCAGTCAAAGTATTAAACCATTCGTACGCAGATGTAGAACAATAGAAAAAATAGTTCGTTCGTTTCATTCAAAATTTCATAAGGGGAGGGAGTTCCAAAGCTTGCATGAACGAGACTTTCGATAATTTGGAAATCAGAGAAAAGCGAGAAAGATTATTAGCAGGGATACATCCGCGTAATTATCCCGGCGCTGTTTTACAGGAAATAGCCGTTTCAGGAATTGCATAACGCATTCTGCTCTGGTATTGGTTAATAAGGATTAATGCCATGGGCGTGGCTGATACATCGGCAAAGTCACTCGTACGAGAAGTCAGTGCAATATCGTTTATCACAGCGGCAACTCGGCGTTGCTGACTTTCGACCGGCCATGTGCGCGCATCGCATATCCTCGCCGTTAACTTTCAGCCTAAGTTTCCGCGATACCGCGCATAAATAATCGCGATGCAGCCACCTCTAGCCGGGTGGAAATTTTCGTGCCACGATTCGCTAAACCGTGGCGTTTCATCCGCCGCGAGAAGAATCTGATCGATGCGACTCGAGCTTGTGTCAGTGCAGGAACATCGAATCTGCAACTCTCATAAGCGAAACATTGCCACCTGTATTAAATTCAAAATTACCAAAGATTGCAAACCACGTGTGAAAGTAAGAGAATTTCTATGCTCTGTATGAAGATAGAAGTAAGATAGAATTGAAAATATATAAGACGGAAGTAAATGGAAATATTTCAAAGTTAAACTCTGTAGACGCAGAGCTAAAAATTGCAACTAGAATTTCGATTTTTCCAGCCAAAATGCTGCGAACATTCTTTTGATAAAAGGATAATCGCGCCGTAAAATTGCTCGACGAGGCTTCGTAATCGCGTCACGATTCGTTACGCCTATGCATTCGCGCGTGCACGCGCAGCACGTGAGGAATTTATCGTGACACGAAAGATAATGTCATCGTAATGTGTTCGCGAGTGTCTGCCGAGAAGGAAGACACTCTAAAGCGAACCAGCAGGCCCCTCTTCTGCCACGCGTTTCTTTCATGCCGTCGAACTCGAAAACATACAACCCCTTCGTGGGACGGAATTTGATTCTCGTGCAGCGGCAGCGTTTCGACGGTGCTGGATTGATCGCAGCCCCTCATAAAATCTAAATACAAGCCAGCGAGCTGGCTGTTTTATCATCTAAAATATTCGTCCCATTTTTAGTAACACGAGGAAGCCTTACGACCAGACGAATAAAGATATTTTCATTTCAGTGAGGTGCAAATATTATCCGAATCGACGAAATCATTCCACAAATCCGATGTGAAATATTTCCAAGCTTTTCTCGGAATTTATTTTTATTTTTATCGTTGTTGATTCCATAAGGGTAGATAATTCCTTTTAAATGTGTTCAATTTTACTATCTTTATTAATTCAAAAAGATTTAAATATTCATCACGTTATTGGTGTTTACTCAAAGGATGAAAGATTCTGCTCGATTTTATCGTCGTTATTGATTTAAAAAATATCATTTTTTTCAATATGTCTGCTGTCATTTTTTATTGAAAGAGAAAGAAACTACCAAAAAACGGGAACAGGAAAGTGGAAGAAACTATTGTCGAGATTAGCTTTAATAATCAAGTAACAAAAGAAGGATGAAACTCGGTCGTTTCATTCCTTAAATGGCGGATCGAATCAAAAAGTGTCTATCTCAAGAGATATAGCTTCTTGCTGTAATATAATTGAACTTAGATAATGGTTTTATCGACTATCGAACGAATGAGCCAGAACGAGGTAGAAAAACGTTTAGATGCGACGAACGAACCAATCGAAGAATATCGAGCAAGGGATGAAGTCGATTTCTCCAGGGCGATAGTGACGTAGAGTAGCTAGCTAATTAAGAAAACGGAGGATGAAGCGAGAGTAAGAAAGGCGCGTGAATAACTGAACAACTGGAAGCGCGAAGGAACGACTGGTAGAATCATGAAGTTACGATATCCTCGGCTGCCGAGACAATTAACGCGGCAAACTTCGTGGTGGGACTCGTCTCACGCAACGCCTTAAGCCGAGTTCACAGCCAGACAATGTATTACAGGTCGCACTGTCGTTTCGATTTCTAGACACGCGTGCTCGGAACGGATCTAACGGCATGAAGCCACCGTTATCGCGTACTGTGTTCAGAGAGCTGTGCCAGAACTTTCAATTCTACCGCGAGAATTATCGTGGAAAGTAAAATTTGATTTTCTTTGCTTATGCGTGTTATGTTCTACAATTAATAATAATATCCACAATAATTCAGAAGAATCGTTTCCTCGCCGAATGTATCATTTCTTGTACTCTGAAATAAATTCTTACACTACTAAAATAGTTACAATTCAGAGTATTAAACAAAGTGACTAGCAAAATGGAGCGTGGTAACAAATTCGTTTAACTTTACCACTTTGCTCGCCTGACTTCTATGTGTCTTACATGCACAAGCAAGGAATAAGATCGGCTGAATTCAGAGATGACTATTCTGGTTTAATTCATTTCTCACAATTGCGGATAAAATCGTTCGAACAAATCTAATTAAGTTAAAGCTCGTTCGACAAGATTAGTCCGCTATTCCACGGATGAACAATCCCAGCAATTTTCTTAATAATTCATGGAAGAACACGATCGAGTAGATTCGTACAAAGTGGTGTACCTAACGCAAAGTTATTACACAAACTAGGAATCGACAATTCTACCGAGTCGTCTGGTTCTTCGGAAACGGTTATTTCGGTGTGAACGGGCCTTCAAGCAATCCCGGCGACCGCAGGCTCACCCGAGTATCACAAATTGTATTACTAATCCAACCGACATCAAGGGACTGACCAGGCCAATTTATCATTCAACAAAGCGACCAAAGAAGCTACTAACACGAGAAGAGCATAATACAAGGACAAAATGAAAAGGAAAATGGCAACTATATATTACAAATCACGGATATTTTTCTTCGCAGAGTAATACAATTAAGAAAGTAAGAAAATTTATAACAAACGTAAACTCAAAAGAATTGCCATTGGAATCGTAAAAATGTACAATTTTGTAAGAAATATAAAACTGATGAGAAATTTTCGTGTGGACGATTCTTAAAGCGCGACCCGGCGACCACATTATAACGTCTGGCTACGAGTAAGTTGGTTTATCTACTCCAGCCGCTACGCCCCTTCCTATGCTCCGGTGCGAATACCATGGGTACACCCTGCAATATCTCTTCCACGATATCATAATTATTCCAGAGAGCGAACAATGAACGCGTAGCCATAACTGAACGGCGAGAAAGCGAATACGTTGGTCGCCCTTTAATCGCGGTGCAGCGAAATTATATACGCGAGTACGGGAAATGAAAAATATCGGGAAAAACATGCGCTAGTTGTCTCGTAGTTCGAATTCCAGGTTCGGTAAACACGCGTAAAGAAGCTTTATCTTTTTCATCTGCCTGTACCGTATAGTCACCACGATGCGACCACTGCGTTCGATCGATTGCGTATTCGATCGTGAATTTTTGAACGACGTAAAATGAGATAAAAATGTGAGCACACAAAAATTTTCGACGATTTCAATGACATTGGAGAATGATTTAGGAAATTTGAAGAATTTTTATTTATTTACTTCATTCAATTTTAAGAATTTCATCTTGATTTAATCACGTTTAAAGTTAAAGGCGTGCTGAAAAATACCGTATGCCGATTTACAAGAGTTTATTAACTTTATCGAGATGCAATCTGATCGAGAACCTTCGACTCGGAGGCTCTTTACAGCGAGGCGCAAATGCTTTCAGTGGAACGAGGCTGCCTAGTCAGACAGACTAGTAACGCGTTACTTAAGAGCGGTGTAAAGCGCGATAGAAAGTAGGTGTTAAAACTATCGGTGAATTTGCGTGAGGCGCTACATCCTCTGCCTTTTTCTGATCCCTTCAACCTCCCCTTAGCCCTTTTTCGGCCTTCTCTTTTATTGCCGCTATAGCTTTCTCCGAGCGAGGAATTACGCGGCGCCCTATCTCCGGCTGTTGTTCGTAGTAAAAAGTTTTAACTCGCAAACCCTCGCAAGCGTGGATGAAGGAGTGGGGTGAGACGAGCGAGAAAGACCAAAAAGACTAACGGTTGGAATGGAAATAAATAAAAAAGGAAAGAGTGGAAAGCGAGGCAGGGGAAGCAGGAAACAAAATAGAAGGGAAAAAGGAAAAAGAACGAGAAAGGGGGAAAAAGGATGAATTTAGTGAAACGAGAGATACAGAGGGGAGTACGCGTGAATCTAGAACGAATCCTCTTTTCGTTCCTTTATCTTTCCCCTTCCTCCAAAGCCTTAACCGGAAACGTGCAGGAATTTCCTGTTTTCCTAGTAACATCGCGTCGAGGTTCGGGCAACCCGCGTTTTGTTGCACGAGCCTCGACAAAAGTAGACGTCATCGCAGTCTGGTTTGCTGAGTTACGCGAACTTGACGGGATTCGTTTAACGGAGGAGACGACGACGACAACGGCGCATCGCTATCAATGGGCCGTAACTCTCATAAAGCTCGACCTCGACGCTCGAAACGGCCTCCCTCTGAATCCAATATCAGTGTGCATCGTATCCAACTATTGCAAACAGCCGCGCACCAGAGAGGAGCGGCGCCGTGCTTCTATCGGCTTGTGCGACATACGCGCCATGCATACTGAGGCTCGCGTATACGTATATACACACCTAGAAAACTAAATTTTACGTACGAAAACGTATCGTGCTTTGCCGGTATTCCGGAGGCTCGAATAAAACCGTAGTTTTCAAACGAGATCAACTTTTCCTTTGTAACGAAAGAATCAGAAATCGTGTAATGGGAAACCGCGACGAGTCATCGGTGATTGTAAAGTTATTTCGACTTTTGAGTTCTATTGAGGTTGAGGTTGACTGATTGAAAAACGAGTGGATGAATTTGTAATAGAAAAGTATATCGAAATAATTAAAGGTATAAATATAATGTATAAGTTTATGCTGATTCAGATCCTTACTCTCTTAGTGTTACTAAACAATGGAATGATAGGGAACACATATATTTATAGTAAAAGGGCATTACCAAAAAAGTTAACTTTAGCTAGCTTTGGCTAGAGACTACAGGGAACATAAATATTAGATCATTCCATAAGTTCGTTCCGTTTTTCAAGCGGTTATATATGTTAAGATTGTTTACATACCTTTCAGTTTCATGAAAAAATGTAATCCCCCTCTCGTTGTACAACTTCTTCCCATTTTTCAAGTGCATTGGTCCCTTATCGCCGTATATTTATAAATCGACACATGAAATGTATACACAAAAATGGGCACGAACTTATGGGATGACCTAATAGAAATCTGTTTATTAATTCCTTTGTTCCTAGACCTTGCAACCCAAAACATAATGTATACTCAAGGATACAATAACATACACCGCTCCTTATTTAGAATATTTCTGCGTAATAGCAGTCTCCAGGTTACGGATATACATAAATAAAAATATAGAGTTTTTCTTGAAGTAGTTACTTCAACAAGTCCAACTGTAAGGAAGAAAAAACATTGCCGAAAATAATAAAAGAAAGGGCAGCTCGACAAGCTGGTGCTAAATTGATTACAAAGTATCGTAAACATTCGTACGAACACGTATTCAAAATTAACTTGTAAAATTATCGGAAAGAAAAGAATCTTTGTAACGCCTTGTATATTACAAGATTACGTTTGTAACTTGTACTATATCAATCAGAATATCTTGGTAGATTTTTCTAACGACTCGCTTTTAACGTCTGAATTCGGCAGACACCGCGAGGAAATTTTCAGTTCAGTTCACGAACGGTAACAGCGGGAACGTGCGAGGATGGAGAGCAAAGAGCAGAATAAAACGTCAGTAAGTGGCGGAAACGCGTTGGACGTCAGCCAATAAAAGGATGAATCGTCGGAGGAAACACGTGAAGGATTTTCTCCGTTAATGAAGAACAGAACGGATTAGTTGTTCCCGTGGAAACGGAAAATATTGGTGGGCGTTATACGGAAAACGCCAACTGGAAAAAGTGACTGGAACCGGGCCAATGAAACTTTCTCAGATACGGCAGGCGTCCCGTTTCAGCCTCGTTGCTTCATCGAACTGCTCGTTTCCAGGCGTTTTTCTGATAAAACACCCCGAGCTCGCTTGTTTAAACGACCAACTCTCTTTTCCTTTACGTGGAAAGAAACGGCACTCGAGCTCGATTTGTTAACGAGAAACTTAGATTAACGACTCGCTCGGGGAGTTGCTACGAATTCGTTCAGAGAGTCCGGCTACCCGCGGTAACACGGTAGGAAATCTTGTGCCAAAATCAGATACACCGTGCCGCAACTCCCACTGCCACACAAATTAGATTCCCTAAGTTGCAAATGAAACGGTACACACGGCCGTGGTATTAATTGGTAACACGTTACCGACTAACGTGCGTTTGCAACCTGAATTTTGGTATCAATGGAAAAGTCGTTCCAGCAGCTGTTAATGGAGTATCGAGCTTGGTCGCCGATCAATCTTCGTTCGCGAAATTAATATCCGCAATGTCGCGGTGGTAATTCTCTGCGCGGAAGAAAAAGCGTAGCCAAGACATACGGATGTACTCTTGAAACGAAAGATGATGGATGAAGGCATGCAACGGCGGCGTTCCGCCAATTTAAGGAACAAACATTCGCCGTTTTACTCGATGACGAACGAAACCATTTAAAGCACGTTGCGATGGTAACGTAACTCGATAATTTCCTAAGATCGTATCCGCTGAGCGAAGATAATTAAGATCGATCCGAGCCGCATTCTGCATGCGAAACAAAGCGAAGTTACGCAAGGTAAACAACTTGGAGTGCAAATATGCAAATAAATTTGCTACGCAGACGAAGGTGAATAAATGGAACACGACGTGTTCGACAAGGTCCAAGACCTGGTGGAGAAGAGACGCGGTGACGACACGGCAACAAGTTCGATTCGAGACAGATCGGGCAAAGTCAGACGGCAAGCTTTGATGCTAAGTTTCGCCGGCTCTATCGCGATCTCTCGAGACACGGGTCGACTGCAACAGTTGCCGTCAAGTATCATCAATTACAGCAAGTATTCTAGCATCCGTCAGGTCTGTTAGAGATGGTAGCCGAGGTTGCTGCGTCGAGGTCAGACACCGGGGGTTCGAGGTTCCGCGTGTGTCAGCCGCTATTCTCTGGCAAAGCCGGAAAGTGTTCTTCAGCGGCTGTCGGTTCGATTTTCGGCTTGTTCCATGACTACCAGTAGCAGCCTACCGGGAATTTCGAAAACAGAGTCGACCGTGTCATGTATCCGCAATGAGGAAGCTGGGCCATGGAATCTAGATCGCAAGACACGGAATTACGTTCGAGACTCGGAGAAAATCCTTAAGGTCCTTCCCTGAGAAGTTTCGGGCTCCAGAGAGACATCGCGAACGAGCTGGCTGATTTGCATCCGTGGGAAGAATAATTCGTGATAAAAGCGAGATCCTACGAACTCGTCGGGAAACACGGTGCGGAATAATCATTTTGCGAACTATCGCTCGCAATCGAGTACCGATATGAACGAGTAATTTTATTTCTTTTACACGAGCAGATCGATATAGCGATTCGACGACACGGCCTCGATTCGTATGCAAATAGCGGCGGCATCGAAAGCATCGTTAAAAAAGAAAGTACATAATCGCGATAGCCTTGGAAGCAGACGAGGAACAGAGGCACGAGACAAGAGGAAGATAGGGAGCAAAAGCGAATTGATGAAGTTTCTGACAGTTCCGAGGTCAGTCTTCCTGATAGCGGCGCTTAGTTAGCGATGCTAGGGATAGCGAAGATACAGAGAGGAGGGAATAAGTAAATTGACGAACGAAGAGGGTCGGTGAGGAAAGACGAGAAAAGACGAGGAGGGACGAAGAGAGGAAGCGTGGCGAAAGAGACAGAGAGGAGTGGGGGTAAACGGGAGCGCGAGGAGGGAGCTGTCATAGCCGAAAGTTACCCCAATCCTCGGTAAACTCTGCGAGCAGACCCTTAGACGAGCCACGAGGGCCTCGCCGGAGAGTAGGTTGTGCCGAAGAAGGGTGGGGATCTCAAGTTCCTAACGAGACACGCCGTGCTCAGCCATGAAACGAACTCAACTACCCTCGAAACATCAGCAAGCCCGACAGCGACGAGGACACACCGCCACAGTGAAGCCTTGGTCGACGACGTCTAAAACGAGCTGGAAGGGGGGCTATGAAATACGAGTATGAACAACCTCGACATCGGTAGCCATTACGAGCCACGTCAACACTGACTAATCGTAGTACTTGGTGAACAGTTGGAATTTCGTTTTTCCCGGCAGTTAGGTTTCTCCACGCCGTGCCGCTGTGTTTCACCATTTTCCTATTGCAAGTTGTCGGCACGAACGGTTACGGCTACGCGTGTTCATCGATACTAAACGCCTCCCGGAGAATAACTTGGACCCCTTTCAACGGTCTATCATTCTTCTGTGGCGTTGAAACACGTAGCGCGTTCGCCTCTCTATTTCCAAACGATTCATCCCGGCCAACAAAGAGCTACCAGCACCGCGAATCGGCCAGAAAAAAAAACGTGTAACCAGAAAAGAAACCAGATAAAACGGCTGGGTACGTTGGCGCGCGTGTACAAAGAACGTAGGCGTATAAGCCACGATTGACCACAGACTGATCGATTCGAGAAATATTCGGTGTCATGTAGAATTCGAGTTGTATCTATTTCGAAAATTGATACCCACGATACATCATCGATATCTCGCTACGGCTGTCCATGGCCAAGAGGAAGCTCTGTTTACGCGAGCAATATTTAACAGCCAACGACGACAATACCAACGAAGAAACAAAATATTTTCAACATGCGCGGGTCTTCAATTTCCACGTCAACATATTAACGAGAAGAAAGGATAACAAAGGATTATATTAGGATAAAAAGCGAAAAGGTCTGAAAGGAGAGGCTAATAAACGGGTAATTAAGGAATGTCGCCAGAGATGCTCTAGAAGAAGGGGGTGAATCATTGTTTACCGTACACAATGCATCCACCAAAGTTTCCTCGAAATTTCTAAAGACCAGCTCTCGTCTCAATGGCTGGCCACGAGTCTAACCAAGCGTCGTTTCGTGCTAACTCTTCTCCTAAATCCTCTGAATGAAAATCATTTTACGGATTTTCCCGTCGAGTTGTCTCATCTCGGCCATTGTCATTCCTGATACGCGGATAAAAGGATCAAATTCCACGGGATCCTCCACAATTCTGCGGTGTTCGACACGCGTGTTTTAAATTTCGCCAAGCAGCTCTCCTTTCATTCTTCGGACCATTAGATCTCCACGGCCAGCGGCAGACAGCCGAAATCAGGGGTGAACTCTGAATGGGTCCGCTAATTGCCGACGGGTCGGCGGCACAATGCTCGGCCCCGATTCCTTCTCACCAAATGCATTCTTCTCCCTTTCGCTACTCAGCCCGTTTCTACGCGCCAACTGTGCTTTCTTGGCACCAACTTCTCCTTTGCCGTATCACCCGTTGAGAAGGGAACCCGGGGATCCTAGGGGAGAAACCGACGTGTCTAGTCCTTTCTTCGTTCCTCCCTCTCTCTCTCTCTCTCTCTCTGCTCTTTCTAGCTGCCGTCGAGCTCAAGAGAACGACGACTACAAGCCTCTGGGGCTTGGCGTAAGATTACCACGATTCTGCATTAAAGTCGATTCAAATCCTTCGGAAATATTTTCTTTATCGAAACTGCCCCTTCCGAGGCGCATCTATGCGACCAGGAAGTTCGTTCGATGCTTTTTCGGGATCCACTGAGCTGAGAACTCGGATGACTTACGAAGAAGAAGAAGTATCGCCAGGGAATGGGGGAAGAGGGATTTTCTTCCAGTTATCTGACAGGCTGTGGACGCTGGGGATTCTATGGGACACTTCTTGACGTAAGCGTGAATGGATGGTGAGACTATATTAGACTCATCGATTTGGTTCCTGCGTGGTTACGAATGTTTTGTCAGTCGGAATTATTCACGAAACATTCGATAGTAAACAATGGGAAATGTCAAAAGTTTTAGGTGGCTACTAACAGGTACAACAGCCACGGATTGTACGATTCCAACAAAATATTTTCACGAACAAAAGGTTTAACTTACGATGCGTCGTAGAATTTTTTAATAATACGAGCTACGTAGAAATCGAGAAGCGCGTTGGAATTTCATTATAAATTTTATCATCCGCATCGCGAGTACAAGTAGAATCTGGCGCGAATAATGACATGGAAATATCGTAGTCCCGGCGGCTTCTTTCCCTCCCAGCTCGAATTATCGATACGTCACTGCCAGTGTTTCAAATATTGACGGAAACCATCGAGTCACGTCCTCCACGATACCGCGGGGGCGGAAATTTAAATCGACGCGGAATATTCGCGCGACGCCGTGTTGTAAATTTCCGTGAAGAAGCAGAAGAAAAGACAACTCTCGTCTCGAGAATAGTCACATTTCACTAGCCATAAAATACTATATACCAGAGGATGGTATTAGGTGGAAAACCAATTTACCAGGACTATCGTCCGCAACCCAGACGAATATTCGACAAAGAGTCCTTTCGCAGACTTTCCACCCTCTGAGAGGCCTCTAACTCTCTCTCTCTCTCTCACTCTCTTTACTGTCCTCCAATGCTTTCAAGAAGACTCTCGGTGCCAGTCTACCATGGAATTCGACGACTTCTCGCCATTAAAGCGCCACCATTCCATGGTTCATTGTGCTTTCCTACCCGCAGCGTCCTACCGCATCCGCCGCCAGCACCATCCAACCCCTGCAACCCAACCTCTAGAGAATACCACACGTACACACACCGATGGACGTGTACAACTGCTTTCGAAACTCGTAAGAACTTGTATTAGATATCCATAAGTTTACGCTAAGGGATCGGTCTCATCGGCTGACTATTCGGAAATAGTTTCAATGTCCTACCTCGGCGACGCTGGTTCTATCGATGAAACCATTCGATGATCCCCTAACTAATGTCCCTTTCATTCTGCTACGTATCACCACGTTTGCGGTTATTAAAATAATATCCCTTATATCCGGAGAAAGGGCAACCACCGGCGGCGTCAGAATAATATCGCGGTACGGCGAGAAATTGAGAAGCGTTCAATAAATAAGACTCAAACAGAGGAGAGAAGCGACGAAGAAACGGCGAATGGCTGTTAATTTCGTTCCGCGGGAAAAAGAACGCCTTCTCCTCGTAAGGGGAAAATTGGAAATGGAACGCGATAAATTCTTCCGCGCGGAGGTTTTATCCTTCGCTGCGAGGGAAGCGACCGTTGGAATAAGACGATGAAATTTTTTCATACGTAAAATAAAGAGAGACGAATGGCGGGGCTAACGTTAACTCGGGTTACCGCACGCATCAGCAGCTCGAAATGAATTTTTTATTTTACGACTTCCCCGACTTCGCGAGAGATACTCGACTCTTGGTGTGCACCATGGAGATCGGTCTTCTTATATCGGCGAGATTCCGCGCACGGAAAAGTAAACCAGAAGTGGCAATACGAGAAACGCATCCGTGTTTTCGCAACGTGTACACGTCGAACGACTGAAATCCACCAAACGATATAATACCTCGCCGATTTGCGGGCTATGCCGTATTTCCCCGGCGTGAAACGTCCGACGAAATATAACGGAGAATTCGGAAAATCAACGAAACGCCACCGCCTGTCGGACAAATGCTCGTCCGAGGCAAGTTCGGGGCAAGAATGTCGGAAAGACGAGAGTTACCCCTAAAGAATTGGATAGCGAGAAAAGAGTCGAGGAGGATAGGCGACCGGTCTTTCCGCTTTTCTAAACTCGTCTCTCTCACTCGCCTTCGTGCTTTACCGCCCTATCACGTAATGGTGTAACTTTTGCCACGGCAATGTTTCGACTCCGAACGTAGAGGTGAAAGAGGGTGGCATGCAGGAGTTGTAAGAAAAAAAAGAGAAGATGTTCGAAGGAAGAGAGAAAGTGGCGAGGATGGTGAGGTCGACTCGAGGGAGTTTTAACGTACGGTCAGCTCCAGCAGCCCGTTCGACTTTACCCCTACACACCCTGTGCCCGTTGTCTCTCAGACCGAGTCGATCAAGTCCGTGCGAACTTTTATCTTCGCGGCTTCCGTCGAGGTTGTCACCCATCCTCGTCTCTCGCTCTTTCTCTCTCTCTCTACTTTCCTGCCACCCCTCACCCCTTTGAAGATAAGAAGGGAAAAGAACGGAAAGAGATATCCGAGATAACTCCTATGGGAGACACTACCTACCAACTGGAAAGATATTGCCGCACGGACGCCGATACATACGTACATCGTGGCACGGAAATGCGCACGGTGAGCTTAAGTGCAACACATGCTTCTCCGTCGCTGTGGCGGCGTACAATCGTTGAAAAGTGGGTTGCGCAAAAGCAACGTGTTTTTGGCTCGGAGAGCACATTGACCACTTGCGCTACCGTTAAACTCACGATTACGCGTGCCGTGCGCTACAATGTAACACGCGTCTGCGAGTGCAATCTTTTAAGCAGCGCCTCAGCGCGTTGGTAGGGTCTTACATAAAGAATTTTACGCGGATATGAATAAATACTCACGGCAACAATAGCATTTTATTTATTAACATAAGAACTACCGATGGTTAACACGAAGCTATTTCTACCAAAACCAATGAAAATGACTGGTCTTTAAAAAATACGTAATAATAGAACATTTTTATATTTATTGAGTTATTACTTTCTTACAGAAGGAATTAAATGTTGTGTAGTACATTTTTGATATTATTAATCCATCTGGACACATCGTCCCTAAACGAGACACATTTATAAAATTGTAGAACCAGTCATTTCGACTGGTGTGATATTTTTAGTGTTAGCATCTAGCGATGTAGTAATCGATCCGGAATTTTCCTGATAACTGATATCATCATATCGAATGATACGCAGTAAAAATTTTAAAAACCTGTGGAGGGTTGTACAAAATTAGGAAACTGGTTAATTGGAGTTCGATAAACAAATTGCAGCACCCTTTTACACTTTGACAAGTACCAGTCATTTTGACTGGTATTGGTATGAAATAGCTTTGATATAAAATCATTTTCAGTTTGAATATATAAAATACAAAATAAAATTCATTATATTATTCTTTTATTTATCGTTGCGAAAGTCATTACATCATTGAAAAAAGAGAAAAAGATATAACATGAAGTAGGAATTTTAAAATAAATTTGTAAAATCAATCAATTTGACTGGTGTGGTATTCTAGTGTTAATAATCTATTCTGAAATATTTTCAAGATGTCGATGACTCTATGTGACGTCGTGCACTCTGGAACTGTAGCTCGACGAATGAACGATCTGACTGTTAGCCGACGTGCAGCGCACGTCATTTTTATTTCTACGATAAATGCCTATCGACGTGATATACACGTCACTGGCGACAAAAGCATCTCGACGTGCGTGGCACGTCCTTCTAGCATAAGTAGTTAACGATCGCAGCTGACACATTCTACAGCCCGTGTAATTCGTGGACATTGGGCGTAGAAGATCTATGCGTGGGTAAACGAGATTATCGCCCAAGATTTCGGGGCCTTAAAACCCTAAACCATGGTTCGTAGATATTCAAATGAAAGAAGAGATAAGGATATCGATGGTCGAGCAATAAAAGGAGGCTTAAAAACCAATCAAACTACCTAACGTTGGGCCATAAAGTACGTCGATAAGGGGTTTGTATATATATTCATTAGTTATCAACGTTCAATCATCGCCAAGACTCAATGTACATTGAACGTACGATATGGAAACCCTTGAAAACTTTACGGTCGATCGCTTTGCGGCACGACGATCGATTTGTAGCGGCACTCGACAACAAAACTTTCCAATGGTTTCGTCGGTACAAGTATATGACCGAAGCGTAAGTGCCGATAGGCCTAATGAGTCATCGATATCCCTACGGCCCTTCCGCCAAATATTTGGAAGAAGGTGTATGTGGCAAAGGTCGCGGACATTTAACGAACGCGTGTGTAGTGGAGATATTGAGGGGCGACAAAAAGAAACGAATCGGATCAAGAAAACAGTTGAGTTGTAACCGAGAAGTGAGAATCGTCAGTTGGAATCGAGAATTGTACGTAAAGAGTCGAAAGCGAGAATTGTTAACACTTTATTGACCGCTAGCGATTCAACAACATATGGGGCAGATTCTCCCTGGCGCCGGCTCTGTTTTGGTTTAGACTCTTCAATACCATTCTTTTCGTTCATCGCAAACGGTAAGTTTTTCAAATTGATATAAAACTGTGGGAGCTTACAAACAACGCAACTGTCGCAACTGAGTAAGGTACCTTAGTACTAAATAACAAATTAGTGCTCAAATAATGAGAAAGATTGTCGGAGTCAAAAAGCCGATTAATCGGCTATCGGTCGATAAAGTGTTAATAAATATACTGTTAAACACTGCCAACTATTTCTTTGCCACCCTACACGTCCTACACCAAAATCACCTCAGATCTATTTCCGTTCATAAAATTATCGTACGATCTATTGTTTGTCTGGACTGGAGATAGAAATAGGACAGACGGACGGTGACGTCTTTTTACCGTTTTAATTGGTCAGAGGTCAAGTTGCTATTGCGCTCGACGACTCGTGACCCGTTGAAACGACTCGACGGGAATTAGAGTTGACGCCGGTCATTAAAATTCATCGTGAGTACGAGAAGCAATCGCAAAGTTCAAATAGCGGCTCGTAACGAGGAGAACGGTGGGTGTCACAAGGTGAGCGACCTTATCGGACATTTCTTATTACGTATATGTATCTCGGTCTAACCTCGCTAATCTTCACGCGGTTCGAGGCGCCAAGGAGAGAAAGTCGCGTGGGATGGTGGGTTCGATGCACGATGTACCTCTTCTCTTAAATTTCGTCGAACCACGCGAGAGAAAACAGATAAGGAAAGCCGAATCCGATTTCTTTTCGGGGCAACAAATAGGGAAAAGGAACTCGACGAAGGAACCAGGTGGAACACGGCAACACAACGGACGCAGGGACAGAGAGAATACCACGGCAAGAAGAATCTATTAACTGGCGGGACTCACTTAATTAGAGAGCAATATTCCTTGCAGCGATAAGAGAAAATCGATAGCGAAGCGGAAACGGGGAAAGAGGACCGAAGCCAAGGGCCATTCTCAGATGGAATAACGCAAAGTTACTTTAAAGTAGTATTCGATGCTGAGCTCTGTGGTTCTTTTCTTCCTCTCGTCTCTCTTTCATCCCCAATTTCTCCCTCCCTTCCTGTCCCCATCTCTGTCCTGTTCCGTTTTCTGCGTCGTCGTGTCGCCGCTATCCATCTGAACAATACCGGAACGCGAACAACAATAGAAAGCCACTAGAAACGGAGCGTGGCGTATCGCTTTACAATCGCCCCCGGCCCTGACACACAAAATATTCTTTTCCCGAGGTGCGCGGACCACTGAATTCATAATCTTCAGCCACGGCTATTGTTTCGCGAAATTAAACGTATATCTGTACACGTTGGTCGGAAAACTTTACGTCTCATTTTCCTCGTATTCACCTGGCGCAATCTGCTTCTAACAGTCGTTCTGATAGCTCGTACATGTTTACGGCGGAAAGAAGAAGAAGAGAGAGAGAGGGAGAGAGTTATATCGATAATTCTCCAACCTCTTTAAACGCTACGTGCACGTTAGTTCGTTCTCAAGCTTTTTATGATATCTCATCGCAATTACTTCTATTGCCTCTTGTTGCTATTGTCCGTATCTACTACTGGAATTGTCTTCCCAATCATCTACCTTTTTTGACATATTATATCGAATATCTCATCGTTTAAAGTTTTATCCGAGTTCATTACCCCGTCGTAGTGTGATTTTTATTTGCCCTAAATATTCTCACGAGATCCTATCCAATTTAAAAATTGCGCGTCGGAAAGGCAGACGTTGCTCTTTTCTAGAGACAGCGCGTGCGTCATACGTGCACTCACGGCTAAAGAACGCCGACAGTTTCTCCTTTGCAGCGAATCAAAGTCTCCCGCGAGAAGATTCCGCAATCGCAAAGAGAGTTCCACTCGAGACGATACGACGAGTGAAAGAAGAAATGGTGGCAAAAATAACGTGAAGCAACGATCGTTTGAAAAGTGGTTTAAAAACCAGATACATACAATACATGCCGGTGATTTCGATACCCTACCTCGTCGATATAACCAGCTCTGATAAAACAGAATTTAATGATAAATACAATCACACATTGCGCAAAACATATCGCAAAGATCGTTTATGTAAAATCCTACAATCTAAGATTTACCACTTGCTAATTCACTAACGTCGTTAAAAAGGAGAAAAATCAGCCAAAAAAGAAAAAATAGTTTGCACAAAGTACCACAGTCTCAAACTAGAATACTAGAACTTTTAACGTTGCATTTTGAATAATTTCGCGTGAAAGATGCGAATAAGAATAATATTCTTTTCCACCGTCTGTGTATTTCGATCAGAAAAACCCGATAGATCTCGCGTGAAAGTTTATCGTTTCGCGATACGTTGCACGAAGCTCCTGCATGTACGGTTGCATAACAAAAGGAGCCTTTCTCACTTTGAACATGATCGATACGCAACTCTTCCTGACTTTCGACGACGTAATATCCGTTGTTCCCGGTGAAAATGAATTCTCCGTATAAATAGGCAAATTTTGCCGGATACAGGGCTTAGCAAGACTCTCGTGGCAACTCGTAAACGCGCCCCCGGTAGCAAAGGCACGTAGACTCCTCGTTAATTTCGTATTGGTCGTAAAGGGGCAGAACGCGCCGCAACAGAAGCGTGATCTTCCATTCGCGCCGCAATAGCAACGTTCCAGGAGATTTCAAGGGAATACATGGTCAAAACAGCAGGAACAACGATACGGATAAGATATCGTCAGAGGAATGCAATTTTCGACTCTCGTGCTGGAAAATAACCGGCTATAGAAGTAAATAGTTAGAAATTCTGCTGCAGTTTGTAGTAACTTGAAATCCGCGATTTCTTGCGTTAGCAATTTCACTCGGAAACAGCGCTGTATTAATCAGAGGGGATTCGAATCTGTAGAGAATTCTATTTCGCTTTGAATAAAGCAAATGGTACCAAATCGTGCTGAATTTTCTCCTAATAAGAAATATTAAACCGAGAAATCTTACCATAGTCGAAATGGTCAAAGTTCATACGCGAATAATGGAAATTTGTTTTCGATGAGCAATAAGAAAATTTATGTGCCCTACTTTTAAGACTATGCGATCACCTATTACACAAATTTCACTTAAATTCCAATACAATTGCATTGTAAAATCAAGCGACCAGCTTCGTCATCTCCCTGTAGATACAATGTGAACCTTCGATTCAGTGTGATTCAATGTAAACAAATTATTGTAACGTGTCTTTATTTATGAAATTTCCGTCAGCAGACACTGCTGACAACGAGTAGAAAAATGATAAATTTACACATCAGCCTACTGTCTTGATAATCTTGTAACAGTTTAGATTAACAAATTCTCCAAGACTCTAATTCTGTCATTAGCCGACGTTCGCTTCAATTACGAAATCACACGTGACAACATAGTAAAACGAGAGAATCTAACGCGCATGTGGAACAACTGAGCGTGTACGATTAACCAGGACACGGTTCGACATGGCAGTGGTTTGCGTGGCACGTTTGGCGCGAACCAGCGCAAAACGGACGCGGGTGCAGCAGCATCCAACGAAGTCGCAGGAAGCTCGCTAAACACAGGAAACGGCTGGAAAAGCCAGAACACTCTAAAACGTGCAATTGCTGGCCCCGATCAATCTCACGGAACGTTCTACGCGCGGCATAACTGGAGGGCACACACAGAACACGGCATAACTCGATCAATCGTCGTTGCTGGACGAACCTGGAGGAAACACGGCACGCGTGAAACCGGCCAATGCTATCTGGGCCAGTACGTTTGCTGCGTTTTAACAGAAATTACACGGCGAAAGGGCGAATGGAAAGAGAAAGAGTCGACGCGATAAACGCTGGCGCAGGGAAAAATCAAGCCACGGGCAGGAAAGTGCTTTTCGTTACGGTTACGCGAATTGCAACGCGAAAATGTAAGGCTTTTTGAAAGTAACTACTTCGCGCGCGATGTTGCCTCGTGACCTGTTAAAACGAAAGTAGGTGCACTGTAGGCAAAGACACGGATCGATTTTCGGTTCACCGACACACCCGAAGCGTACCGGTGACCGAGTAGTATCGTTTCCTCGCTAATCCGGATCAGCTTTGTAATTGGACTTGCGTGATCGCACACAAAATGCGTACGACGCGCGTTGTTTTGTTGACTGAGTCGGGATTGGACTATCGGTGGTCGTAATTGGAGGAATTCAGGGTTTGTCGTGTTTGTTTGCCCCAATGGAATTTCGTAGTAATCAGTCAAATTACCAAGTGACGTAAATCTGCTGCTCCCCAAAGACACGATGAGCAATGGTGAAATAATTCTAGAAGCGTGGAGTGACAGTGATCTATGAAAAAATCCAGGATGGCTATCTTTGTTACGAACTGTTTGCGTTACTCTTGTATCGATCGAGATCGGGTGCAAATCAAAGAAGAAATATACCAGCCTTTCGATAAAATTGTACAAGATGAAAATTGTAGTCGAAGAAAAGCAAGAGAAAAAAGAAGGAAGCAAAGTCCATCTCGCGAAGAAAGGCAACAGGAGCTCCCTATTATGGAAAGGAGGCCACTTTTCGGTCGGCTTGACGCGCAAACGTCTCTTGAAACGAAAAGGTCGAACAATATTTACGAAGCTTCGAGTGGAAAGAGCAAACTCGCGAAGCGATGTCGATACTTACGTCCGATTTCGTATGAAACGTCGTAGAGCGCGATGAGCTCGTCAAGCAGCTCGCTGATTGTTTGTTCTTCAGCGAGGAGAAATCAGAAAGACGCGAACCCGAGGCTGCAGCAGAGACACTGCACCGCTAGGCGATCGCTGGAACGGCAAGTATTTCTAAACGTCTGTTAGACGCGACCGGGAAAGACTTCACGATAACTATTCCGTCGAGCAAATAGAAATTAGGCGAACAAACAGAACAGGTTCCTCTTCCACGTTTCGTTCGTTCGAATTTTAGGTATCCTCGAACAATAGGTATCCTCGTATAATGCGATTTAGAGATTAATTAACAATTCAATTATTCTCGATTCTTTCATAATTATTTCATAATCGTTTGAATCAACGTTGAGTCTTTCGGTTCGCAACATTCTATCTTCCTACTTGTGGGAAGCAAAACGAAAGGAATAAATCGATGTCTCAAAAATAAACATACGTTCTATTTAACAGGCTTTATGTGAAAAGTTTCGCGGTATAAGGAAAATCAAAGTTGCGTCCAGGAAAGGAGTTAAAACTCCATTGAGCATCTCGAGCCGTCGGTTCGCCAAGGAACCGTGAAACTAAAGGAGACGAAATTAATATAGCCGTTAGTCAAAGGTATCTGAAATTTCGTTCCGTGACTCTTTCAACCTCGTCCGAGAGAAGTTGGCAAAGTTTCCGCTCGGGCGTAACAGGAGAGAGAGAGAGGGGGGGAGAGAAGAAGAGGAAGAAAGGGAAACTCGTTTGGAGCGTGGTACCGATGACGGGGGAGTGCGGAGCGACAAGTAGCCAGGAACTATAGATAAAAGGGATGTAATGAAACACTATCAGACGGCGAGGGTAAAAAGGTGAAGGGCCGCGTTGTACAGTGTGTTGAATTATGTCTGCGAAGGGGGCGGATGAGAGAGAAGGGGCGAAGCTCACACAGAGACCGGAGGGGTAATAACTCATAGTGGTCCGTACACAATACCATTGTGTTCGTTGTACAGATTCTGCAGGGAACAGGGACCGCGCGCGTATATATAGGCTCGGTCGCTCGCGCGTCTGTAAGTATACGCAACGCACCCCATGTTCCACCGTAACACTCGGATGTATATCTATCACCCGGTGCACTGGTTGCTGTATAATATTTTAGGGACAGTAAAGAGAGAGAGAGAGAGAAACGTTTGTCGGTCTGCCCGTCTATCGATACTGTTTACGTGCACTATTAATCGTATAGACAGGAGCAGAGTCCTTAACGACGAGTAATTTCTCTCCTATTCCCCGCGCACTCGATAACAGACTGCCGTTTGTCGCGCTTGATACGTCGTCGAAATCCGTTTTCCAATTAACCCTCTTCGAGCTTCGAATCGAAGAGACAGAACGTGGCGCGAAAATGATGTCCGATCTTACGCAGCCGGACCGATATTGGAATAGATGTTTCAACGAACCTTCGATTAAACCGCCCCGAAAATCGCCCAAGTATTTCATCCAGCAAAAGCAAATATCACGCTCGCCGAGAGAAATCCATACCGGTTGATCGCTATTTTCGACGAGACTGAAAAGAGAGAGAGAGAGAAAGAGAGAGAGAGAGAGAGAGAGAGAGAGAGCAGGGAGAGGAAGTAGCCCGAGTCTTTCGAGCACTTTCAGTAGTCAATTGGACAGCGCACAGTCGCAAGACCGCTCATTCATAAACATCACGGGGGCCCTTCCGTTTCACCTTTTCCTGGATGCCTCGTAACTTGCGGAAAGAGGACGCGCGGCGAGGACCAGGGCACGAATAAAGCCAGCGAAACGGAGGAAAGGGTGTGAGAGATAGAGGAAAGAGAAAGAGAGAGAGAGAGAGAGAAGGATGGGAGGAAACACGGACCGGTCCAGAAGGAAACGGAGGGACAAAGACATCAAAGGGCAAGAGGGAAAAAGGACGCGAGACGGCTGCCGCCCCCGGGACAGCAATTTTCACTCTCTGTCACAGCTGGTCCATCGTGGGCTGCTGCTACTTGCATTCGTTTGCACAAATCACAGGACCGTTTCACGATTTCTCTGACGAATAAACGAGGGTCAGATCGTCCAACGAGACTACTCCATCGAGATTCGTATCCACCAATGCAATCTACGTGCTCTTCTGCAGCGCTGCATCGACAATGCGCAAAGGGACCACCGGAATTTCTCGAAAATGAACCACCCAAATAAACCATCCACTTTATCATTCATATATAAAAACGTGCGCGTCCCGAGAATACACTCGTTAACGTGTAATCAGCGACGCTACGATTCCACCGTAATTTTCGATAAGAATTTCACGTCAAGTACGGCGCATGAATACGGTTAAATATAAACCACTGCACTCTATAGCTATTAGAAAGTCATCGTGATTCGAGAAACCTGTCTCTGATAACGATCAAGGCAACAGCAGCCTGGCGAACTAGGATACACGGAAGAGGTGGTCCACCGCGGAGAGCGTCGTGTGATGAAGAGGCTCGAGAATCCAGCATCGTCTCCTTGTTCCGGGCTTTCGTGCATGTAAAAGGAGGAAGCTTAATCCTGCACGGCGTGGCTGTGATTTGCTTTGAATAATATCTCAAAGGGCCGTGCGTGCGGGGGCATGGACAAGCGTATCGACCGTTGGCCCACTTAATATCAAGTGCTTATGCTTTCATGCATATTTCAGTGAACCGCGCCGACAGTGAGAATCATACTTGGTAATTTAGGTTGACATGTTTCGTTGCGAGCGAACCGAGCCGCGGGATCCTTTCGTTCCGGCTCGCGTTCCCGGTTGATTATAAATTAATCAACGAACGACGCGTGCAAAAACGACGAAGCGCGCCTGTAGCTTCGGGGAAAAAAAGAAACGAACGAACGAAAGAGTAAACACTCGACGCGTCGGTTAGATAGACAGACAGTACGTGCAAATCTGCTCGATAAACGCGCAGGAAAAGCGGATTGCTTGAATCGTTCGCTTCGCTGAGTGGTTCATAAATGCGTCATGAACGAGCAATAATTTTCTTCCGATTTAACTGCGCGCTGAAATCTCGCTATATGGAATGCTAACGCGAAAAGGTAATATTTCAGTAAATACTATTGCCTACATCTCCATACACGTCAGTCAATAGTATTATCCAAAAGACGATTCTACTATAATACTATAGATTTTTGTATAATGTACCGGATATACTCCGCCTCACACGAACCACGTATATGCGATGAAGCTTTACATTCTTTATAGACTAAAGTGTTCGAAATGATTACAGCATTGCTACTACGGACAGCTCTATTTATTAACCGATCGAATGGAACTAGAGTCTTGTAGACATGCAAAATGTTATAACGAATGTTGCATGTGGAGCAATTATTCAAAAAAGTATGGAGATACACACGTGAGAAATGTGTAAAAAAGAAAGCGACATGGAAAAGGATCTCCTAATTATCTTTAGTATCGGTGTATTATTACTTCTGCTTAAGAGGTATTATATTTTCGAAAATAGATTAAACGAACTCCTATTGGTTGAATCTATTCATCTGAACGTGAACTTCTATCGCATGAAAGACAAACCATAGTTGAGTGGATTCCTATTATATGAACTCCAATTACATAAACTATTTGTCTGCCTGAGAAGACCGCATATACAGAATTCTATTGTACTTAGTTAATAACTTTCTGAAGGACGCTATTGCATATACGCAACATGAAACGTGAAAGAGTTAACACCGGAAAAGAAACGAGCCGAATTCTCAGGACAATTTCTCGTCTAGAAGCACCATTGGACCGGATGAAATTGGTAGATCCAGTCTGAGTAACACGTCAAAGATCTCTTTGATCCCCGTAGAAGCGACATCAATAACAATCGAGTAGGCTGCAGGGAACGGTAGCGTGCGATGCACGGAAGTCATAGAGCAACGGAAACGGAAATTAGCTGCGGCCCAGAAACAATGGCCTGGCCGGACCTCGGTCTCACCCCGCGCGTCTGTCTCCTTCTCGTCAGAGCGGCAAGCAACAGAGCGCGATTGTTATATCTGCCGTCGTGTTACGAACTTAGCCCTTAGGCTCTCGAAGCATTCTAATTCCAGAAATAGTCGGTCGGGAAGGAAATGTCCGCATCCTCTGACAAACATCGAGAATTTTTTTACGACTCTATTTGGCCCACTGTTTCCAAACAAAGAAGAATTCGTCTCGATAAACACTGTGCGATAAAGATTTTATATAAAAAATTGTGATGCTTGCGTAACAAATTACTATAAATTGTGTATTATGTAAATTTGTGCAAATTATGTAAAATATTTCATGTTGTATTTTCTACCAGTCGCGGGAAGACGCGATCGCGAGGAAGCGCGTCAAAGGGGGTCGTAAATTCCCGTTACGGCTATAATAATCGATACCAAGAACAGGTCGATCTCCTTATTTCTTTTGGGATAATAGGGATGGTTGATGTGGTATAACACTGCAATTAGCAGGTTATAAAATCTATATTTCCAACAATCTGGTACAAGAAAGAGTTACGCTGTTTCTTAAGATGTAAGTGTCGTAGACAAATGTTCTGTCGTAGTAGAACAAATCCCTTGCAGTTGAACGTAGTAATATAGTTGAAACAGTCCAAGATGTTGACTGATCCATAGGTGACTTGACAGTTTTCAACTTGGTACAGGAATATTCACTGAACTAATGTCGTAGAAGCAGTGAAGTCCGTTCTCGTATTATTACGAAAAAAAGCTCGATATGTGTCGATATGCCTTTTGAACTAAGAACGTGGATTCCTTGTTCACACATTTCGCTAGGAAAATGAGGGTAACGATCCGCGTTGCCCATTTGTTATAGCCAACGTTAATAAATGAAGATAGGAGGAGGAAGTCTCCTGCCAACGTGGCTCGTGGGTGTTATAGTTTATGGGAAAAATCTGCTTTTTCGTTAGACAAATGTCCGCTTTCTGCGTAATTTGTAAGAGCGTGCAATAAACCTAAGGACTGTTCTAAGAACCATCCATAAATACTAGCAGGATTATAGATTAAGTTAAAAAGATTCTGTTTATGGTGGTTCCTTAGGTTTATCGAGGGTCTGTATAACGGTGCGTGGGCCTTGGCGTAACATATGTAAAAATTTATATTAAAAAATACTATAATTATGTATAGTTTAATTAGCTATAATTATGCTCTAATATTTATGAACTGGGGTATAGATCCCAGATCAGATAAATAAATCAAGCGGTTTCCACTAATTTTTTCAAATTATGCGAATCCTGACCGACAGGTTTCAAGGTTTACGGCGATAGAATCAGAAAACGATTCACGTGAGGTTTGTAACGTAACAAAGAAATCTTAAACATCGTAACACCTTGGTCTGAGTTCTCGCGATTTTTCCCTGGCAGTCTGTTTTGCATATTCTCAACGGTAACAGCGCGGGAAAAGAAACTTTGGGGAATACAAAGTCGGCAAATACAACGAAAAGCATCGACTCTCGGTTCTTCTTAGATCGAATAATCTTGCCGCTCTAAATCGATTCTGGGGTGCACAGGTATTCTTTGCTAGGAGAATTAAGGCTTTAGAAAGTTGAACGCGCTCTAGAAACAAGCTAAATGCAGCTAGTAGTCGTGGTTTATATTTAACGTTCGGTAAAATATTCGCCAAGATAGAGGTGAAATATTAAGTTAACCAAAAGTTAAAAGTATATCGCAAGATCGAGGAAATTCTGAAGAATTCAGCGGGTTGAACAAAGGAACCTTCGTCAGCAATTATAATCGCGTACCTTGAAAAATAACGCTTGTCAAAGTTGGGCTACCGCGTGGTAAGAAATAAAGAAGAGGATAAAAAAATACAGAGAAATTAACGAGCAAGTTGTAATCTATTGTTTTATGTACATACAATCTATTGCGGACGAAGAACAAGATGTTGAAGAAGATAGCGGATAGAGGCAAGAAAAGATAACCAGAAGCACAAAGTTCGTAGGAAGGGAAGACACGAAAAACGAGCGGATGCGAATCTGGAGAACACGAGAGAGGATACATGAGCGAAGCCAAGCAATCGCGCTTCGGGATAGTATGTAATCCGTGCAATGGATGAGTCGTGCTTTGTTCGTCGATGAGAAGCAGACACACCTCGTTTTCACCCCACAGCTTTCTTCGCTGATCGACATCTCGCCGGTTCTCGGTTCTATTCGGAGATGCTTTAATTTTTCTGCGATTCGCGTAATCGGCGATGCGGTAACTTTTCGCGGCTATCCCGTGCAATCGGAAATTCACGAAGACAGACAAGTACGAAAATAAGGAAAACCAGGATTCTATCATCAGGATGGCTCTTCCATTAACGATGAAGTCGTAATCCAAAGAAATGGAATTAAGTTCCTATCATTATTTTACGGTTGAAAGAAATGTTCATGGCAAGAAAGAAATACAAGTTATCGTTGTTTGAAATTTGCGAATGTCAGCAACGTGCGCTACATATTTTATTTGCAAGTTTCTCCAGTTGACAGACTGTTGATTATTGTTACGGTACTAATAAAATAAAATTCCTAGCGAAATTTCACCCAAAGGTCCTAAGCACGAACAACCATAAATACAAAGACGCCGCACAAAATTCACCTACTATCGTAAATGCAGCTATTTATACGACCGGTGCATCGATTCGCCAAATATCACAGACAGATTCCATTAAACTTTACACGACGGATGAAAGGTGCACCGCGACGTTACGATGCATACGACGTATACGACGGAAGCTCTTTCGCAATTATTAAAGAACATTCGAGCGCTAAAGTATCGAAAGAAGAGCAAAACCGGATGGGGTAGAGGAACGGAGGGGAATCGTGAACGAAAGGAGAAGTTCGCGAGACTTTTTATTCGACGAGGCGACCGATCATTTCGGATGTTTATGTGACGCGCGAATGGTCGATATCAATATTCATCGAACCGCGAAAAGCCGGTTTAATATTCATAACCCTCGTCCTGGCTATGGAAGGCAACGACGGTTTTGCGGTCGTCACGATTAGAAACGGCAGACGTTTGCCGTTTGGCGAGACGCGTTCGACGAGGGAAATCGAGCAGGGGAGAAATAGGGACGCGCCTTTTTGCGAGCAACCGGGTCGAATGACGCCAGTGTCTCGTCCATTAAACGACGGTGAAAGACGTTTCTTGCTCCGCGATCTTCTTCCCTTTCATTGTCTGGAAGAATGCGAGACACGCTTTCTCTAGTTTTCTCTCTCTGTCTCTGTCTCTCTCTCTCTTATCTTCGTTTTCCTTTTTTTCTTCTCTTTCTTTTTCTTTCCCGACGAGGCACGAAAGGGCGCATCAATTCGAGCAAGAACGGGGCTCGTTCTTCTTTTTCATTAAAGCGATACGAGGCGGTCGAGGGGTGGGAGTTGACTGAAACCGAGCAGGAAGGCACATGTTTCTTTTACTCTGTGAAAGTTCCCAACAAAAGCTAGATCGTTATCATCGTTTCTTTGTGCTTTCTAGCGAGGATCGTCGAATCGCGCCCACTTCAAAGAACCTTCGGCCAATACGAACGATTTAATCGATGTTCGAAAAGAAAAAAAAAAATGAGAGAGAGAAGAAGAAAAAGGGAAAAAGAAGGAGAACGGGTTCGCGGGATTCCCGCGAAAAATAAAGGAAAAAATTGCTAAAAAGCGTCCACGGTTGTCCGATCGTTTGCGAGGAACGGGAGAAGGAGGGATAGGAGGAGAGTTAAAAGGAAGAAAAAGCCAAGCACCGTTCCGCGACGAGACCGAGCCAGGAGGGGGACCATTAAACGAACGATCGGCGTATTCCGCACGGAGATTCGAAAGCAATCGACAATGGATGGCATCGAGCGACGCGGCAAGGCAAACAGGGGTTGTTGGTATCGAACAAATGACAATAAATGGCATGACGCGACACCGAAGACGGTTCCAATTTATTCCCTGGAGGCAGTCTCGGTCGACAATGTCAGCCCGTCCTTTGCCACCATCCTGCGAGCCTCCAGATAAAATATCGAAAATACATCGACCGCCACCGGAGAAATCAACGCTCACCCGGCTGATTCTTCCATGCGAATGCACGACGCGGCGGGGTTGGAACGACGGTTTGGACGTCGAACTCGAGACAAACGGAAAAGAGACGGCCTTCGAACGTTCGCCACCACTTCCTCGTCTTCGATATTCGTTCAAATTTACATCGAGAAAATCGAACAGAGAACGAGAGTATAACGACCGTGGAACAGTCTCGCCGCTCGATAATCGGAGGACGGGCACGTCCGATGAAATATTAACCCACGATAAAATAACGAATTAATACGGCACAATAAAACCTGTTAATACTGGATATACTGCATCGACACGGTCGAAACTGTCGATAATCATCTAATCGATTCAAGTCGGCGCAACGGAAAACGAACGATAATATTGTCGCGTCGAGTCACCCTCTGTCCTTGTCCCCGTCCCTTTCGCTTCCTCGCTCGATATTCGACCAATGAATGATGATCGGGTGTAATGGGTAGTGAATTTACACTCGATCTGCTTTATTCGAATAATATAAATTCTGGGGAACTGACTCTCTAAGAGATGATTGATCGAAGCCAGGAACTATATCGCAACGAGCACCACGAACGTTGCATCTGCATATACAACGGTGCAAGTTTACACTCTGACCGGAGATCTGAACGAGCTGAATCTCTACCTCGCAATGGCACCGGTATCAGGCTAATTTTAACGAGAAGCGTCTAGCAAGTGTCCGGTGTCCATTTCAATAAAACTTTGCATGTTTTGAGAGTAGACAAATCGGAGATTTCACTGCCAAGCTTTAAAATTGTATACGTGCACTGTCGCGTGATGGTATTTGGAAAATTATCACGGAGTTTCACGATGTTCCTCCTGGGTGTACTTCGTAAACACGAATTCCAACCCAATGAACATACATACGTAACAAAACTTATTTCAACTCCACGTAGACCAATTAAATACCACTTACGTTCAAGACTTCGTAAAATCGCGTAGGAAGCCTAATGCTATCTTAATAAGCAGATGGAACAGTTCGGCCACTGATGGTAATTCCATCATCAGACCGCCGCAATTATGGCCTGCTCGATATATCGACCCATGGTATGCGTAATTACAGGATCGTTAAGCGAGAACGAAGACGATAAGACTGTTCCGCGCATATCTATTAGAAGAAGCATGCTCGAGAGCGACGACTGAAAGTGTCACGCGGAATAAAAACCGAATACTCCATAGTGAATGGACAGGCAGCCGTGGAATGACTGTCGGCACGCGAATCCATTAGTGGATCTACTCGTGTGCACGAACCTCTTTGGCCGATATGTAATAACATCGCGAAATTCCCATTCGAATCTTCCGTTTACCCTTTCTCGTGAACTCTATCTTTCCATCTTTCGTAATTCCAGCTGCGACCAAGCTATTCCGTAGAATTATTCCGCGATCGAACGATAGCAAGTGACGCGGATAAACCGCGGATTAGATGCTATAACATACGAAAAAACGTTAGAGGTGCGTTGACGAAAAGTGGGACGAGACAGAGGTTCTTAACACTTCACCGACTGATAGCCTATTAATCGGTTTTTTGTCGCCGACGCTTACCGACTGATAGCCGATTAATCAATCGGCTTTTTGTCGCCGACAATCTTTCTCATTATTTGAGCAGTGATTTGTTATTTAGTATTAAGGTACCTTGCTCAGTTGCGTCAGTTGCGTTGCTTTGTAAGCTCCCATAGTTTTATACTAATTTGAAAAACTTACTGTTCGCGATGAACGAAAAGAATGGTATTAGAGAGTCTAAACCGAAACAGAGCGCCAGGGAGAATCTGCGCCTGAGATGCCGGTCGGACGTGCGTATGCTGTTAAATCGCTAGCGATCGATAAAGTATTAACGATACGGTATATATTGAATTGGCAACTAAGTGATTGCGGATTTTGTCATTAGGTGGTATTGACAAAATCCGCAATCACTTAGTTGCCAACCTAATATTAGAAAAGTTCAAAGCGAATAACGAAATAAATGTTGTTTGATTGAGACTTGTAGGACATGCGAAAGAAAGCTGGAAATTATAGAATAAAGATAAGGAATGCAACTATAGGTGGAAACATTTAAGCTAAGCCAAAACCGATAGGTATAATTCTTAAAAATGACCAACGTTGGAATTCATGGTCGATTGGCGATTCGTAACAGAATGGAACGAAAGCGTATCCAAGACTCGCGTGAAATTGCTCGCCCATCCAATCAATTACTTTCGCGATACGCTGTAAAATAACAGAGGAACGCGGATCTCGGCTCGAATTCATAAACGATATGGCATCACGGTCCATTAATCAGTATCATAAAGGGATATGATAATTATATTGGCAATCGAGACGCGGGCATCAACGTGATCATCCGCATCGTTACGGCCTATTGATCCAGTGATTAATGCATAGCGAAATGCAGAGAAGTACGTAATTAATCAGGATTCAGAATAACTCCAACGTTGCGGGAGTAACGCCTTGTTTCCAGATTCAACTCGTTTTTCATCCTACTGTAATAACTCCATTGACAAACCACTCCCATCGCCATCATCCCTGTCCCATCTGCCATTGCGCAAAGAACAACAAAGCTTCAAGTTATCTCTAATTATACGCAGCTATATATTTCGCGTGTACCGCTGAGAAACAGCGAGCCATAGCTCGCGATAAATCGCAACCGCTCGGTACACGCGTATTCTGTCGCTTAAATTCGATCGAACATACTCGCCGGAGAAAAACATCGCTGCATGTAACGATCCTCTGTCGTCCAGTCTGTTCTCCGAGCAAAACGGTTAAAAAGAAGAAAGAGAGCGGCGAGCATCTACACCGCTAAGGATCATCACGCTCGTGCTATTATACACGTCGACTGAATTTCGCAAGTTTCACGAGGGCTAGCACACCTTTCGTGGAACGAAGTTTCGGTCGTAAGAGGGTTGGAGAAGGCGCGCCACGTGTATTAGAGGATCTCCGGTTATATTTTACGTATCGTGAGGAGAGGTCGTACGAGGGAGACAAGGAACGGGCAAGTATGTTACAGCAGCTCGCACGAACCAGCTCGTTCTTTGCGCATTTATGCACGCGCCGCGTACCTCCTCCTCTTCCTCCTGCTGTTTCTACTCTATCGCCACCGCTAATTGCAAAAACGTCCACAATTGCGTATTACTCTTGCGGTCGGATAACAGTAATTACGCGTAGGAGTACATGATTTCGTTATTTGGCGAGCGTGTCCTTCCTGGCCTAGCGATAAGCGTTATCGACGCGCCAACGGAAACAAACATTTCGAGAAAAAAGAAAAATTGGACAAGCTCTGTTTCGAAGGTTGGATGACGGTTTTGGACGACAGAATTTGTTTAGCGTCCGTTGCAAACGTAGATACGATTTTTATAGCTACAGCTACCATAATTTTTGGTACAAGTCTTATATCAGTAAAGAGGATCGTCGGTAGTTTTAGTTGTTGTAACTCGTAAAATTGTATAAGATTACTTCTATAAATAACTAAATATACACTGCAAGCATCTAGAATTCTAAGATTCTTACATTCACTTGGTGTTATTTCAAGCCGTTTGTACGACAAACGATTGCTTCCTGAACCATACTTTTTATCCTAAACTCTTCGAGAAGAATATGTCGATGACCGAGGAAAATCTTAAAAGGAGACATAAAACGGGAAACACAATATCGACTCGTACCACGTTCGCTTTGTCGTCGACGATAGAACAGCGGTCTGTTAATAGGTAAATAAAATGGAGGAAATGTAGTCCGTTTATCCAATGCAACGATGTAGCCTTCGCTCGCTCTATTTACGCGCATCGTGCACGTGGCACTTTAAACTTCGCGGTCTACGAGACAAATTGTCGCGCGCCGCTAACCAAGGAAATACTTTCCCTCCCCATACCTCCCTCCGAGGCTTTTTCTGCTATTTTCATCGGTGTGCTACGTGTCGTTTATTAAATCCCACGAGGTTCGCCCTCGGAACAGCGGAATCGTGCTTGACAAAAAGGAACTCGGCACCGACTGGAAGCAGAGAAAACAGGACCGCGTTTCTAGAAAGTCGAGCGAGCGCGCGTATGTATCGGAACAACGCGATACTCGAAATTTTATGGCCATGAGCGACCGCGGGAAACTGCGGCGAAAGCCAGCCGAACGAAGAGAAACAAAAAGAAACAGAAAAGTGGGGAAAACATAGAAAAGAGGTAAAAAAAAAAGAAATGACAACGACAGTTACATCAAATAAAACAGTTCGCTGTACAAAGAGAAATATAAATAAACGTTGAAAAGGGTGAAAACACGAGGCGAGTTTAAAACGAGCCCTTAGAAACGTGTGCCACCTTTCGAGCTCTCGCACGAGTTTTTATCTAAACAAACAGCGGAAAGGGAACGGAAAATAAACAGCGGGCGAGAGTTGTGTAAGAAACGGATCTCCATAAGCCACGCTGTTTCAAATCGCTTTTTCCTAACTGATTTTAAGCCGGTTTAACGAGTCGATCCCCTGTAATAGTATTTCTCCTGGCACGCGTCTTAACGATGGGAATTGATTCGGGAAACGAGTGCTCCGCGATACTTGATGTTTCGTAAGCACACTGGAAGACTGTAGATAAGGTTCACCGGTGTAAAGTTGAAAGTATGACCCGCGTATACTCTAAAAATTTCGTGTTGGCAATCTACGCGAGCTCTTAATAAAGTTACACGTTCAAGTCGGGCGAAACTTCATCAACAGACACGGTAAAAGTTAAACCTCAAATTAAAGAGCAGTCTAAGGCGCTTTTACTCGGGCGCACTTAAGGGTAGAGAGACCAAATTAAGGTCTGCCCCCAGTTCTGTGTTGAAAAGAAACGCCCGATAAAGCTGTTGGTTAATTAACAATTTCCGCGGGACTACAAACAACACGCTAAAAGAAGAGTATACCAAGTCCCAAGTATGCAACTTCTAACTAGAACCAGCCAAGACCAGAGCATACGCTCTTTGCAAGAACGATACAGTTGCCTGAGACCGTGCACGAATTAACAATTTAAACGCGTTCGAGAATCAGCAATTTTCTGGCGAGCGATAACTCTTGACGAGCGAGCCACGCGGCCTGTGACATTTTTACGCATCGTATTTCAATTCGATATTGCCACGACCTAGGCCAACGTCGTGGAGGTTTTGTCGGCGATCGAGTCAAAGTCGCTCTTCCCCACCTTTTCTTTCTCCTTCGGCGTTCGCAGCTTTCTTTTTCTCTCCGTAGCCAACTGGCAACGAGAAAGTTACAAGCAGGACACGGGCTCGCGGCAAAGACAGCAGGGCGCGTAAGAGAGTAACGAACACCCAAGGTAGAGAAAGGCAGAAAGCACGAAGAAACGGCACGTTAGAAGCAAGCAGGGGGCGTAGAATGCGACAGCGTCGCTCTTCATGCGGATACCCCGTAAATCATGACGAAGTACCGTAAAGGATGAAATGAAAGGCACGCGAAACACAGTACACCAGCGAGGAGATATACCTATAATGCTCGTGAGGACGAGAAACGCACCGCGCTGGCTCGTGCCTTATATTCGTGCCTCTGTACGCTATAACACTGTATGGTGTACACTGTACACCTACCTCGTGCATCGCCATGCTACTCGAGCCCGTGCATCGACTTGCACTATGTAAATACATTTACCGACGCGACGTTGTGCGACGTTCAGTCATATTCTTCGAGTATATTTTAGGTGCCGACGCCGTGTTTCAGCTAATCACCTAACCGTGGTGCGCTATTTTCCGCGGTCGAAACACGATTCCCTTTTACACGGGCCAAGTATCACCGGAGCTTCTACCCAGGATTATTTTATAGCCGGTTGCTTCCTTTAACCCTTTGAACAGCCGACCAACGGATATACCTCTACCCCTAATCTGCATGGATTATTTATGTTTTAAGGAAGGATCCAGATTGCAGCCGGTTCGAGTAATTTACTAGTGGCGTGTTTAATTTTCAGGTTCCTGAAGAATACGGTAACGTGTCACGCTTGTTCTGGTGGCCAAATATACGACCTTTCGCTTAGATCGCTATTTTTACGAGAGAGTGAAATGCGCATAAAAATGTGAAGTCGTATAATATACTGATATAGGCTTAACAGATTGATATAGGATATACGAAAGCGTTTGGACATTTATAGAGACTTTTATGAACACGTTGTATATGTTATGTGAAACATTTTGAAATTTCGTTAGCACTGCAATGTCACGCGACTATCATATTACATTGGTCAAATTTATAGAAGTTATTAGAGATATCGCAAGCACACGCTCGGATTTTGAGTTATTATGTTGGATATTACAATTATCGTTAATGTGTATGTTTGTACGATATATAACCTGAAAATTACGGCCAAGACGAAAGAGAAGCGGAAATAAAGATATTTGCACATATTCGCGTAAATTTCACAACTAAAAGTAAAAAAATATAACGTAATATTATTATTATTATTACGTGATGAAAAATTGGCAAAATTAGCTGTTACAAATGAATGGAAAGACAGAAGGAATTAGGAAATTTAAAAAAAAAAATCAAAGTAACATGATAAACGATCCTCTAATAGTTTTAAGTGATATCTAACTAACTCGGTGGAAAGTTTAAAAATAACGTAAAAGAAGAAAAGGAAATTTCTCTCTGGGAAAAGACAATTAACGAGAACCACTTTAATCACGGTGAAATTTAAGGATAAACCTTGAACGTCGCTGTGTAATGGATCCAGAAGCTTTACCATTACAACCGAAGACATCTCTGACGGGCGATCGTGAAAATAACTCGCGCGATTCAAACGTGGCTGTTCCCTTTAATCTCGAGTACTTTTTATTCACGGGGAAAGGCTATAATTTCGCGAGTAGGTGGAGCAGAGAATCAGCTGGCGCTAGAAATAAGTTTAGTCCACCTCGAAATTACTGTTGGCGAAACGAGCTTACCGAACCTTCTTCCTCGTTTCGTCTCTCTAAAACGACAGATCAAAGGTTTCCGAGCTGTGTGTCCCGCGGAGAGTAACGTCGCGCCGCTTGTAATCTACCAGTCCGGCACAGGTGGAAAGACGTAGATCGAATCCAACTTGCACTTACAATTAAACGGCAGGAATCTCGTTACCGGTTCCGCGGCGTGCGTTCCATTTTTCTTGCTTATTATACGCGCTGTCGTTCGTTGATAATAAACTCGGCGCAGTTGTCTGCGAATTTCGCGGGACGAGAATAAAGCAGTGACCGCAAATTATGCCAGCGAAACTACTAATTGGCCAACTCGCGGCCTTTGAGCCGCGTATTTCTACCGTGGATACCGCGCCGCGCCGACTGAATCGCTAACTGCATTCGAGTTAGCCGGCTTTAACGAAATTGAAAAAAACAATAGAGAAAGTTGTGAATTTTATACGATTACGAAATTTGGTCAAACGGAAAATAGACTTTTACGTGAAAGGCAGGAAGAATTATTTCGTGAGATGAAAGAGAAAGAAAAGAAAAATAATATGGGCCTGTTCAGAAGGGAAAAGGGAATATCGATGACTACAGAGAACGCTGCTCAAAGGTAGAAAGGAAATCAAAGGAAGATAAACAGAGCTACTCCATCGTAGACGGACATTGCATACATATACAGAAAAGAAAAAATAAAAGAGGAAAAATTGGAATTTCGCGTGTACAAATATAGCAGAAATCTAGTCGCGAGACGCATGCCAGACCGGTGATGAATCACGCAATTAATTCCAACAACAAAGCAAAACAACGTAGTTCTATATTTGATACAAAACGCGAACGTGAATCTAAGGAATTTGTCTAATAATAGAGAACTCAATTGTACGAAGCAAATAAAAAATATCTAACTTTTCAATTGTTTGGATCGCGATTTCTCATCAAACCGAAATGATTCGCGGAATAACATAAACGCGTCTATAAATACGAAAGTGAGGAAACACGCGGAACACGGAGACCAGGCGGTCCATGGTTTACAACTATACACGAAGAATAGAACAGAGCGGAACGAACAGTAGAGATCGTTAAATAAAAATTGAAATTCGTGTTCCGCATCTCTTCGTCATCCGCGAGTGTTGTTCTGATCGAAACGACCGGACGATTCGCGTCGCGCTAAGAACCACAGTAAATGGTTTCTTTTATAGCCCGGTGAAACGCGAAACATACGCGGAACACGATGTTAACCGGCGTGTAACGGTTATGCAGCGAAACGGCAAAGAGTCAAGCTAATTATCGTGATGAGCTATAAAATGAGGCCGGCTAATTTCCGTCACCTGTTAATTGGCCTCTAGCATCGCGCAATTATTCGAATTTCGCTAATCAGCGCCGCGTACACGCCGTGTATTCTCGGTCTCTCTTTAGCTTATTACTAGCTCCATCGTACTTCTGTGTTTCGTCGAAAAACAGATTTGCGTGCGCCAACGAATAATCCATGCACGCGCCACCAACCGTGCCGCGGCAATCCGCTCTCGAATTATTTACCATTGTAACATACAAACGATCAAGACGATTAACGAGGAGAACGCTTTTCAATGAAAACCACCGTAGAATCTGATTCGACACGGAAAACGCTACCCGATTATTATTTAAATCTCTGATCGTATTATACGAACCGCCGCGTAATTTTTATTGCGCTCGACGAGAGGGGACATTTTCAGTCCAAGCGGAGAGATCATCAAGGGTGAAAGTCCTTTTGAAGGAAAGCGAGCAAGCTCATAAACCGAGGCGATTAAGATAATGGAAAGGAAGATGAGACTGACGGGGAAGAGGCGAAACGGTGAAGAGGAACCGGGAAGGAAGGACGAGTAGTCTGACGTTCGCAGTGAAAGGAATTCCGACCTGCAGGATTTAAGACGCAATTTCCCTGACGATGTCGCGCGTCATCCGTCATCCAAACTCTACGTTAGGCTGGAACAATGCCCGACTAAAATTACGCATTCCAATTACAAATAGATACGCGTAGGAGAACCACAGACGGTTCATTCATTTCGCTCGTTCGGGTAACATTATGTCTTCCCAATCATCCAGCCCGGGAGAACCGAGCGGTTTCATCTAATTCCGCGCTTGCTTAAAATTCGAGCAAAACTGGCCTTGCAGAATCATCGGCCGCGCATATCGGAGTAAACGTTAGTTTGGTAGATGGTGAAACCATCGCGTGTGCGATCTCCTTAAATTTTCACGACCGTGAGCAAATAATCATAAAGACTGTGGAGAATAACGAAACGCAGAACAGAATTGCGCAACGGTAAAGAAATAAAGATAATTATGCGAAGGTAAAACGTTTCCACGATACTTGTATTCTTTCGAATCTCCACACTTATCCTTCAGCTAATAATGCGAACAATGGTTACACAATGTACCAGCATTGTTCGAAGGTTGGCAATCAGCATCAAAGGTCGTCATCGTGTCAAACTACGCAATAACGAGTATCACCTGCCGGATCCGTATTAACAGGTATTCTTACGTAAATCGTGGGCGTGCAACAATCACGCCAACAACCTAGTCCGGTAATATAAGTACTTATAGGCGCGCATGTTGGAATCGTTGCCCAACGATTGCGTGGATCGATTGCCGAACAGGAGTAGCACACGTCCAGGCGAAAGAATACAAGGAAATCTCATGTGCCTCTATCAAACGATCCATAATCAAGGCCACGCGATATTTCACGCACAGAATTCTGCAGATCTGACATTCAGATTGTCGACGAATAGATAACCGTGAAGAAAAGTCACGCAAAGTCGTAAGGAGATCCTAAGAGAAACGATATCGAGCGGAGCTAGTTCTTCGCGCCACGAATCTTTTAACCCTTTTGCTAATCGATACCTCACAAGTGAAAATTCGCACGAATAACGACGAGATTGATCAACTGATATTTAATCTTCAGCATTGATAGTGAGCATGGAACGACTTGTGAATACGCGAATACTTTAGGATTCAGAATACACGGAGATTTGGCTGCACATAGCGAAAAGGAACTGAGAAGTTCCGGAGGGCGGAGTTTGAAAATCGTTACAGAGCTAAATTATTATTATCCGTATTTTATTATTAAACATATTCGTTACTATATTCTTGAAAGAAACCTGCTTGCTCCGCAACTTGTGTTCTTCCGAGCACAAGTTGAATTATGGATCGTTAACCGATGCTTAACATGGTGAAACAGATCGGAACGATCGGTAGATTACAAGGAACTTTCTCTATTTCCCGCATGCAGCAAGAACTCGAGGAACTGTCGGTGTAAGTGGTAGAATTCTGTACGAAAATCAGGATCAAATCAATCTTCCCCGAAACAATAGTTCCCCCCGGTTGACTCGCCTGGAAGGCCGTTCATACACGCCGAAAGAAGTCGAAGGGGAGAAAAAGAAAAAGGATAAGTAGAAGGGAAGGGAAAAAAGTAGGGCTCGAAAGAAAGGGGTCGATACAATAAATCAGGATAAATCTGGAAAGCGGTGGAGCAATAAATTCGACTTCGTTTATCAGGCAGAGTAGTAACTTCTATTCGATTTCTTGCTAGCGAGCCCTTTCGGAAACTTTGTCAGCCTGATGGGGCTAACTTGACTGCAATTTTATCCCATGAAACCGGAAGTTTTCGGTGAAATCTCGCTTAAACGGGACGCAATCGGGTCCATACGGGCGACACCGAGTCCCGATGAAAATCCTTCGGCTAATGTATTCCAAAGCTCTCCTCTAACGTCTCCCTCGTTTCTCCTCCGCATCTTCCACAGTCAATTCGATGCTGGGCCAACTAGTAATCCACTCTCCTTCTTCTACATTCCCTCCTTCTCTCTCCCTCTCTCGCAATTTCAGCCGTGTCTTTTCCTCTGGACTCGGCCTCCCGTCGTTTCTGTCTTCCCTTCTTTCAATTCTCGGGCTTGGCCGCCCACGCGGGCGCGCATCCTCTTTTGCATCTCACGTCCGCACGGACCTAGAACGCCGAGTATCGCATTCCACGCATCACCCACGTGAAAACTGGCAACTGGCCGACCAGTCGAGATGAAAGGAGGAAGAAGATCGGAAAGGAAAGAAAAGCAGACGGAAGAATGTCGCACGTGCGAGACGATGCGGCGCGGCGTGTACTACGTGCCACGAGAAATCGTACCTAAAGCGTCTGAATAAAAGAAAAGCTGTCAGGCAGCGGGATATAGCTGGTCGAAGGGTAACATCCAGCGAAAGGAATGCGTACAATGATACGCAGCACGTCCTTTTTAGAAGCTCCATATACTTCAATGCTTCGCGAAAATGAGCAAAATCGGTCACTGTTCATGGCCAGGAAGAAACGCACTCGTTAAGCGGAAGGAATGCAAGCTTGATTGATGATAGCGTAAATAGGTCAGGTTCTTTGGTATTTTAGTTATAGACAAAGAGAAGTGAGCGATAGCGAGCAGTTGTACCATCCCACTAACCAATTTTCCAGCGATTCATGATTCGATATTGGTTTCCCGGATTATCAGTAAGAAAGGGACCAGAGCGTGAAGAGGAAAAAGACATTAAGTAATCCTAACTGAATAGTGTACGCGAGTGAAACGAGAATTTTCTGTGAAAACCGCACGCGATTATGCGAAACGCAACGAGCTGTCGAGGTCATTCACGCCGAACGAGTTTCATCGGTTCGAGAACGTTTTTCGGTAAACGGACTGGACCGAAAATGGCTCAATAACGAGCCGTTCTCTGGCCGAATTTTTGGTTGTGCGAGCTTTCCAGACACGAAGGAAAATAATGGTACAGGTGCGTTCGCGTGCATACAATCGCACGCCAGCCAGAAAGCCCCGAAGCGGTGCAACGTTGATGCACACGGACGACCTCGAATGTATAGGTACGTGCACGTACGCGTGGCCATGTACAGAGAGATGTACGTATACATGAACACGTGTCGCGCATCGGCCGTAGAACGTTAAATGCAAAGTGCAGGCGGACACGAGCATGTGCAACGAGAGAGCGGGCGTCGCGCTTCACTGGGCAGGCTTGTGTCGCTCGTAGCAGATTCGTACGAGAAACAAACGATAACTAGTCACAAAGGAAGTAAAATAAAAGCATGTAAAGAAAAGGCGGCAAAAAAAAGCAGGTAGAGGGAAAGAACCTGCAAGTAAGAGAGGAAAGAAAAAAGAAAGGCAGATAGAAAAGAAAGAGAAGAGGCGCCATTTAACGCTCCAGGCAGCACCACGGTACACGTTTTCTCGTCGACCTTTCACCCTGCGCTACTTCTTTCAGTCTCACACTTTTTGATAATAGTCTGGAGGCGGTGTACGATGGCGCGAGAACTCGCGCGAAATCTGCAAAATCAGACTGGTTTCCGTCCTCCACTCCGACTCGAAAACGAAGAAAAAGCATCGTCGAGTCTTTCTTTGCTTCTTGACGACGCTTACCACCTCGAGGAAAGGCCGGAAAAAAAACATCCCGAAATAGTGCATTAATCAGGCTAAAAGCTCCCTTTCGGACATAACCACCTTCTCTCTGTCCCTCCTCCTTTGGTCTGCCACTTTTGTCGCACCCTTTTTCTTACGACGATCTCCGCGATATAGTGGCTCGTTCGACGTAACACGAGTGCCGCGCAAATGGCACGAGTTCCGGTTCAAAGACAGGGAATTCGATATTAAAACGACCTGCAGAAACTGGCAGGAATCTCTACGTGGAAACTTAATGCGCCGTGTACTCGAGGCTAATTGGAGCGAAAACCTCGTTAATGTCCCCCTAAACCCCGTCGCCCCGTCGTCGTCTAGCATTCTACCCTTCCTAGCCTAGCTACTTCTACTTCCGACCGAACATTTCAGTACTTGGAGCGACGCGCGGCTAAACGAATCTGCGTTTGCGTTTACGCTCACGTTTCCACGGATCGAGATTTCCTCCGAGCCGCTGACAGGACTGCAGCGTCGGGCAACCTGATTTTGCTAACGCGCCCTGGCTATTAATTATCTCCGAATTACCGGTCAAAGGAAACGCGAAAACCGTCGATGTTCCCGGATTAATTCATTTATCGAATTTAGTTAAGAGACCAGAGGTCCGTTATTTACGGAAACATACATAGGTACGGTAAATACAACCGTGAGACTGTCTAGCGTCGAACGAAAGCAACGAGAAATACTTTGCGGAAGATTACCGACTTCTCAGAAGAGAAACCCGTTACGTGTATGACATTTAGAAATCTACCATCTTCTTGCATCTAACCATCGTGTTACTCAACCCATCGCGAGACTAATCGTTGCGATTGCTTTCCTCTATCATCGTGTATTAACATCCATTTCGATCGTCTACCTTTTCACTTTTTAAACGCATCAATCTTTACGCAACGATCGATCTTTATGGTATGTCTATCATGAGGATCCGCCCAAATACGCGTATCTGTATCTATCTCTGGACGAATGCATATAGACACTAGTCAGACGACTGTCTCCCTCATCGATCGTTTTTCAAGCAGCAAACAGACATGCAAATAAAAGACAAGCGTTTAATAATTCACTCACCTTCCAGCTCGACGACTTTGCCAGCCCTCTTGAGCGCCTTCACCGCCTCATCGTGAGTCGCCTCGCGCAGATCTTCCCCGTTTACAGCCAGAATGGCGTCGCCCACGTATAGTTGCTCGGTAGCGTCCGCAGCCATCCCCTTGAAGATCTTCGAGATCAAAATGGGCATTTTATTCTCTTTGCCACCCTTGATCGAGATCCCGAGGCCGTTGTTGTCGCTTTTCACCACGCGCACGATACGTTTCTGATTGGCGACCGAGTCCGGCACGTCCGGATCGTTCAGGCTGTCTACGTTGTTGTTGTTTATGTTACCGTTGTTGAGGGCATTGTTGCTCGTCTCGCAACTCTCGTCCAAGGAGATGCTCAGATAATCGTCCTCCAACGAGACGAACACGCGATACCACTGACCACGAACTTGCGTTTCTAAAACGCCCGCGCGTCCGGACGCCGAGGATGAGGCTGCAGTAGTCGTCGTCGACGAAGACGAGGACGACGTTGCCGCGGACACCACCGAACCGATCCCCATCACTCCCATCGCTGAAGTCGGTTGTCCGCTTCCGCACAGCTCGACCATTTCGATTTCCTCGCAAGCTGCACGCTGCAATTAAAGCCAACTTTAATTGGCGATTTCATTAACTTTCTATGGGTCGCGTTTCATCGCGGTAATACGTATATACTTGAGTATAATTTACGTATAGCGAGCGTCTGGGATGAAACCGCGCTCTCAGACACGCTACGTTATGGTTAGATCTTGATTTAGAATTATAATACATTAATATTTAACAGAAATGTTGGAACAACATCGTGGAATAGATTGGATCAATCTGGTAGTCTTACCGACACGAAGCGAGTTTCAGATTTCTCGTAACCTACCTCTCCACGTTGTTCTATAGTCGAATCGAGGTCGAAAGGTAGCTTCGTTATATTAACATTAACTTCGTTTAAAATATTCCACCCGCATATACGTTTATACGTCAATTGACTGCTTCGTAGATCCAATCTCTACACACGAGTTTCTGCAAATGAAAGCGAGATATTTTCCATCGCATTTGAATGTACACGTCGAGAGAATCGTGCCTCTTATTCTCGTATTCTATCGGCGCCAGATTTTATCGGATTCTTGCGGTAGAACTCTCCTTCAACTTCTATAAGTTGTAAAGGAATTACCAGATACAAGCTTATCTTTTTTTTTTTTTTTTGGAAAAGATAGAATAGAAAATATGTCTTGTACTCAAGTATACAGCCATTACCGAATACCACGTACTACCAAAAGCTTTGAAAAGCTGGAAAAGAGATCGTTCTAGTAGGCTACAGAGACATCGAAGCGAGGCGAACGACGGTTTTTAAAAAAATGACGCGCCTCTCGGCGCGGAACAACGCGATCTATAGAGTGCGACAGGGATCAATTGCGTCGTCTGTACTCGACGACATGGATAAATCAATTGTACTATGCTACGGTGAAATTCGTAATTTGAAAATAATTGATACTGGCCGGCGGTGACATGACCGACCTCTCTTTACCCCTTTCTCTGTCCGGCTAACCCCTCTTTTTCTCTATCTCGCCTATTGTTTCCATCAATCCATTTTCACTGGGCAACAATGGCGTTTACCCGTTAGTCACGGAAAATGTCCTACAAAACTGCGGACAACGGGTATAATTGCGTGAAAATTGGGAGCGGCCTCGCACGCTTACGGCAGCTGCTGCTCACTTTTAATTAATTAAAAGCCCCGTCGCCGTTTTGTCACCAAGAATACAGAAATATCTGTAATATCTCTATTTCATTTCGCAATTTCATTCAACGCTTCGTGAATACGTCCTGTCTCTTTCTCTTTTTCTTTTTTTTCTTTCCTTCGACTTACGTAACTTACTCGACCACGTGCGTTTTTATATTTTCGAATGGCCCACCATTCATACAACCTGGCTTGAATCCCGGTTTCGAGAGGAGAGAGTTTCGGACACGTGGTGCAGCTTTATAAAGGCAAACACGGACAACAAGGTGCCTTCTCCAAAAAAACGAACGGGGGTAAAAATGAGGAAAAAACCCTTTCCCTCTCGCGCTATATTTTCGCCTCCACGTTATCGCGCGACCACGGTTCCTGGAGGCTGAAAGGGAGGCCGTATCGCGCCATATTTAACCGGCGTGTCACGGCCGTACGAAATTTTTCATCAGCTTCGTGCGGCATAAATAATTTCGTCGCGGTAGCACGATACCACGCGTAAATTGGATAATTTATCAACCGAAGTGTTAGGCCGAATTAGCGAAAGAATCGGACAAAAATCACGGCGTCTTGATTGTACGTATACGGAACAAAAATACGCTGACGAGGAAAATCTGGAAATTGACTAAATGAATCCAGTCGAATCACGTCCGACTGAAACCCGACGAAATTTATAGAAAAATACGGATGTATTTATCCGTGGTGTGCGACGTTAATTAGAACGTTGAGCCATACCGTTGCATAATTAATGTAAAATTATTAATTACCTCTGGCGTGCTTTATACAATGTTACCTGCTACAATTACATCGAGCAAGGGATATCGCGACCGTTGCAACTAAATCTCATTACGACATGTTGACGGGGCCAGAATCGAATAAACCGCCAGGTAAAGCCACGACGATAATGAGACTATGAAATATACCAATCTTAATTTTATACATTTTCAAATAATTCGTCGTTTCGATCATCATATTTCCACTTGTCTAATTGTAGCAAGTCGAAACATAGAAGCAGAGAAATCTGAAGATCCGTCAGACGAACCAGATATCAGCTACAGTTTGTCCCTGGCAATAAGCTCACATAAATTCCCGATTTAATATGAATGCGTAATGGTCGCCACGAGGGCTCGTACTTGTTGTACGGAACAACATAGAGAGGAGAGAGAGAGAGAGAGAGAGAAGCAAACAGACTCGAGTATAACACGCTGTACATACCACTATATAGTAATATCTACAATCTACATACAGTTCCGGCTGTGTATAGTTCGTGTATATCGTGCCACATTTTCACATCGGCAATTTTGCAGGTACTCTACTAAACCTGTCATTCTCAGATTCCTGCCGCGTTCCCTTAGAATCCTAGGAATCTGAAAATTTTCATTCGAGTGTATCTTGAAATCTGCTCGTTGTATTTTTCACTCATGACGTTATTTCTCCCTATTGCTATCGCCAGATTCTTTCCACTCTACTTTTCTTTAGTTTCCTGTACTTTTTATTTTCTCTTCTTTATTCTTCAAGATTTTTATATTAGGAAAATTCGATGACATCGAAAATACAGTAGAACCTTCGGTATTCGAATTAACGGATGACTGGTCGGACGAGAAAACTCTTGCATGGTGGAACACGTATTTTTCCTTATAACTATTATTTCATATTTCAAAAAGAATAATACAAGAATATTACAAAAAATATGGTATAATACAAATGTAATGTTTCTTTAACTTATTTATGAACTTCGTATACTTTTTGTGACTTAATCTTTGGTGATTCATTGCGTTGAATCATATCTTGTTTGTACCTGGAATTAGGCCCATAGCGCAAATACTTCGAAATAAGAAGACATTTAATTCACCGTTACTTTCATCGTAATTTTGTTTTTTCGGCATTAGGACTTAAAACGTTGATGACAATATTCATGCAAATTGGAAAATTCTTTCGCTTAATATAAATCTGGATGTTGATGTTGCTTTATTGCTGATTTATGGAAAGCGTCGCTATACAGTGGAGCCCAGACAATTATTTTTCAACTCCATTACAGTTTTTTTATTTCTTGAAATACCTGAGTAATTTAAATAATTACGTGTTTTTGTCTCTTGAGATTAATATAGTAGATCCTCCAAGGTTGAAGATTTTTACAATTTTTCCAACATTTTAACTTCTCAAGTATCTTTTATTTTCTTTTAACACTTAATACAATAATTCTCCTCTTTAATATCATTCTACAGAGATATTAATCCGTTCAAAATTAAGTTCACAGTAAAATATTTAATATAAATTTTAACATAAAACGTACAAATATAAAAAGGACGTCTAATAGTAAAGGGCACAAGCAAGAAATATTCGGTTAACAGAACGTTCGGATCGTAGAACATTCTGATAAAACCGGACACTAGAGGTTCCACCGTATTCTATAAATTTATCGAAATTTATTTGCAGAATGCTCAGAAATCCTGGTCAATCACGATACTAGCAGCGAGCTTCGATTAATTCGCAAAACAAGTTGACCATATTCTACCACTAACCACGATAGGGTACGTTTTTAATTATTAATGCATTATCGATATCCCATCGGTAAGTCGTTAGGCAACGATCCGGGGGAAAAAGTTGCAGCAAGAAACGAGATGCGAAAGAGTCGAAAAGAATGGAACCAAATAATCATCGGGCACTGACAAACGAAGAAGCGAACGATATTTCGGCGAAATGAATTTGCGCAAAGTACATTAAAATTCGGACGCTTGCGTTCGTTTTAAGCGACGTAAAAAGAGCCAGGGGGATGCGTGCTGAAGCGGAGCCATGCACGCAGCGAGTAAATTTCTATCGGGATGGCGAGATGGGAATGGGAAACGCGAGGGTAGTGAATCCGGTGGCGCGCAATTGAAAAACGCATTACACGTACACGATGGAGGTGCGCCGCGAAAATAAACCGCAATGCCAAAAACAGGGTGCGTCCTTACGCGACGAAAATTAAGAGCGAAAACGCGGTTTTCAACGGAGAATCGTTACCGTAGGATAAAAAAGAAAAAGGGAAACGAGTCTAGCGCGGAGGAAGAGCAGCAGAGAATTCGCCATAAAGGAAAACAGAGAGCAGAGACGATTTTGAAAGGGGTTTGGGATGAAACGCGATGTTGCGGGGGGTGTGCGACCGGGCGGTGGGTCGCGATGTACCGGTGCGTGAAATTGGGTAAAAATGAATCGACGGCGTGACGCGGTACCGCCATTATTCCCGAAATTCAGTACCAGGATATGTAGGTATACGTATACCCTGGCCACCTACGTGACGCGTACGGATCAACGAGACGACGATGCAGAAAGTGCAGCCAATGTTTTTTTGGCTTTGGTGCACGTGCATCCCTGTCGTGTACCCGATAGATGTATGGGGGCGGATGTAACAGCAGCAGAAAAAAATTGACATGGTTGTACACGCAACAACGGCGTTGCAACGAAAGAAAATGGAAAAATGGGGAGGGACAGAGAGGGCTCGATGTTCGTGCCGGTCAGTATAATTGAATTAACCCTTCGACGGTCACGGTAAAATCGACGAACATTCCAAACCTTTCGTTTCGTTGTCCACTATTCATCCAATTTATCTACGGACGTCTGTTACTTTTTTTAAATCGGTTTTTATCGCTGGTTCTCGCGTGTGGCGTTTAACGCAAGACGTCTCGCAATAGCTACGATATTTCGTGCTCGCTAAACACGGAATACTTGCAATTCTTAATTCCATTCCATCGTGTGGAATTTCCTCCGATCGCTCTAACTCCCCCGCGTCCCTCCTTCCGTCAACGATCCGCATTACAAATCGACAACACGATACTTGTTGATTCGGTACGGTATCTGGGTTACAGTGATCTCAGAAACACAATCTTACATTTGTGAACATTCACCGGAGAACACTGTAACCAAATACGCCTACGGGAGTCAATAGTCCATCTCCATATACATCCGTCCATATATGTGTATTGGCCTCGGTCAGGTTAGTATAAGGAACGACGTACAATACGTAATACTCTTGGCACAGTATCCAAAGGTTATATGTACTAACACGCAATAGTACTCTTACACGGATATAATATTGACGAAATAGATGACACCGTGACGCGCCAAAATACGTTTCCATTAATCCCGAATGTGTGTGAGTGTGCTCGTAAATATCGTGACTCTTCGATTCTATTCTACATTTCCGCAGATTCTAACCTATACCATTGCGAAGCCTTCGTTAATATCTTTTCTTCATTCCGAACCTTTTTGTGCCTAATGACACAAGAAAACAGTTAGGTATACGCTTTTCAACGAAAAAAAAGAAATATGGAAACTGTCTATCGGAAAAAAGTAAATACCTATCTGAATGTAGGAAAAAATGACTTTGCTAAAAAGCACGATAAGTCATACGTATGTTGTACTTGGTTATGTGAAATTCGACCGTACGCACGGCACGCTCCGCCGGTAATCCGATAATAGCGTTAGCATCGTCGAAGGTGGTCGTGTTTAATAAAAGCGTCGATATCGTGATCGTGCAGCGCGTACTTAGGTATACGCGCACGGCAGCGTTATAATTAAAGTGTTTGTCTCTGGAAATTAGTCTCGTGCGAATTTTACCGCTGCCCACGTGAACACGCGCCGTGTACTTACGTCTCTCTTTGTATTCGCCTATCTATGTACGGAATCGCGTGTGTAATGCATGCGCATAGGCTAGACAAGGATATAAGGGGGATGATCGTGAACGTTAGAAAGATACAGGAAGCAAGAACAAAGAAGAAAAGATAGATAGAGAGAGAGAGAGAGAGAAAGCACAGTGTCTCGTCTGTGAAGTCGGGTCCCGCAGACGCATGTATACGGCACTGTCGTGCCCCTCGCAAAAACCAATAACCTCGGCAAACGTCGAGCACCGGTTGTTTATGGCCCGAAAGAGAGAACAAGAGGCAGAAAGGGAAAGAAGGATGGACAGAAGAAGAACGAGAGAGCAAGGTGAGAGGTGGGGAACAGGAAAAAGAAAACAGCCGTCGCACACGAGAAACGAGGGGAGGAAATACACATCGCTCCGAGTTCCAGATCATTTCGTACCTGCAGCACAACGTCGATACTCCACCATCGACCGGTATACCCTTTGTCCAATAATTCGTAATCGTGTAGTGTATTGTATTACACGACGACGTGAATCCCTCGGTTCTTCGTTTTACAACCTCGTGCTCACGCGATCATTCCTTCGTTAATGAGTTCGAATTCTTGCACGAGCACGCGAAATTTCGCGGAAATGGCACAAACGACCGAAGGTTGAAAAAGACTGAAAAACACGAAGGCGTTGAAATGCCGCAAAAAGAACGCCATCTAATGTTCTACTCCCGCTGTCACGTGATCACTTAACACACTGCCGACGAATCGGAAAGAACTGTCCTTTCTGCATAAAGTATATTCTTCGCTAACGATAAGGACAGATAATATGTACTCGATATGTTTGGCAATTTTGTTTTATCGAACCGTCAAATTTATATTTCAGACGTTATCCCATACTTTTACATGTTTTATAAATAATCAAATTTTAAAACGTTACATAGTACGTGTTGCTTACGAGAAGTCCGCGGTGGTCATAAATAGTATAGTCAAATCTAATTCGATATATTAACAATCAATTCTGGCACGAATATGCAAAACTGCCACATGTCGCTTGCGGGAAATACTCGGTAACCGTCGTACTAACTTAAAGCTAGCAGAATTCAATGTATGAATAACGAATTATCGCACGAACACGCAAAATTTCACGGAAACGGCACATACGACCGAAAATTGAGAAAGACTGTGAGAAATATGGAGGACGGCGAAATACCGCGAAAAATAAACGCCATCTAATGTTCTGTTTCTATGGTCACATGACCCTTTAAGATGGTAGCGGGAAAATAAGGCGATGAAGTTGAATGGGATACCGTACGTGATTCAGGCATGTTTCTAACGGATCAGGAAAACACCGCAGGGCTGTAGTTGAAATTGGAGTTGCAAGAATCCCGAGAATGCGGAATAGTGAATCTCTCAAGGAGCAAGTTGGGGAACGAGAGAAATTGAAAATCGTATGGTAACGCTTACACCATGCCGTTTTAAAGCTTTACACTTTGTGCGTCGAACTTTTTACGCTTCACGTTCGAAACTTATCAGAGCGAGAATACGAGCGGAATACCGACCGCCCAGCGCGCCCAATTTTTTTCCTCGCTTTGATCTCTCCGCTCGCGAACATCGATTTCTATCTTATTTTATACATATTACATAAAAAGCAGCGATCTAGAAACGAGGTATAACGCATACGTCAAATAAAAAAAATTTTAACGACGTAACGACGCTCGTATCTCCATAGAACGGAGCGCATCAATTGATACGAGCCGAAACGTCGAAAAATTCGTTCAATTCGCATTCCTATGTCATCGTTAAAAATATACGCGTAATAGAACAGATAAATCATTGAGACCCTGACATTGATGCGGAGAATTAACGAATTATTTTCATATATTAAGGGAAGAGTAAAAATGGACAACGTGCGACGTATGCTTTATACAAGTCACAGGCAAAGAAATGTTTATTTTTTTTTTTTTTTTTTTTTGTTCCTTACATACCTCAAATAAAGGCGAAACAATGACGGTAGGCGAACCAAGGAAAACAAAACAGACAGAGGTGAAGGGGGCAGGCGTGCTTCGGTCCAATGCAAAATAAACGTGTACGCTCGTTATAGCCGATGGCTTCTACGATGATTTACCGTTTTCCGCGTGTGTATGGGCATATGACTTCCGGTAGGCAGTGGGAGGCACAACGCCTGGCCTGCTTTTCTTTCTTTGGCTAGATCAGAAAACTGTTCCCCCGTTTAAATCCGAAACGTGTCCAGTGTGCTCGTCCTCCGCCACCGTCTCTTTCTTCTCTTCGTTCACGCCACGATGCGCGTCATTTGCGGCCGGTTAATACATTCGACGATCCACGATAGAGTCAATGATATAACCGCCCGTCGGTTCGCCTTTCAGCAGCCTCGACATGTTTCACCGGCCTTCTTTCTTTCGTCCTCGATTGGAAGCACTCTGAATCCGTGAGACTCTCGTCGAGAGAACACGCCTCCGCGTTTCTGTTCCCTATTTGCGATCCACTCTCCTGGACTAGTACACTCAACCCGTTGCTCACTTTCGCCGTAGGATTCGCGTTTGTAATTCGACCTAACGACGTAAATTCTTTTACACTGGAGTAACCGATCAGGCGCGCGCGCGCGCGATCGCCAATGCGTCAACTTCAGGCCGTAATGCCGTTTTTTTCGGTGCCTATGTAACAGCAACGCCTCCTGCCTAAACGTTCGGGACGAATGTCAGTCGCCCCGATCGTACAACGAGCAATTAATTAACCGGTCGCTTGACACGCCGTTAAACACTGACCGTCCAACTAGAAGCACGAATAATTGAGACAACCGAACGTGTTCGAATGTCGTTTCGTAATATCGTTCCCGCACTCCGAACGCGGAACCAAAGATCCACGAGAATCGTCGTTGTACTTAAGATGTTGCAACGACATCGACGAATATCGAACGAACGAAAGAACGAACGGCGATGTATTACGGAAGATCCTTTCGAGTGCTACAGCCGGTCGTGTAAGTGGGTGATGGAATCCTCGCGAGGGGAACGTGACGCCAAAATTTTCTAGCAAGGATGTATCTCGCGTCCCCCGCGTTTACATTAGCAAACTTGAAATTATCGTCGTACCAGTAAACCATCGGCCGCTTCGAAACGCGTAATAATGTGTACGAAAAATCGCACGTCACTTTCAAAACCGGTCACATCGCCGACGAGACGATATCGCGAACACTAAGAAACGAACAGCCAACTACCGCGACGTCACGAGTCGTACTAACTCGACTAGCGGTTCGTCCAGCCCGGTGAACCTATTGGAAGCGACGAAAGGGGGGTGGAAACGACTTCAGCGCCACCGGCGGGAAAATTTCGAAACGTCGAACGTCCGCAGCGTTCATCTTTATCGACACATATTTTACGTAATGTAATTATTTATGTAAACGTAAGTACTAATGTAGGTATGCATCGAATACGGTAATCGAAATACGAATAAAAGTTTAAAGAATAACAGTGATATAAGTAAATAGAATTGATTCAATGGATAATTTATGTGAATTTATATTAGCTAGTAGGATATTGATTTACACTCAAATATTTAATTTTTTCGCCTATAAACGTATGGCTTTGTATGTGAAATATTTAACGAGTGTTTTTTATACCAAGATGAGTTGAGCAAAATAGCTTTCGAGTATGTAATGTAACGAGTTCGTCAGTTTTCAATTTTAAACGTTTCAGCCATTTAGATGAATGAACGAGGACACGAGTAATTAATGGTCTTCAAATTTTAATCATCGAAAGGTCACAAGACTAGTCGTTTCAATTACACATATTTCTCTTTCTGTATTTCTTCGCTACTTTTTATATACATATAACTTCTTATCTTGTACGCCATCGCGTCTTTTATTGCTCTTTTTTCTTCGCTGTTCTTCTACTGCTTTTTCTTGGTAGAATTTTTCTTTTATTGTATCCTTACATTGTTTTTGCTTTTATTCCTAAAATTCTACGTAATTTGTTTTACTTTCAAAATTGCTTTCGATGCCCTCCTGTTGCTCCTTAACGAATCTTTTCATTTTTGTGAAAGAAAACAGCGTTTTCCTTGCTCCTTGCTCTTGATCTGCACACATGACGTCCTCTGATCGTTGCAATTATTAAATTACCTATTCTCTTCAACATTAAGAATACTAATAACGAATTACCGTTGAATTGTACTAACGGATTGCTATTTAATTAGAATAATTGCAAGCAAATTGACAGAAACTGCAGAAGATGAGAACTCGAGAATTCATTTAAAATTAAAGAAACTTCCAATCCCGATCCAATCTCTATCGATAAAGATAGAATACTAAATGCAACCAGATATCACTGCATCAGTTCGTGCCATGATTTAAATGCTTTAATTTAACACCTTGCAATATGATAGCCCGAAGGCTAGTATATCTGGATATTTTTAGTATTCCCTTGATTATTCTCATTTTCGCTTATTTCCATCGATTTCCTCAAAGATAAATTAATATCGCGCGAAAAGAGAAAGAATGGGTAGCCCGCGCACGTTATTGCACCGCGATATCCAGTTTTACTTTGTATCTAATGAAACGAACTGCTAAAAAGGAACACGGATGCGTCGTTAACAGTGTATCATTTATTCCTTCTCTTTGCCTTTTACATTTTAATTCATAGAAAGTACGGGGTTTTTGTTCGCTCGTGATATTACAGTACAATCGTATTATACGTCTCGTTTTATAGAGGAATCAGGCAGCAAGAAAGCAAAGACGATGAAAAGGGAAGAACTTATAAAGATACAAAACGGGATTACCTTATCAATCTTATTCTCTGAAATAATCAAGGCGTCTCTGCTCTGAATTTCATTCAGCGTTATATCCCTCTAAGCGTTAGCCGTGCAAACACCCTCTTACGTTGCTCCCTTCGTTTGTTAACTTCTTTTTTTAACATTATCACCGGCTGGAATGACGCGAAAGTTAAGGCTGAAATACATCATCCCCTATCTCGATTATGGTATTGCTGTTCTCCAAAGGCGGATCGGTAAACGAAAGATATACGACAGGCTTGCTAGACAGAGGGAAAAGTTTTATCTGCCGTTTCAGAAATATCAATAACTGATCCCTCGTACAGTTTCTATTCCAACGTGGAAATATACGGCCAGACGAAGCCCCGTACGCCTTCGTTCCTACCCTTGAATACCATACGGAACATGCCCGAGTGTATCCCTTTCAAATCGGAGAAGATGCAGCGGTCTCGTACAGACATTCAGAAAGTATCCTATTCCGAAAGATGGCACGTGCCGTTGCCAGCGTGGATTTGCCGTTTAAAATCCAATTCAAGGCAGCTACCTCGGGATCCGTCATCGTCGATTTTAGTTACCTTCGCACTAGGTGTTGTACGATTAATTTAATACGAGCGAAGATCGTCGTTGCGAGAGAATTCGTGTATATTGGTGACGCTTGTCAAACGAAATCCAAGTGCAGCCGAGTTAAATTATGGATACCAGGAATCGGAGCGCGAACATTGGAGTACGTCGACGAATACTTCTTTCCTATTAGTTTATTGTCATGTTGGACACACGAAAGCGGAAAACAAATCGACCGAACCGATTCGTTAAGCGAAAGGTTCGATTCGAGCGAAAGGGGAAAGTTTAATTATCCAACAGGTATAGTTCAGAGAAACCTGGTGTATTTGTCAAAGTTACGTGTTACAAGAGCGAGCGGAAAGCAAAAAGAGAGATCTCCATCGCTGTATCTTCGATTGCTTCTCCTCACGTTTCGTATCCAGCTTCGAGACGTGTAATTGCAATTTTCCCTTCTCCCCTGAAGCATCGTTGCAGTATTACATGTTTAGTGGAAAATCAGCGATCGAAATTGCACAAGAACGGTCTAGAAAATTATTCGATTCGTACGTTCCATACGCGTGCATATTAATTCCGCTAAATGTATGTCAGACAGTGTTCCACCTCGATGCGCAGTTATTAAACAAGCTTTCAATAAAATCACGAAATAAACGCGTAAACATTTCCCGGCCTGGTCGCGTGCTTTTTATTAAATCGCGGGAGTGACGTGATTTTATTTCGCCATGGCGACATAAGCGCTCGCAAGATCGAATAATAATCTTTTTCCCTTTCTTCGTCATAAAAAAGAGGGAGACATTTTTCAAAAGGATATAAATATTCGATGCGTTAACTACGCGACGAAAATACTCTTCCAGTTCGTCTCGGCGAGAGACAAATACTTTCCAATTCTGGAGACGATCGGAGAGACTGAATCTTCGAAACCCGTGACTTTTCCACCGTGCGACGTCGTGTCATAATTTCATCGTAGAAGGTAATACGAATGGAGCAACTATGGCGGAAAACGAAGAGAGGAAAAGGGCCGCGGCAGTATGGTCTTCGCCGCTCGAGATTTATCGAAGCCGAACACCGATGCATTAGCGATGGAAAAGCACGGAAACGAGATGAAGGTAACGAAGCGAGGGAGGAAAATCGACGAAGCTGTCGCGGCGGGGAGGAGGTAGCATCTACCGACCTTCCCAACCCTTAAACCGTTCCCTCTTTTTAAAGCAAAAGAAGCTCTCTCAAGACGTGTAACGAATCAATCGAGATCAGAGACGCACGACTGCCAAGCGACCCGTGGTTCTCTAATTCAAGCAGATTTTCAATACGCGCGTGTACATAGATATGCTTATCCTTTGACTGCTGAGACGAAAGTATAATTAAAGAGAACGCAGTTAAACGCAAATCCTTTTCAACGGTACACTGATAAGCTGATTCTTCGTAGATAAATGGCCGTTTGTTCGCTCGGTGAAATACTGCTGAATACTGATTTCATTTAATTCGATCTTATTTACCCACTGTTTATCGTCGATTCGCGATATTGCGTTGAGAAAACGGGAAGGAAAATCTAATCGATCGTTCGTTCTATGACTAAAACCTTTGCCCAAAATTTCCATACACATAACTAATCGTCACAAACTGTTGACATCGCGCGGCTCGATACAAACATCCGAACTCTCTTTTCACCTGGAATATATTCAGGCAAGTAGAAGTTTAACGAGCAGTATAAAAAAGAATGTTCCAATATTCTCCTCGTGGCACTCATAAGGTGGTCCCTATTAATTTCTACGTACCTAACACGCGTTTCTTTGCGCTCGCAAATTCTTGCACTCCTCTAATGTCGGATTGTCGATAGAAAGAATCGTTCTGACAGCGTTTTGCGTAAAAATCGTGCGCGTCGAGACGTTCTTTTTCGCCGTCGTTTTTCGTCGAAGCACGAATTGACGAACACGATTAGCATAAACTAAAAGGCGGCCGGTGGAAATATAAATTACACGAATCATTTCGTTTCTAGCCCCAATATGTCCCGCAGACGCAACACGATGCGCGACACGTAGTCCTGGAGCAATGATTGCCTCGCTTTCCCTACGTCCATCACTTCTTCGTGATTCGCTTCTTCGTGATTCTCATAATCGGTGCTGCATTGATTCGTGATCAAACTGAAAGCAAAGACGATCAAGTCGCAGTGCCTGGCAGTGATCACTTCATGAACCGTAGACATGCCTGGAAATAAAATAGAATCGCGATAGTCGATATACTATACGCGGCAGAATAATTTGCCGACGGAGAGTCTATTGAAAATTGTAGTATAAAAACTTTCGACCACTAACCTACTGCGTCGACACCGATCATCCTTAACATTTTCAATTCAGCCACGGTCTCGAAATTTGGTCCTCCGAGACACGTGTACACGCCTCTGTGCACGATGTCTTTTATACCCATTTCATCCGCTACCTGCTCGCCGATTTCTAAGAGGAAGGCGTTGTAAGCTTTGTTCATCGGCGGGAACCTCGGCCCAAATCTGAAACACGAAGATGCATCGCCGGGATGAGAAGACAGAAGGGGTTTTTGTATCGTCGAGAAGAGGGTAATCGTTAGAGAAGTGCGGGCAAGCGCGAAAAACTGGCGAGCATGTTCGATGAGTTTCATTAATACCAGAGGTTGCTGTAACAAGGGAAAAAAGGGAAAGGAAAGTATCTACGATGAAAGAATCTCAAGTTTCGCGGGATGGAAAGTTAACGAAAACTTGGCTGAGCCTGAACGAGATGCGAAAGCGGATAGGGTAGAAAAGAAGATGGGAAGGTTAGGCAGAAAAATCGAGAAAGATCCTTAGGTAAATACGTCAATCAGATTCTTTGTGTCGTCGGGTAAATAGTTCATCAATCCGATTCAAGGGGTTGTTCCGATGAAATAGATTAATTTTATTCCTTCGACGACCTCAACGATCTCGCACGGCCACCCGTTTCCCTCCCTTTTGCCCCCGGGGCAAGCACTCGAAGAATCGAGTCGTCGAGCGTCCGCAATCTGCGAGCGCCGTCGACGACTTTCCTTCCGGAAACGAGCCCGAAAGCCTTTGTCGCCTGCAAGCGGATTCGAATTCATTGCCGTTCACGCCGTGAATCTCACTAGTCCGCTTTTCAACCAGTATTTTTTCCTTATTCTTCCCCTGGCTCCTCCATTTTCATCCATCATCCCTCTCTGTCTCTCATTTTATCTGTCTCTTCTTTCTTTCATTTTCTCCTCTCGTCAATAAAATCAAAAAAAAAATTCCTACCGTCGTTAATTTCTAGGGCATCGAGCACTTCACGATCACGTGAGAATTTTACGTAAAGGAAAAAGATAAGCAGCAGCAACGGCAGATAAGGAAGCGTAGAAGCATGTAGTAACACCAAATGGAGTACTGTGACGCGTTTCATAGCGCGACGCGTTGACGAGAAGAGGAACGAGGGAAAGTACCTGTCGTCGTTTGGCCCTTGAAGAGGATTATTCCCAGCAAAACCCATCATGTTCACGTGATCCTTCACCATCATAATGTCGCCAACCTTGTATGTGGGATTTAGACCTCCCGCGGCGTTCGTCGCGATCAGATGAGTCACGCCTACGAGCTTCATAACTCTTACTGGCATAGCACACTACACGTGAAGAGAAGAGGAAAAATAATAAGCATTAGACGTTCCAGATAATCAGAAAACGTAAATCTCGAATGATCGATGTGTTGGAACACGTCGTATCATCGAATTGCAATGTCTGCAAATTTAATCAGAGATACGAAGATTACTCTTGTCATATATATTACATATATATATATATATGTATGTCTATACTAAATTTCGTATCGAATAAGTTTTATTTTCGAGCAATGATAAGTTCGTATGGAAAAGAAAGAAATACACAAAGAAACGTTACCTTCCAGAGTGGATAACCCTCGTAATAATGAAATCTCCCTTGCATGCACATGATCGGCACACCCTTCAGATAACCAAACACCATCTGTCCTTGGTGACCCTTGACCGTGGAGACAGGAAAATGTGGGATTTCTTCGTATGGAAAGCACTGCTTGTTCTCGAGGGATTCTGCCAGGGAACCTGGACACAACTCGTTTTGTTCAGTTGATCCTGTTTAGGAATAGACAAAACATAGACTGGGAAAATACGCTGCGACAACCGAAGACACTAAAGCGTTTGAAAAATCATACTAACCTATTCCAGAACCGCAGATGATACCGATCTTTGGCCTGATCTTGACACGGTCTAACAGATATTGCGCTGATTCTTGCAAAGCTTCGTACGTATATCTGCATACATACAAAGCGAATTAATTAATCGGGTCCTGTTCGTTTTAGCTGGATTCGTAAGTTAATATTTTCACAGTAGAAAAACGGTTTTCCATGATTCGAATATTTCACACGAGGTTGAATAAACTCGTGAAAATAATAGAAACGTCCAGAAATAATCGGGATGAGTTGAGCGAGTACAAGAGGAACTGGGGTCGTTCGCAGCCGACCGACATAATTTCACCGTGGAAACTATCACAAAACGGTGCAGTTACCTGTTAAACTGCTAACAGGCTCAAATAGCGCCGGATTTAAGCTGAATGTAGGCTTCCAGGGTATTACAAATCATGCATCGAAATACGCGAGCGGCCGCGTAACATGTTTATGAGTGTGTATGCGCGTCCCGTGCACAACTCATCTAGCCTGTGTATGCATTCACGCGTGCGCGAATGCAAAATGCGCTCGCGAACAGCCCCTACGCACAGATGCACACACAGAATTTCCATGGCATTCGACCGAATAAATGCACCTCCAGCATAATGCTACACGTGACACGATCGAAAATTACTTACAATCCCACTATGAATTTTAATGTCTCCGCACTCGGCGGTCCCTGTTCCTTCCTTTTTTCCATATATCTTTCGCATCTTCTCCTTGTTTCTTTTTTCCTTCCTTTATTTTTCGTCGTTCCGCGTCGCAATATCCGCGAAAGCTCAAAGCGAAGATTCTCATTCTACCCTGCTCCTGACAACCTCGCGAATGGAACGTTTCGAAGCGAAACGAGTCTCCAGGATAAGATTGTAATCGCCACCCATTTTTCGTCCCTTGGATTATCGCGAACCTGCCAGAGATTTTCATTTCGTTCCCCTCGCCGGCCGAAAACTCGGTAATTGGAAAGAAAGACGCGAACGTAAGACGAGAGCCGCCGCTATCGAGTTATCGTGTACGTGTACGCATCGCCGTAAGGGGACATCGAATTATAACGCGTTGAATACGCCTTGAATATGCATACTGCTCCTCCTTCCTCCCCGCACCGTTCCCAATACAATCGTATTCAACCGCGAATTTGAGAATTGCTTCGCAGTTTCGCCGGGTGCCCGTGGAAAAGCTTCGATATAGCCGCGAGTACACCAAACGTCATTAAACTAACCGCATTCGTGGATGCTCCATCGTAAAACGAGATTGTACGGTGGTCCGTTATGAATGGCAAATGTGAGATGGACGATTATTATAACGACGTGAATGCACATAGCCCCGGGTCATGACGAGGATTCAATGACGCCACCGCAATTTTGCATACAATATCAGTCGCTCTAATCTCGATTATGGATGCACGCCATACTCGGAACTTGGCTTAGGGTGTGTTACTTCTTTGGATTCGATCGAGACTCGCGGTGCCATCGTTCGGACTACTTCGTTTGTAAGAGATGGCTGAGTCTCGGATTTGTCGATCAATCGTAAACGAAGTCACACATCACGATGAAATCACAAACTTTCGATAGAAGAAAATGAAAATATAAATTCTCAAGTGTATAACGTGTAAGCTTGTTTGTCAAAGAAACGAATGGACTTTGTACAATAATAGTCAGATGTATTAAAATAAATACAAATACAAATGCAAAGATAGTGTATGCCGGTTTTAATCGTCATTGCTACTATACTAATCGAAGAAAGGATAATAATATTCCTACATTTATATCAATGGACGTTACCACAAAAAACAGCAATAACAATCTATTCAAAGTTCTTTGGCTTCTAGATCTTGTAACTCAAAACATCGTTAGTATTCCAAGGCACAATATCATGGATCTCTCACTTTCAACTTGAAACTTTTCCTACGGGCCACTACAGTTCTACTTATAATTCGTTGATTTACGCGAAGTGAAACGGAAGTTCGTTGATTTTTCAGGTAGCTCGACTCTACTCGAATCTATAGGTCGAAATTGAAGCGACTGACGAGGAGACGGATAAAGAACAGAGTAATCTAAATAAAAAACGGGGCGAAATACATTGATAAATATTAAATGTACCGGATAAAAATTCATATCTGATGGAAGCGAGTAGAGGATGCGACGCGAAAAAAGAATCGAGCACCGAACGAAAAATGGGAGCTGCGACTAAATTACAAATCTGTCTGCATATTTGATTCGGCGTGTAGTTTCTACGCCACTTCGCGGATACTGGTCATTCGACGAGAAATGGCTGCAATTCGTCGATCCACCGATCTTCGGACTTCGATCAAATTAAAATAACCTCGCGATCAATTGCGGAGCATCACGAGTGGTCTCAATAATACAAACGGTCGTAATAAATTCTAATAAACGCGACGATCTGAACGAGTGTTGACAAACACAAAGTGACAACGAGTAAAAGGGTCAAATCGATCCCCTCCCCCGCCATCTCATTTTCCCTCTCTAGGTTTCCCAACGCTATTTACCGAAATGTCAACCTCATCGCGCCATTACATTTAATTCCTGTTTGCGTTCGTCCCAAGCGCAGCTTGTGAGTTTCGCGCGAGCTTCCTGTTTGCTCGATTAAATAAACAAAATCAAAGTATGAACGCTCGAAACTTCTAATTGGACATTTCAGAATACGCGAATTTGCAGGAAGCTGTCGTCTACGTCTGACGTATCTCGAACGTGTACGAATAGACTGCTGACAAGTTTCTCTCCCCACTAACGCTGACACCTGAATTCCTGCAGCTGGATATCGCTAGAGAACACCTTTTCCCTTTCGTTAGGATAATACGCAGAGAAAGGAGCAAAAAGAAAAAAATTCCAACGTTTTAAATGACGTTCCACCGAATCAAACACGCTGTGTCGCAGAAGTCATCGTGCACGTGACTGCAAAGTTCACGGTTACGTTGTCTCCCTGTCCCTGACGAACTTACAAGTCACGACACGTGTTAAACATCGTCCTGTCCGAAATAATTCCAGGCCGTCTATCTTGGAAATTAAATGGCCCACTGCAATACGAAGGTATGCTAATATCGTATCATCGTGAACTCCCATGTAAATAAGAGGGAAGAAGGATGAGAACAAGTCCTGGGAAATTAGTTACACTTGGGAATTTCATACACACTCTCATTACTATGTAATATACATGTAGCTAACGATTTCGCATTGTTGATTAACCGAAAGTTGTGCAACGACTGTTTCGAGTAGCCATCCGCAGCAATTTTAACAAATTTTTCAACGCGAGAAGCGATTAACCATAAATAGATCATTCGAACATATTTTCGCGAATTTCTTGCAGTCACCGTAACCAGCCTCTGTCGATGAGATTCGAACTGGACGAACGTAATCGATAACAATAGCTTTATTTGAAATACGAGACGCATAGATCCAATAGATTGACAGCTATACTCCACTTTGTTCTCACTAATAAGAAACGAACGACTTACGTGTTGTGCCGATGATGCTTGACCGCCGTGTATAAAAATTCATCATCCGTGGGACGTTTCACCTGCGAGTAATGATTGTGCCCATTGACAGCGTCGTTATTCGCGAAAGGCATTGTGCTTTATGTCCCGATCGAATCTACCAGTCTATCCAAGTTGATAAAAAACCCGCCGTCACCTTGATAGAGCGCGGACGAGAAAGGCAAGAGAAACAAGAACAGAACCAGTCAGAGGAAAATTCGATGAATAAACAATAAAACGCGTATACGTTGTTTGACGAAAGTCTGACTAGTGACTATAGCGTCTCTGGTTGCTGCTGTTTTATACAGATACCGGGAGTATGGTTGAAAAATCGCGAGCTTCGCCGAACTGGCCAATCGTTTCGGGCGGTTACTCACGCTTCCTCCACTCCTCACGAAGATCGAGTTGGTCGGAAAGTCGTTGGGAGGAAGGGGCACGCGACGATAACTTTTTAAGCGATAAAGAATTAAGTGATCTAATTTCCTCCATGCCGCTCCACCACGTTACGGTTTATACCAGGAATAATAGCGAGAACAATGACACTTCTCGTCCTACGAGCAACAAGTGCATTTTTCCTGTGCGAACAAATAATATTTATCTCGTTTCAGAAGAAAACAATAAAGTCCTTTGCCGAGTGCAAACAAACTTCACCGATTCTCCGATATCGTGGTGACTTCGATGACCGATACGATCTTTCCACGTCTCGATGATCGATTAAGGTCGCTGAAGAACCGTTCTTCGATTGCAACACTACCCACCAATGTCCTCGCGAAACTCGTACACCTTGTTCGAGTAATGACCGACCAGTTGATTTTCTCTCGATAAATGATACCCTACGAAGACGTATTACTGGTTTTCGTTTGCAAACCACGCCGTAATTTCTTTTTCTCCTTCTGTCCATGCAACTCGAACCGTTCTTCTATCTCGCTGCAAAATGATCCCCGACAACCTCATCGGATTTGTATCGCTCCTATCTCTCAATCAGATATTCGATTCCGGGATTCGATAACTTTCTTCGATGCCTTTAATCACCGCGTTGTGGACAGAAACAGGTGGATAAGTTCGATTTGTGAAGGTAAGTCTCGTGATAACTTAAGCCGAAGGTAAATCCCAACGAAAACATTCGACCAACAATCAACGATGCAATAACATTTTCGAAGGAGAAACGCGATACAAACGTACGACCAAACTGTTGCTCGTGTGCATCTCGAATTCATCCGAATATTAATTACGATGCAGTCGCGTTTCCCACTTGACCGCGTCGTATCGAGGAATCTAGTGGCAGATTTACGCATCAACGATGACACGTGCTCCAATTTGCGAGGGCACGAATTTTGGCTGGCTCCTAGTGCCCTATATAATGAGCCAATTATGGCCGATAATCGGGCCTCGTACACGATCCGGCCGAAATTTAACGATCCTCCTCGAGCTACACGCAGTTTCGTTTTTTAAGAAACTCTCTAGCGTTCGGTATTAGTCGTTGCTCTTGTATCAATTGGCGACTTAAGCGTATCGTCCCAATAAAAAAAAGAAAAGTCACTGTCGCGCCATTTACTTTGGAACTTTCCGCGCATAATGTGATTATGCTAGGATTACGTGAGTATCGAAGTAAAGAGAATTTAATCGAACGAATTAAAAAAACGATCGGTAATTTACGGCAGCGATAAATGCTATTTTTACGTATTCAAATATCTCGTTCGTATGTATCGATGATCAACAACTTCTAAGACAAATCGTTGCAAAGCAACGATAAGATTATCGTGATTGATCTTCGACGATCACAAACAAAAAACGAAAGTACATTCTAACAGTTGCACAATGCACGTTACTTCTGAATTAATTGAGCAATTTAATTTCAAAATTGTAATTCCGTGCCAACGATAAAGCTATTCTTACACAATATGATTATGTTATGTTACGTATTTAGACTTGTTGTGTACATCAATAATACGCGACAGATAGTCGATGAAACAAAAAATGTTCCTATTACACATATACACGAGGCAGTTCAGATTTCAGAATTGTGTTGGAATTTAAAGATACGAAAATTAATACTTTCACAGATCTTCGATTTAAGAGTATGACGCTAAAATCCGGTAAGTTTGGAAGTTCAAGCTTTACTGGTTAATACTAAACAGTAAAGATCGTCGTTTTTTATTTATGTCGTGTTATTTACGTCGTATATTCAACGACGTATCAAAACGAAACATCGAGCAACGTAGAAAATGAAAAATACTCGCGACAGCGCCAGCGAATCGAAAACGGTAAATCGAGCCGCAACTTGCAAATTATCGCTCCAACATGGAGAGTGTAACAGGGGTCAAAATAGACGCAGACAACGTAGCCTCGAATAGACTGTAAATTCAGTTTTCACCGGTTTTCTCCCCCGTGAGTCGGAAGCTACTTTACGATGCAACGAGTAATGCATAATTTCGCTGATCGTCCACAAAGAACGTCAGCCTTTTGGCCGCAAACAAATTTTCGGCACGCCAGGGGCAGATTTTCAGTGTCGTAAAACTTTTCTAATCGTAGTCGAGGTGAAACTAAAGAAAGGAGAAAGGGGAAAAATGAAAGAATGAAAAGATCGAGAATTCAAAATTCCGATATGTCGACATTCAAGCTGGGATTGAGCGACGCGCATACACAAACAGCCTGAACAATTTGCCGAATTTTAATTTGTTTGCACGCGATATTATAATCGAATCGGATCCGTGTCAAATAAACTAAACAGAATCACGTAATTAACGCGCTCACCGTGGACACGAATCCTGTTTGCTTTTAAGCGTCGTTCGAAGCGCAACAGTTAATGAATCAAGCCTGAGCACAGGTGCTTACTAACCGGAAATAAATGACGAACCTACTTCTCGCGAATCTTTACGTTTTCAACGAATCATCATCGTCGACTATTGCCAGCGAATTTTAATCTCGGGTCAGTTTAAATCGCACATCGACGAAAACCGATAGCGGATGTATTGTAATCCGGGTTACAATGAATCACAGTAATCGCTTTTCTTTTCTTAGCCAATATTTATCGTTGAATAAGTCGATGTTTCGTGTTTCGTAAGATTCGAGAAGAAAGGCAAACACAGAAGGTCAATGAAGATACTTGACGGCGAATCGAACAGTTAACATCTGCCTTGTTACGCGGGCGAAAAGAATGTAAGAACAGCAATGGCTTATCGAAGAATGTTTGAGAGACATCACATAACTATGTTCGAGTATTTGATGAAGTTACATTTGATTCGCAACAAAATGCGAATCTCACTATCGTCGTATCACTGACGAAATATTGTTACAAACAAGTAAGAGCGAATAATTGTTGCATAAATTGCCTTATTATTACGTAATCGCACGCAAATACAACGTCGTAAACATAATATTTTCTCCATAACGATAGAGACGTTTATTCGTTGACTTATCCTATGTAATTTACATAGTTATTCGATGTCGGTGCTATTGGTCATATTCTTTAAATATGATATTCAATAAAAGAACGAATATAAAATAGCAAAAGTAAGTTCTTTCTTCTATTAGGAATATCTTTTCGAAGCAAGTCGTATCGAGAATTTTCGTCTATAAATATGCCGAATGAATAAACTCAATTGATCCATAAAAAGTGTCGAGCAAAAGTGTACGAAAAATCTTAACGAAGGAAAAATGTTTTCCTTTCTCTCACTGATCAATGACTATGAAACTAACATCCGATGCAATATTCTAGTGTTATTGCTTTAATCGTGAAGAGACATAGATATGTAAGTACATGTATGACGTTATGAAATCTCTCGACCCTCTCGACTGATCAGGAGTAATCAGAACGGATTCGCTGGGGTTCTGATTTATCACTGACCTCCAATGAATTATCACCGCATACATAGAATTCAGAAATATTATCTACTGTCAACATTACGCGAATTGTATTTAACCTCTCTGCTCGTCCGCCGTGTACTATCATTTAACGACCGCCAGCAACAGCGATTGCTTATATTTATTACTGACTTTAGTCGACGCTCTAACATGGGGATGCGTTCGATGGCTACTGGCTATAGTGGACGCTCGTACCGAAGACGTTAAGTGATTGGTATTTATCACAGGGCCATGGAGTCGGAGTCGGATTTCGGAAGGAACTTCGGTAATCATTTAAAAGTTTACCCTCGATCACCGATTTCCATGATTTTCGAATATGTTGTAAAACTGAACATTTTGAACAACTTTTTTCTCTCGCGAAAATGTCGCACTTTCTTAGTTTCCGAGATATTCGCAAAAAAATATCGGTAGTGTCGACGCCGTACATTAGTTCTGCCTAGAATTGTGCGTTCGTGACAGCGTATGCGTCAGAATTAATTGTCGACCGTTGGTCCACGAGGCGCCCGGATAAGATGACATCTAACCCAAACCTATATAAACTATAAACAAAAGATAAGAATTAAGTTTGGGTTAAGCGTCATCTTACCCGACTGTCGCGCCGTGAGCATACAGAGTTAGAGGCAGAATTCGTTGTAGTGATACTTATGGTGACAATTTTTCGCGAATATCTCGGAAACTAAGAGAATTCGAGCCTGGAATCGGAAGCGGAATTGGAAAGAAATATGCTGACTACGACTCCACGTTAGTAAATTCGACAAAAATCAAAAATGTACTTAAAATAATTAAAAGTTGTAATAAAATTATTTATATATTAAAAATATTACTAATTTGTATCAAAATTTGTATCAAATTTGAATTTGTATCAAGGTACAAAAATACAAAATATAGGTAACCCTTGTACAAAACGGCAGTCACGTTCCCATGGAATCTCGTATTGAGGAAACTATTTTATAGGAACTATTTTGTAAGAGCAAACATACTTTATCAAGATAAAAGTATTGTCTATTGAATATTAGTAATTTAGCTATATACATACATACATATAATTAGTATGTTAACAATCTATCATAAATAAAGTCGGGGTCGGAGTTAGAGTCGAAGCAAAAAAAAAAGAGGAGCCGACGTCAGAGTGGGAAATTTTAATTGCCGACTCCGCAGCCCTGATTTATCATCCAAGAGAGTTGTATTAGCAAAGACTCTTTATTACACAAACTAACGAGAAAGTTCGAATGTATGTATCTAACCTAATCACCAAAGTGGTTTTTACAAAGAAAGAAACTTATTTCTATTAAATTTCCTTGTTAAATCAAATAATTTTCATATGAAAGAGTTTATTACATATTTACATTTATTTTGTATTTATTGAACTTCAGATGTTTGAGGGATATGTCACTTCATTGCATATATAAAGAAAAAGTTTGCTACATTTTTAACTTCTATATAATTGCTATGTATAAATAAACTGTAATTGATAAATTCGTAATAATAAATCGCAGAAGACGTAAAAACGTTGAATTTTTTAAGGTCGGTAATTTGTTCGCTGACGAGTTTTCTATCAAAGGTAACTGCGATTTTTCTCAAATCTTACTTAAAGCAGATGGCGCTAAATTTCCAATCCAGAATAAGTTCTGTGGATAATAGTAGATAAGAATCATTCAAGAGCGCCAATGTGAAATAGTGAAATAAAATGACGCCTTCAATCTTATCAACGCACGTGCAGAATAATGTTGTGTGCGAGAAATTGGACTTGTAATTTTCTTTGATCAATAAATACTTCGAATTATTAAAATTGTTCAATAATGAATTAGTGAAAATATTACTAACAATGCTCATCAGTATTTAGAAATGAATGTTCCGCGATAAAAACTAGTTTAGCTGTGAATGAAGTTAATGCTTATTGTGTATACGGTAGTAAATAGATTTGTGATTGTGATTGTTGATAGATTTTAAACAATAATGGAGTGTCTAGTGGCGAATGTGGATAATATGCGATTTGATATAGAAATTGCTCTTGACGAACAGTATGGAGCACTTCCTTTACCTTTTACTGGAATGGACAGTACGTGATAGTTTTCGTATACTGCATTTGTTTAGGTTATCTTCTAAAAATGTAAAAGTAATTGGAAAATGAAATTGTCAAATTGCACACATTGCTACTCTGTATTTTTTGAATAAAATATACTCTGTTATATCGACGATCTTCATTGAGATATTAATATTTTAATTTAAATTTATACTATTTATTCATCGTTGATTAAATTTATCTGTTTACTGTCTCGTTGCTTATAGAATCTACTGCTGCAGTATGTCAATTTTATCCAAGAGGTACATGTGTTAAAGGAGCCTCTTGTCCATTTAGACACGTACGTGGAGATCGTACAATAGTATGTAAACATTGGTTAAGAGGTCTTTGTAAAAAGGGTGATCAATGTGAATTTTTACATGAGTATGATATGACAAAAATGCCAGAATGTTATTTCTATTCCAGATTTAGTAAGTATATATATCATATAGTGGTATTTCATTCTTATTTCTTCTGAGGTTCTACCTATGATAAACTTATAAATATCTTTTTATTGCTTTTTTAACATTTTTTCTTTATGGTGTTACTAAGATTTCTCAATATAGGTATGCTAAAATCAATTATGAATTATTAGATGCTTGTCACAATAAAGAATGTCCATTCCTACATATTGACCCAGAAACTAAAGTCAGAGATTGTCCTTGGTATGATCGTGGATTCTGCAGACATGGACCTTTATGCAGACATCGACATGTTCGTCGTGTTTTATGCATGGCTTATTTAGCTGGATTTTGTCCTGAAGGCCCAAACTGTAAATTTATGCAGTAAGTTTATCACCAAATTAATATTCCAAATTATTCTTATTTAGATACATTATTATTATTCTTTTTCTGTTTTCAGTCCAAGATTTGAATTGCCAGCAGTGCAAGATATGCAACCTAAAGAAGGAAAAAAGGTAATGATCACGTGTCACTTTTGTGGGGAAGGTGGCCATAAAGCAATTTATTGTAATAAAATGCCACCTGATGTACGTGAAGCTCAAGTTAGACAAGAAATAGAAGGTAATTCTCATGCTACGCATCACATGAATATGCATAATGGACCCCCACCAAGAGGGCCGCAAAAGCCACTAGAAGAAGTCACTTGTTACAAATGTGGAACTAAAGGTCATTATGCCAATAAATGTCCAAAAGGACATTTAGCATTTTTAAGCCATGCTGGGGGTAGTGGAAGTGCTACTCAGAATCAAAATTACCGTAGATGATTTCACCTATTTTATTTGTGTAAGATTAATATTATGATTATGTTTCATTATTAGTAAAATCACTTGTCTGTAAAAATTTCTATATATCATATAGTAAAATAGGTTTAATACAATTAATTTCATATTGACTCGTAATAAAAGATTCCAACACCTTTAAATAATTATAAATATTTTGTATTTTCTATAAAAAAAATTTGGTCAAATTAAAGAATGTTTAAAGGATATTTTGGGTTAAAATACTATGAAGTATATACTATAACAAATTTAATTTATTGTTTAAAGAATTAAACATACTCCTAAATACTCGTTATTACATTTTGTAAATGTATTTAAAGGGTATTTGCTAAATTATTAAATACGCTATATCTATGAGCGCATCGATTTTCGACGTAGAATGTTATAAAAAGATATATTTGTTTACCGCTAATTTATTTAGTTTGTGACGTTGAACATGGGAAGACGTACTTCGCCATTTGTATATGAAGTGGCATTGTAAGACTATTAATTTTTAAAATCTTGTTCGCTAAAATATTAACAATATTTATCTTTCACGTGATTATTATCAGAGATATTAAATTCCTTCGTTATTGGGTGTGCATTTAATACCTAAACATATGTTATTGTTTTATTTTAAATATATATTGTTTTTCTCATTCTTCGAAATACATCGTACCTAAACACTGTTATTATTAAAAGAAAAGTGCAAAGTCATCAGAACCATAAAAATACTGAATGTCACTTTTATATGCGAAAAAGCAAGTATGGTTTCCTTTTAATTGGAAAAAGAGATCTTCTATTTGCACAAGAATATTTCTTATCATGTCGTATTGTAATCAATAACTTCGACATAATTAGCAGGAAAAAGTCCATAAGTACCGTCGGGACCAAGACCTTGCCACCATCCTTCGTCAATAGCATCTATATGTGTAATAATATCTCCAGGATCAAAAGTAATTTCTGTATCATCAGCTGCTTGGTAGTCATATAAGGCTCTTGCTTTCATTCCTTCATTATTTGGATCAAAATATAAGTACTGACCATCCATTTGACTGTACAACTCATTTTCAGTAATTGCTTCTTTCGTCGCCGATTGTTGCTCAGGTTCTTCTTCTGGCTCTGGCAATTTAGACTCTTGAACTTGATTCGGAGATAAAGATGCATTTGAAGCGGTGGTGGTTACTAAATCTAAGTTATGTGTTTTATTCACTTCTGTTTTCACTTCCTCTTCCACTTTTGTATGGAGTATCTCTTTTTGCTGACTCTCTTCAAATGCTTTTTTAGCTGCTTCTACATGACTATTCTTCGGTATATATTGTTGCTGCACTGGAGAAGACTTCATTTGACCAGCTGCCGAATTCTGTTCGAAAACAGCTCTTGCATTTATCGTTCTTTGAGCAATTAACTGTTGCGTTTCTTTACTTCTTTGTCGTCGCAATTCTTCGCTTCGCGATTTATGATCGTCTTCAACATCGTTGCTATAGTGTTGACTTGCGGCTAGTTGATTAAATTTATTATTCGCCTCCTCAGCACGTTGCTCCGCCAACTTTTGTCGCGCTATTGAATTTTCTTTGGCAGTGACCTACAAGTATATAAAAATTTAAATAGCAAAATATTCACTATTAAATAATAAATATAATAATATAAAATGTGTTTACTTGTTGTTCTCTGAGCATTGCTTCTTTTTCTTCTCTAGTTCTAATTTCTTCTTCAAGCCGTTGCCGTTCTTTTTCACATTTTATACGTTCTTGTTCCAGTCTTTTCTTCTCTTCCATTTCTTCCCTTTGCCAAAATTGATCACGTTCTGTTGCATTTATTTCTTGTTCAGGAATTACTCTACAATACGTATTGTCTTTAAGTTGAAGATTCTGATACTCTTATAATTAAAACACTAAAGATATATACCTGCGATATGTGGTACCCACAGGACCTGTATTACCTTCGTTTTCCCCGCGTGGTTCATTAAATTTGTATGCCGAAGCTGTTGCTCTAGCAAGTTTTTCCATGATAGAATCCACTTCGACATCGTCTTCAGAGCGAGCAGTAATCGTTATATGTGCACCTTTTAATAATTTTTCTACATCCCTAATATGATTTGCACAAGTGCCCTTTCTAACAATTGGTGCTCCTTCTCCTTGCTAAAACGCAACTCATTTTATTGTATATATGCAATAAAATCATTAACTTTTTAAATATGAATTCTTACCCAATTTATTAAGAGACATTTTGGTAGACTTGTTTTAGTATCTATTACACGACAAAAGGCATACATGATATGACTACTATTTAAACGGTCAATCATTTCTTCCAGACCTCCATTTCCAGTACCAACCACTTTTAAGTTATTAGTTTGTCCTTCGTATCCAAACAAGGCCCTATGAATGATAATGACTTAGTAAAATAAATTTAATTAAATAATATGTATTATATATTTACAATCCCTCATTTTTAATTAAAAATAAGAAGATATATTAATAATTAGTGGAATTCAATAAAGGCACAAAATTATTATATTTCGCATAAAATATTTCTCATTCTCCGTATGTGTAGTGTTACCGACTATTTGTTTTACCGTTGTAAATGCTAATTATATATTTTGCGCTATTTATATCGATCGATAAATGTAAAAGAAAGAGTTACTTAATATATTATAGCAATTTATGTTGCGTGTTTTTGAGGATTCAATTGAACATTTGCGAATCTTTAAAATACCGGATTCATATCGACGCATTAGCCGGAATGATAAAATACAACATAAGAGAAAAGATGCAAGCCTACCAGTTAGTAGACGATTTATCGTCGACTACGCTGTGCCAAGCAGCCACCAAAGCGTCTTTATTTTTTGTTAAATTAATTGACATCTTTTTTGTTCAGTTCATAAGAAAAATCAACCGTAACAACAAATCCGAAAGAGTTGCTACTGGCGAATTAATGTCACAGTTGCATCTTCACGTTTTGCCTTTTTGATTAAATGTCAACGCCCTTCTGTTACCAACCGCAAAACGATGGATCTTATCTATATAGGCAACGTGCTTAAATTGATTCCGAAGAACTAAATTAATTTATATTTAAACACACAAATATGAGCACACAAGTTTTGACGTATGCTAAAACATATTTAAACAAAACTTTATTGATGAATCCCTTCAAGACTGTTCTACAAAGCACGATTGATCACGCGTACCTACTGGCGGAGACCTCCAATCAGCAAAAGTAACACGAGCAAATAAGAGGCAAGATACAGTTGAAATATTTTATATAATTTTATATAGTATGAAATTATCGAATTTTATCTTGATTCGTATCTTTTACTTCTAAAAATTATCGATAAATACAGAAAGTATGCTTGTAAACATAGATAAAAATTTTGTAAATAAGAAAAAATATCGATGAGATAAATGTTGAAGTCAATGTTTAATGGTACAAACCCTAAACTCGCAACGTGTATAGTGACACTTTCAAACAAATTGTCATAACAGCAATTTCGTGCCGGCAATCGGAAAATCAGTATAATTATTAGTTTCAATAATTATATTTTCATTATGTTCAATAGATAATACGATAAACGAATTTAAAAATTGGATATTTTTAGTTTATTAAAGATGGTAAGTCGAACGTTTTTCATTTGGCGGGTTAACCTCTGTTTCTTTTCATAATAAAATAACTTCTTTTTGATGCTTTTTACAGTTGTTTTATTCGTTTTTCAAATCCTTGATCGGAAAGGACGTAGTTGTAGAATTAAAAAATGATTTGAGGTAAGTTCATCAGAAGAAAAACTCTATTTTATAATGTTTATAAGATCACCTAATAAAACTTTTGTATGTAGCATTTGTGGTACTTTGCACTCAGTAGATCAATATCTGAATATAAAGTTAACTGATATAAGTGTGACCGATCCAGATAAATATCCTCATATGGTTTGTAGTGCATATATTTATGATTTTATGTGTTTAATAGTAAAAGAAATTGTAACAGAAAGTAAAAATACAATATCTTTCAGTTGTCTGTAAAAAACTGTTTTATTCGAGGATCAGTAGTACGTTATGTACAACTCCCAGGAGATGAAGTGGATACTCAGCTATTACAGGATGCCGCGCGCAAAGAAGCAGCAGTTCAAGCAAGATAATTTGTGCTGTTATTAGATTTAAAAATACCACTGATTTATTTTTTACTATTAAAGCTAAGAATTATGTACAATGAACATACAAACTTTGAATCTACAAGTGTATAAATTGAGTTTATATGTAACATTAAAAGAAAATAGTTTCTGTTTGTAACAATTCTTTCAAATTATTTGTTATCATGTGTATCTCATATAAAAAGAAAAAGACTGTTAATCACACATCAGACTAATAAATTTAAAGATAATATAGTAAGTATATGTATATATAGTACATATTTTTACAGTATTCGTCCAAAATAATTCATATTATACGTATTTATTCATCCTTTGTCCATTCCATTAATGATTTGTCATACCAGATATATTTACCCTTTATGTCTGTATTTTTTGGTAATAATGCAGCATATACAGGAGCCTTAGCACCTTCATCAGGCTTCAAAGTACCTTTATGACTAGTCATATCTGTGTCTACATAACCTGGATGCACAGCATTCACTACGAGATCTTCTCTAGTATCTGAATTAAACATTCTTTGATGAATTCTAGCTAAAGCAGATACTCCGACTTTGCTTGCAACATAGGCAGAATTTGCCCATCCTTTCTCTAAGTGAGTGTTTGTCTTTGCAGCACTGAAAATATAATTAAAATTTAGAATACATCCCATGGAACAAAGTAGATTGTAAATTAATATATTTTTGTAATTCAGCATACTCAATAAATTCGTGCATAATATTGTCTAATTCTTCCTCTGTAAGATTTGGATCTGAAAATCTTTTCTTTAATGTTTCACCAGGAATCTTTGATAAATGACCAGCAGAACTTGACACATGTACTACACGTGCATGTGTTTTCAATAATGGATAAAGTTTGCTGCATACTTTTCTTAAGCTAAAATAGTTTACTCTTAATGTCTCTTCAGCTTGCAGAGAAAAAGGTTCTGTAGCAGCTGTCTGTATATTTAATAAAATTTGTAGAGAATATCTTTTAGAAAAAAAAAGAAATAAATAAATAAAGTTTTAATTACCTTAAATGCAATAGCAGCATTGTTAACTAATACATCCAATCCTTGGTATGTTTTTTCTAAATAATCATGAAAAGTAGAAATACTACTTTCATCAGTAATATCAAGTTGATGAAATTTTGGTTTTAAACCTTGTTTTTCAAGTTCTTTAATAGCATTCTGTCCTCGAGTAACATCACGAGCTGTTAAATAAACAACTCCATCAAATTGTTTGCAAAGATGTTTTACAATAGCAAATCCAATGCCTTTATTTCCACCGGTTACCTAAACATTCGATTTATTAAGATATGTATTATGTGACCGTTACGATACCAACCGCAGTCTAAGCAATAAAACTATACAGTTTTCATAATATATAATTTATACTTACGACGGCTACACGTGTCATATTGAGTATTTTGAACCAATTTTTCTATATGCGCAAAATAGTAATTCGAGGAGGTTAAACGTAATACTCTGATAACATTACGTTACACTGGATTGAATGTACTATAGCAAATCATCAAACATTATATAGTTGTGAATAACCTTGACAAACAATGACGAATGCGATATAATGATTAGATTTATTTATCAAATCTTTTCTTTCTTCTCCATTGTAAACAATTCAACTATCAGATATCATATATATTACAAAACGGTATTTTAAAAGATACGGTATTTAACAGAGTTCACTTATAAATTAAAATATTAAATAACAATTTATTACGAATAATACTAAAGGATAGCTACTGTTAAATTACTACTTGCAATCTAGCAATTCTATATTGTCTTGTCTGAATATTTCTAACAAGAACAAAGGGATGTTTTTTATTGATCAGCTCAATTAATGAATTTAATGTTGCATATCCTAAACCTATACCTTTTGCTTTTGTAAAACAGAAATCACCCATTGTAATATAACCCATAATCTCTCTATCACAAGAATTTCGTACTTTAACACAATCTGGAAGATACAATTGCGACATTTTTTGAGTTTGTTTGCATATGGCTTCACGACTTATTTCTAACAAATTCTTTAATTTATTTTCATAATTTTGAAAATCTTTATTTAGCATTTCACTTAATTTATTAGTTAATGACTTTTTATGATGTATTCTTTGTTTCTTTAGCCGTTTTAAAAGAGCTAAATGATTCTTTCGCGATATTTTACGAATATTTTCATTTGGATCAACATTTAATTTTTCCACAGGACCTGACCAACTTCTATCGTTCTTAAATTTTTCTATGTCTTCATTAGTTGGCATACATATTATTGCAAATCTTTTAGGACGTCCTTTTTTCATAATATCTACTTTAACGCGAATTAAACAATTTCTGTCTTCAAATGCACTTTGCATAGTAAGACTTGATACATGATCATTTGGTGTATTATATCTTCTTGTATTATCTTCTTGAACTAAGCTTTTTTGCAAGAAATTTAATAATTTACGATTTCTTAATACAAAAAAATCTTCTGTATCTGTCCATTCCCTCATTAAGATCTTCCATTCACAGAAAAAAGGACTAGAAATTCCGAATTTAACGAAGTTCACACGCCTGTTTGGTGGATAATGAAAATACTTTTCTTTTAGTTCCAATTTGGTACTTAATGCTTCTCTTGTATATGCAGGTGTATCTGGATCATTAATATCTGGGGATTGCATATTCTCAAATTCAAATGGTATAGATTTTGATTCTCTGAGTGCACCAACTCTTACACAACGAAATATACAAGCAAGCCAGAATGGCATTCCCCAATTAGATGGAAGAATAACATCTACTCCAGAACCTAACCCTAAAGTAACATATTTATCAATCTTGATTATCTTTATTAATAAGAAAGTTTTCCAACGTAATTGTTATTAATAAAAATTACCTGTTTTACTGATACTAGGTTTTTGAATCAACAATACTGGTATCTTTGCCATGATATTTTCATTAAAATATTTGTCATTATCTAGACCAGGTACTAAGCATTGACTTCTTAGTTTATTAATTGCACTTGTTGTTACACATGTCTTACTGACCTTCTCTCTTATTTTCTGTTCCCAAAGTGGACTAGAGTTTGCATTTGTAGGAGGTACTGACACCATTTCAATTGTCTGTGTTTCTCTTTGAGGTCTAGTTCTTTTATCTGGTAAATGGAATCTTGGATCCAAGACAGTAAAGCCAAAAACAATATTTGGTGGCAACTGACTAGGTGATTGTAACGTTTTTAACATTTGCCATAATTGTTCTTGAATTTTCAAAGACTCAATATTTTCCTGATTATCATAATACTCAATATGCCACAATTTATCAGAATTTTCATCTTCCTTGTAATCCATTTGATTATGATCTAATTGCATGGCATCCAATTTCAAATTAAGTATTTTATCGAATTTCGGCAATTGTAGAGCATTTGTTAAAACACTAGTTGTCAATGGTCCGTAAAAACGAAATCGATTAAATGTATTTTTATGAATACTCATTTTACAATTCTTTTCATTAATGTATAAGCAAGATTCCATATTTTGATCACTCGTAGAAGTAGAATGTTCGTCGCTCAAGCGAAATTCAAAACTAGATATAATTTCTGCGAGGAAATCATCGAGGAAAGATGGATGTACCCAAATCCATATGGTTCTTAGATCAGATCGACTTGGTCTCCACAAAAAATGTACGTGACCGATTGGAAATTGAGGATAGCCATTCTTTTTAAAAAACATTACAGTTCCTTCTCGTGTGCCTGTTATAAAAATTTGTGCAGCAAATGTTAATTCGAGCGGATTACAATGGCTCTTTAAAGTTTCTTTCAAAATTTTCTCGAGACCATTAATTTCGATACATGTATAATATGAAATATCTTGCATCAAGCAATGTTTTGCCACTGCACGATAATTAGCCTTAAAACATTTATCATTCGCGTAACTTGCGATTCTGTAGCCCCATTTCTCTATCATATGAAAACGTTTTGCATGCCAAATATGAGTTTCCAACCAAACTTTATTTCGTTGTCTTCGTTTATATTCAGCGAGTAAATTACGAGATCGTCTGCGATACCTACGCGACTGTCTTTTAATTTTTGGCGGCAATCCGGATTTAGTCATTTGATTTAAATGTGCCTCCTGTAATCGACGGGGTAAACGCTTAGCATTATGGGACATGACACGCCTGCGCATATATACCGGCAGTTTTTGAAATACAAGTTTCGTTTGTTGAGGATTTTCTGTAAATGCAATAATAAATAATGATTTAGATATCATTTTTCCCAGTGTATTTAATATATATTTATATGTTGATAAGGAAATTTAAATTTATTAGAGTAGATTCGTGTATCGTTTAACATACCTATGGAATATGTCATTGCAGCAATTTCGCTAGCTCTCGCAGAAACAAGTTTCATAATGTGGACTTCATGTGGCAATCGTTGCGATCCACCCAAGAATTCATCGAATTGTTCTATTCCCGCCATCTCTTGTGTTTAAATTTTTGTTTACACCAAATTAACCTACTATACTTAAATTTATGAACAGTAGAATAGTAGAACAGTAGAAGAATATTATAGGTTATAGCACTATAAATATCCTAGTAACAAGCACATGTAGTCATCAGACAAAAATAGTTTTGAAGTATACGAATTGTGATTTATTGTACATTGCTTGACACCACTTTAATATTCAGATACACGTGTAGTATCCATTTAAAGCATAGTTAAAAATACTTCAATTTGAACACAGAAACGCCGACGGCGCTTGAATTAGCCGAAAGTATTTTAATCCTGTGCCTATAGGGGGCATTCTTCGAGGTCAATAGGAATTGGACTTAAGGAAAACGAAGTCGAAATAATTATTTATCAAAGCGTGTACGCAACACGCGTTAACCCTGTTACATTTGGAATGTTCGCTAACCAATAAGGAGTAGGTCGCCTGCAACGGTATATCAAACATCAAGAGTTTCATTGGTTCGAAGAATTCCATACGTACTGTACGGGGCTATATCTAAAAGTAGTGGAAATCAAATACGTGGTGTACTATGTTGGAATTCGTCGTTGGTCTACGATCTATAGTTTTGCTCCCGTCCAATGATGCTCAATCTGCCTACTATTTGCCAGTTAAATGTTCAGTGCGATCCTTCTGCTAATGTCAAGATCCGCGCCGTGAAATAGTCGCCATCTTTGCGACTGAGTCGCATCCCTGAATTTGGCCCGTTGCATGTTCCGCGCAGCTTTATGTAGCGTTAGAGAAAAAAGATCATAGAAAGTTGGTGTCAAAAGGGCAAAGCGGTTTCAACGAGACCGGATATCGTTCGAGCTGTGCCGAGAAGTGTTAACCCGGCGCGAAAGTGGGCGGAACGCATGGGTCTTACGTCCTTTTGGCCTCGCTACAGTTCATGATAGGGAAAATTTCGGCATTTAATAAGTGACATACATCGAATCTGTGTTGACTATTCCATGCAATAATAATAATATTAATTCGTATAATTCGTTGGTTGAGCGTTTACCGGCATATGCCATTCTAGTGTGTGTTTGTTCGAACATAGTTTGGTGTAAGAAAAAAATGAGTTGTCAACGTAACGCTGGCAAGATTACAGTGCCGGACGAGTTGCGGGACGTCCTATTAGAGTTTACGATCAGCTATCTCTTGGAGCAACCAGTGGATATTATCGACTATGCCGTAGGTTTTTTCACGCAACTTCGGGAAAGTCGTCAAACTCAGTTGATTGAAGCCCCTGCGCAGACCGCCTCTTCTACGCCGGACGAGTCTGTCGAGGAAGGTAAGCCAGCGAATTTTCATTCGGGATGCGACTTCCCATCGCGTCGAGTATTCCTTCCGAACCCGCCCGATACACTTGTTCACAGAAAAACTTTCAGTGCGCGATATTGTTTCAATTTCGAAACTTAATCTCTACATTTGTCTTTGAAATTCGAACAGTGTGTTAGTGATTCTTACAGACTTTGTGCGAAAAATTTACATAAATATGTGCACATCGATGGAAACCGGTACGGCTTTTCCCGCTTAATTCATCCCTTTTTCCCGATGTGTTTATTCAATTTCGAAATTCAAGTTAATTTCAATTTGTTAATTAATTTCAATATTTTTCATACGTTTAATTCGTTTTTATTTGTAAACTAATACAAATCGTAAACGAAACGAAAGAAGAATATTTGTGACAGGAGATAGATATATTATAAAGTATAATTAAAGTATAATTAAAAAATTCTACATTTAAATCCTTTTCATTCTTTATAGAACCACCAATCGGAAGGTTCCAGAATAGGAGGAAGAGTGTCTTCGCGGAAGCCTACAACCCTGAAGATGACGAGGAAGACGATGGAATTAAGGTGCGTTTCTCCTTTCCAATCTCACTCGTCCCATTCAACAAATCTCGATTGATTTCAGTGACATTTCATTTTCATTCTCTATATACATCTCTCTGTACTTTTGGTCACGTTACGCAAGGAACCATATTGTCGATATATTAGTCCCGAACGAAAGCTACATGTTCAATCGATGATCGATTGATATTAATCGAACTATACGACTGGAAAATCAACCACGATAAGGAGAACTATTCTTTAGGAGAATTTTAACTATCTTTGAGTTAAATGTATCGAGTTGAGTTGAAGAGACTAAAAAATAAACCCTTTATTACGGTACATTGGAACGCGACAAGGATAGGGTTAACGTGTTTCACATATACAATATACATGCATACAAAGAATACATACATCTACATGTACACGTGTCCCGAGTGTATAAAAGCTAAATATGGATGCTTTATGACTCGTTCGGATAATAACACACAGTCGATCGCTTCGAAAGAAACTGCACGCGGTTCCCAGAAGACTCGCTACCGCTATGGAGCCTGAGTTTCGACGATCTGACACGTTGCTCGACGTGAATCACGCGAAACATTGAGAGCAGAAAATGTCTTCGTTTTCTTTTTATCGAAACACGGGCGTATTCAAGCTGTGCGGGTGACGAAACGGGATGATTTACTTTGCTCGACGATGCGAACGATGTACCTTTGTGACGTCAGAGCGCGTGTTCGATAACCTGCTACCGACGTGACTTACATATGTATGATATATATATACGTGCACACGTGAGCGTGTTCGTGAATGAGAAAGAGTGAGAAGGAGCGAGAGCCTGAGAAAGAAAGGGGACATATGGGGAAGGTTCGTCAGATCAGGATCGTACTGCTCGAAAGCGTTTCAAAAGGCTGCGCCGATCTCGATTATTATCGGTAACTTGAGCTACTTAAATCGATTGGAAAATCTTTGGGAATATACTGGGAGGACCGGTCGAAGTATCTAATTGTCTTATTACGGAGGAATACAAAGTTAAATAGCTCCCACACGCTAAATAAGATGTGGAGATCAATTTCTCCATGAATCGTTTATATTAAACCGATCAAGGCTATCGATATTTTTTCAAGCGTAACCACATGCCCTTTTTGACGTAGATGCATACATGTTTTATTGTTGAGCCAGTTGATTAAAACAAGGCAAATCGATATCTGGGGGAGGTAGCCGGAGCTTGATCGCTTCTCGTGTGAAGCGTTGATACGATGCTCGAAATAATTGGACGGTCATCTTTTCAAATGACTTGATCTCCGAGTATGTTATCCCATATTTTACGGCCTTGTACTTGATATGGGGGCGCTGTTTGATCCTTAACAATTGTACGTATATGTTATACAAATAGTTTTAATAGCTATATGACAGATACCGATAGCCTTGCTTGTTCTAAAAAAGAATGATTCCAAGTATCTTCTAATTTTAACATCAAAGGAGATAATTAGATGTTTCGTTTTTAATGAAACACTTCACAGCATCGTATGACGGTGAATGTAATATATAACTCGGGTAGTCGAGTAATCGATGGGCAAACTGGTAGGGCGGTCTGTCTTGAAAATACGATTTTCAGCGAAATTTTCAATTTCCTCCTCCGTTCGTCTTAATCAGAGCAATTAGATAATGTCATCTCTGACGCATGGAGTCCTCGCCACCGAGTTTCGAGTTCGCCGTTTCGTTTTATGCAAAAGTTTCAACTCAACGTTCAGCGACATTGAAAACTAGACTGTTCCACTGGGAAAGATGTTTATTGCACGCATACGGACAGGATTTAAACAGCGCGCAATTAAGATGTAGATGAATCAGTTAAGAAAAAAGAGAGGCATGCTCTTTCCTAAAATAAGGACTGTAACTTTGGTCAGTGGAAAAGCTTTACCATTGTGTTGGGAGCAGGTGCAGGAACAAAGTATGGAACAGATTGATAATCGAATTATGATATTGGTTTGAAGAAAATGGTTTTTTAACTCAGTTATAAAACCGTGGATAAGAACAATGTCAGACTATTTCTTGTGAAACTAACCAGAGTTGAATGCAAAGGTCAGATAATATGAAACGGAATACGGCTTAGATCTGTTTATCCTCGTGTTGGGTTTCTAAAAAAAGCTGGTCGGGATTCGAAACAGCTGCACGGTAGTGTCCTATGGATGGTATAGCTCAATGTATCTATCAATCCCTCTATGAGAATCGATTATTTGAGAGAAAGATAAGCCAAAATTGATTATCACCATGCAATTTAGAGTTCTTAGGGCTTTTACTATTTTCCAACGCTAACGGTATCGGCCGCTGGTGAACCAAACGTAAGATCATAAAAGAGTTCGATTTTTCTTCCTTTTTTTTTTTTTAAACTTACCGTGCTGTGCAATCTACCCACGCGTATCTAATGGGAAACCCTTTCTTTTTATAACGGACACAGTATATTCAGACCTAGCGTTATCGATCGATCACGCTGCAATTAATTTATAATATTGATACGTGCCGCGGGATGATCGTAATTCCTTGACCATTAACAGTTTGAAGAATTCACAGATTTAAATATTCGATGAAATTTAATGCAATTCAAGTTATGTATTTTACAACAGTAACAGAACAACTCATAATCCGTTAATTGTCGAACAAACTGTAATTAAGATTACACAAAATCTCTAACATGCTAATAGAAAATAAAATCGTTATTAGATCAGAATTGCTTCTATTCATGATATCATCCGTGCGATTCATTGATTGCAGATGGTGCATCCGAAGAGCGACGAGCAGCGGCAGAGGCTCGGTGACAGCGTGAAACATATTCTCCTGTTTCGGGCTCTAGACGAGGTAAGTTAAACATAGTACACGTACACTCTCTAGCTTGCGCGTAATTGAAACAGGGATACGGAGCAGCGAGGGCTCGCGCCAACTCGTGGAAATGCCAATGAGTACGTGTAATCTGCTTAACTGGGATGCAGACTCTCGGCAACGTATTACTTTAAAGAGAGGAACAGCCGAATAACTTGATTAGCATACAAATATAAATTTCTAATGACGAAGAGAATGCTCGCAGCTCTTACTCTGTTGGTTTTAATTTTACTTGGAGATCGTTTAATTCATTAATAGACGTAGAATCTCGGAAACTATGAAAGAATAATGAAATATAGCTAGCTTTCTGCCATGGAGTTTAGGGTATCTAAGATGATTAATGTATTAGTATGTTCAAGGTGTTCACTATTATTGATTTAATTTTAAAAACTGCAGTAGCATAGTCAAAAAGAGAGGATAAGAGAAAAATGTGTTATATGGTGTTTTACTTTATTACAAAGCTATAAACATCAATTTTTGGATTATAGAATACGGCAAATCGACTATGTATACTTTATGTGTATTTACATATGTGCTCCACGTCTTGGGAGGATTCATTGTTGACCGCTTGAAGTGCTTTAATTCCTATTTCAGAATGTTGATCTTTTAGTTAGATACAGCAGGAAGTTTTCTGAGAATTGAATTATTAATTCGTTATACTAATTCTTCACTTGTAGTAGTTAATTTTCTGTACTGTGAACTTACTGTACTGTTATATTGTCATTCTGTGCCTTTTTTCTCATTTCCATTAAACAATCGCGCTTCCGAAATTTTCCAGAAAAAGTAAAAAGGGAAAACCCCATTTTATCCACAATATAACTTTCGTTTGTCGCTTTAAAGTCATTTTCCCAATTACATAAGATACTGTACGTGATCACCTTACGTATATCCATATCTGTACACCATCTGACTCGAAATGTAACAATTATGGTTGTTGTTCTCGAATATTAGAAAACGGCAAACGTTTCTAGTCATGAAATATTTACGACACGCATGTACGCACATGCGTTGCATGAATTTCTTGTAGGAACAAATGGCTGACGTATTGGACGCGATGTTTGAGAAGAGCGTGCAGCCTGGAGAATTTATTATCCGACAAGGTGACGATGGTGACAACTTCTACGTCATCGAGAGGTAAAATATGTTCTTCTTCTCTTCATTCGCAAACTCTAAGAAACCGGATAGAACCGGTTGTAAAAGATGGACCATCCAATTGTTGTACCTCTTTCAGAGGAAAGTTCGAAGTGTACGTGAAAGATCAGCAGTCGGGGGTGGAATCCATGATACATACGTACGATAATCGTGGTGCTTTTGGTGAGCTGGCGCTCCTTTACAACATGCCGAGGGCGGCCAGTATCAAGGCCATCACGCCTGGTACACTATGGGCCATGGATAGACAAACTTTCCGGCGTATTTTATTGAAATCCGCCTACAAAAAGCGCAAGATGTACGAAGACCTTATCAACAAGGTCCCGATGCTTAAACATCTCGAGGCAAGTTTTATGGAATTTGTACCGGAAGATATCGCGGTGAACGTAAATAGAGGATTACTTGGAAGCGATATTGCTTCATCGCTTATTGTAGTTTAACAGATTGAGCATACTATATGCAAGTTAGGTGCTTGTTTAAGGAAACGGTCAGACGATATTTCAGGATGTTCTATTTGATTGATGATAACAGCTGACCATTTGCAATTACATCTCTAATATATTATTGAATTTTGGATGAAGCGCAAGGGACTTCTATTGCCAAGAAACGTTCGGCTAGAATTAAAGTTGTTAACATTTATTTTGTACTTCATTGTTTCATAACGAGCTAATTTAGTATTAATTTTGGTATAATGCAATTGCACACGTAATTACGCCTATAGAATAATAGGGACGGTAATAGCTGAGTAATATTAGCGTCCCAATTTGATTCTCTTCAGCCATATGAGCGTATGAACCTGGCGGATGCTCTAGTACCAAAACAGTATTCAGATGGCGAGCAGATCATCAAACAGGGCGACACAGCTGATGGAATGTATTTTGTCGAGGACGGCGTCGTCAGGATCACCATAATAGGAGATCACGGCCGCGAAATCGAGGTACGACAGCTTGTTGATTTTCATTTTCCAACGTGTCACATAATTGCAACAATCATTGACATACATAGCTCGGTACAGCATGAGGTTGATACCATAGTTACCTAGGAAACTAGTGCACTAATTACGTTGTCAATTGTATGGATGTCATTTGGTATTCTGTTTGATACTATAGATTAATAGAGTTCCCGCTGGTGGGTACTTAGGCGAGTTGGCGCTGGTAACACATAAACCTCGCGCTGCTTCGGCCTACGCTGTGGGCGACGTAAAGCTAGCCTGTAAGTTCTCTTTTCACATCCTTCTGATACGGTCCATTATATTACTATACGCTAATGCATCTATTTATGTATTTACCATTATACATATGGGCATGAATAAATGGATCATTAGACTATTGCTGTATATATATACATGCGATCCAGTTCGAGGAAGAGTACAATCATAAATTGCGTATTTTTTTTTATACGACTTTTTCAGTTTTGGACGTTGAAGCTTTCGAACGCTTACTTGGGCCTTGCATGGAACTTATGAAGCGTAATATCGACGATTACGAAGATCAACTAGTCAAAATATTTGGCAGCAAAGCTAACATTTCCGATATTCGATGAACTGTTCGCGAGCAGTGATACGTTGCACTGCTGTACTAAAGGCCCGACACTTTCGTACAGTAATGTAAAATGAGCACAAACTTGTACCACCCACTTTATGAATCTCATCCGCGTATTTTCAAGTATCATCTCGAGTCGACTTTCGTAATGACTGTTCACTTAGACGTATACCAGTAAGAAACGTCGTTAATAGTTACCAAGTTTGTACCTATGACACACAGTGAAGAGATAACAAAAATGCAAAGAAAAACAAAAGGAAAGGAAACTAGGGATTTCGACTGGTTCGTATCTGCATCATACTACTGAAGTAAATTTTCTAAGACTGCATCAGATCAAGAAGTATTAGCCTATCTTGTCATGTGCTCGAAATGTTTACAAGATAGAAGTCTGGATACTAAATAAGATTTTCATTGAATTGTCTGCAAAAAGAAAGAAAGAGAAGCGAAGAAATGCTCGGAGTGATGCAACGTATCGACAGACTCACAGAGTTCTTAAATGATGTACCTTTATGTCATTCTTTATTCTTGTACTTGACAATTTAAGAGCTGTATTCCATTTTACTGAAAATGTCAAGAATCAATGAATTAAATTATTTCGTATATTTCGATGATTCATCGAAAGAGATGAAGATACTTTTAGGGTATCATACATTATACCTTCACAACGTAGAAGAATTCTTATTGATACAGCTTATTGTGGAAATACTAGCTTAATTATCAAATTAATAGACAATGATATAGACATGCGCGATAAACATCCTAATCGTCAGTGTGTTTTTAACACGATGGTGATGATAAATCATAGCTGAAACGCTATGTTAGAAGAAATAAAAATGTAAGAAGGCAAAGAGCATAACAAGCAAGTTAGAACAATTACTAGTACCTATACGATTTTTAAACGCAATCCAACAACTATCTGATATAAGAACACGTGGCATTTATGTTCATCTTTAGAAAAGGCAGGGCTGGGAATGTAAGAGAAATATCATTTTAATATTTAGACACTTCAACTAACAATACCTGAATAGAAACTATTTCTCTCTTTCTTCCCTATATATTTAATAGAACGATTTTCCTAATTCTCATGTTCCTAATTTTATGGTTTGCTCTTTGCATTAATAAAAAAGTATTGCAAGATAAACATATATTCTCATAGCGCACAATAAAACATCGTTTATTTGATTGTTTACATACATATACGCGCACAGCAGATAGCGTTTGATCTTTGTTGTTCTATCTGCATATATTTATACTTGTTATTGCTTACGATCGTTTGTTACAAATTGAAATAGAACACTTGCTGTAGCGCACATAATCAGTATATTGTACGAGAAACGATACATTTTTCGATCAATAATATAGTCAATTACATTGATACAACATCCATGGTTACATCATTTCACGGGTTAGTTATTTTCAGAAATTCACGCCACGTTTTGACATGAGAGAACATTAAAGGAATAGCTATTTTTTATTGCAGGCTCGAATGCACAGCCATTATTTTTCAGGAGATTATTTAATTACATTATTAAGTGTTTAGATTTCCAAAAATCAACGTTCAATTATTCTTCAGTTTTAAATATTTTATGGTGTTACTGTGAAAAAGATGGCTGAACAGTGTGGTCTCAAATCATGTTCATGTGTGTCTTATCGGTGAATCCTGGTAACAAAAATCGACCAAAAGAAACCTATAAACCTATTTTTGTTACACGTGTATGATACACGTTATACATGTATGATATACGTCTAGCATCGTGATAAAAGAGAAAAAAAGGAAAAAAAAAGAACAGTTTGAACTAATTTGAACAAGTTTGAAGTTGTGCGAACAAGTGCGTATGCTAGTCACTTTTTAACGGCCGTCTACTCGTTGTATTTTCTCCTCGGCGATTCGAGAGAAAAGAAAACGGTCAAACGTTTTATTACTACGAAACAAGAACAACTATATATTCACTGTATGACTGAAACTCAGAAGCGACGAGCTTTTTAAATAATATCACAATCACGGAGGAGAAAGGAGGAGGAGACTAGTAATGTGAGAACGAAAGAAAAATAATGTAGCAATAGAAATTGCTAGCGAAATGTTGTGTTATTAATTTTTATTTTCGAATTTTTCTATTCTCGTTAAGTTTGCTCGTTTTTATCGAATCTCTAAGTTTTTACAAAATGAACGACGAAATAGAAGAAGAAGAAGCACTGTACTGGTCTGAATTCCCGTTATCCGTGCCATTGTATTCAGTTGCTTTCGAGAATTCAGCAGCGAAGCTTTAGCCGTGGTTCTTAGTCTTCCACCGTGTCTCCAGGCTGTGATATTATTTTCGACGGAGTATTTCAGACAGATGCCTCTTATTACTACTGCTTCCAACAAGAAAAGAAAAAGAAAAAAATTACAAAAAAAATTTAAAAGAAATAAAGAAAGAATAGGAATCTAAAATCTGTCAGAATCGAGGAATTTCCGAACTATATCGAATCCAACTTTATTGACTGTTGGTTGCATCGTTAAAATGAGTGAATCAAAAGTTCCAATCGATGCGAGTCGTGACTCGATCGTTCATGTCGAAACAAAGGAAAATCGGGCAATTAAAAACGAGAAAAGAAGAGATATATACATACATACACGACACATAAGTATATAAATATAAATATAAATAGATAAATAGGTGTATGTATATTTATACATATTTATATTTATATATATATATATTTAATATAGTGGAAGACTATTCTCGCACACCGAATTGAAAAGTATATTTAGACGGAGTACTTATCTGTGCGGAGCCAACATTCGGATAAATTAAATGTAAACGCTTAAGTAGAGTCGACCCAATTTAAATTTACTGTATGTATCTAACAAGTGTGGTCTCTCTCTCTCCTACGTGTTGCGTGTTGCCCTTTCGTGTGTGTGACGACCGAGCCAGTAAATTTTTATTCCTTGATTAGCATGAACTGTTATCGTCAGTTTTTTTCGTCTGTGCGGTTATATGTTTCGTGTCATCGTTACTGAAAGTAATTGCGTCGTATAAAAAGAGAAAAAAAAACATAACTAACAACCCGTAATTAAGTGCGCTGCGAATGAATCTCACTTGTAATTCTAATACACGTTACTTCACTGTGCCACACAGGGTTCCTTTCCTCGGTTGCTTCCGGAACAGAGAAACATTCGATCGTGCGTGAATTTGAAGCGTGCCAGGTTGCTTCAAATCGGCACGATCTCGTTCGTTCATCGCCAGTCTAGTCCAAAGCGTTTAAAAGAGAATATTCCTTGACTAATTGAGCGTACCAACCTAGGCAATGGATTATTCTACTGATCGCATACCTTCGAAGCGTTGACAATACTGTTCTCATAAAAATACAAAGTGCACCATCAATGATATTACAACGGTTTGGCAATAGTATAATCTATCTGATTTACAAAACAGAGAAACGCTTGGTCTTTGTCGCAATTAGTTATTTGATCATGATGAAATGTCAACGTTAAGCGTATGTATCAGCATAATTCTGTTTCCCGTGTACGATTTCCGTTTTTCGTGCATACTACTATCGACGGCCGTTCTAGAAAAGCTCATACTGTTACGCATTGGCATGCGTGACGCTTGCCTAAGGGTAACAGTCTCTTAGCATCGGACCAAATATCTTTAAACAAGAGGAAAAGAAACCGGAGCAATGGAGCTTGTGCGACTATTTTCTTCGCGCTTTCCTCTCTATTTCTGTCTCTCGTTATTTCTAATTGTGTGGTATCTAAGGGAAAAGATAGTGCGCTGAGCTATAAATAGGCTATTGTAAATGTATTTAAAGTACACGACCGTATGTCTAAAGTAATAACTAAAAAAAATCGTAAGGATATTCGTCGTCTCACTGTCCCCATGTGTAAAGTAGCCATCGATAAAAAATCTTGCCCCCGATGCTACTCCCATTACTAAGCGATACTTGTTCTAACAACTTGCAGCAACTTTGTATGAAGATGTGTATATGTAGCTTAACGTTATGTTAGAGAAAGCACCGGAAGGGGCAAAAGTGCCGAGGGTTAATGAAATCATCCTCTTCGTACTTTTGACGAGTTCAATCAAAGCAATACGAGTAATGCAGCTCGATTGCCTATCGACAATCGTCCGATATCATCGCATGAAAGTCTCACAATATACAAACTGTCCATACATCTCTCCGTCATTTATCGGTCGTCTCTTGATTATCATTATTATTATTATTATTATTATTGTTATTATCATTGAACATGTATTTCCTGTGGCACAATCGTTTCCTTGTTAAACGGGCGTGTCATAATATTATCATGATGCGATCGCATCGTTCAAATATCACATTCTTTGCTTAATCTGACAGCGATGATGTGACGTGACGTATTATGGGATTGATGTTGTAAACCAATTGTATAAATCGCATGCAGGCCAGCGAAATTTAATCGTGATATATTTCATATTGAAACTAGAATGTTGCGGAAGAGATATCCCTGATTTTTTCGTATGTTAATATCCTGTCTTGTTAGATCTTTCGATTGTACAAGCATACGCCACGCGAAAAATGTTCTACTCGTCTAATGAATGTTTAATGGATATACATATACATTTATATATATATATACATATACATTTATATATATATAAAAATACATACATACATATATATATATATATTCGGAAAATTACATACATACATATGTATATATATGTGTATATACGTATATATATATGTGTATATATATATATATATATATATATATATATATGTATGTATGTATGTATGTAATTTTCCGAATGTTGAACGATATTCAGCGTTCTGTGGAGAAAAATACGGAGCGGATAAAATTGGTCAGCGTTATCCTTCTATTTCATTCGTCTGAGCAATTACTATACTAGTAAACATGGAAAGGACGTTGAAACAAAAGAAACGCGCAATGATCAATGTGAAATTGGCAGAATAAGAGGAAGACTGGCTTAGATACGTAGCTTTTATTTAACGTATAAAGCGATTGTTACGATTTCGCGACATCTATTAACTTGTGAAGCGAGTGTGTGACTGAAACGTGACAGTTCGTTGATCGTCCTGTTATTGGAATTACGTTATGCATCTACAGAGAAAAGAGAGCATCTTAAGACGAATCAAGAAACGCGATATTATGATCCTCGATGACATGCTAAACATTAAGCTGAATTATTGTAATCCTATCAGGGTATTATATGTCAAAGATGTGGGCGCATTAGAACAAGAGAGACACTATGAATTGCGGAAATCCTCGAGGAACCGTCAGGTTCATCAACGGATGGCTTAATAACACTGAACGATTTGAAAATACACGAAGATGCTGCTAGTTTGAATTACATCATTCCGTGCGGTTTCGAGTATACTTAACAATAGTTAATCGAGCTTCTTCTGTCTAGGATCGTAATTCGTTTTCTTCATTTTATGCGTTTACAAAAAAGATTTATCGAACATTTGCTATGCGTTTCGTTCGCGAAAGGAATTGCAGTTTCAAGCAAAGAAAAATTCTGTAATAATTTAAAGACAGATGCTATATAGGATGTCCCAGGTTTTTTCAGCTTTATGAATTTTATTGTCAGTTTTATGAGTAAAAATAATAGTTCATTAACTGGTTTAATGTTAGATGTAATGATTAAATGAGCATGATGAATAGAAAAGTCGAGAAGAAGAAAGAAATAAAAGTCGAGGAAAACTAGTTCTTTAGCCCAAGATCAACAAATATCACGTCACTAGTTCTTTACTTGTGAAGATTGCATTCGTAATGTATCCGTAATGTAATAAATTTAAGTTCTCGTGTATTTTTATAAAAACAGGTAACATTTTAAAATGAAATTAAACGAAAAATCAATTCATTGTTATATCGTATTTCTGTTATAACTTTTTAATCAAATTATTGTTATTTTTACTCATACAATATGCTTGAGCCATTTGGCGGAGAAAAATCCGGGACACTGCATAATTTTAGTAATGTTATTATATATATTTAAAAAATATCGAGTATTGTTTGTAATGTCGTAATTGTGTATTGATTGCGTGTCCATCCAAGTATAGATTCGTAGTTTCGTGATCGCGAGACATACTCTTCTGTCCTCAGTCCTCAATATTTCATGATGCTCAAGCCGCATCGTTTTCGCACGATTTCGAAGCGAGCTGGTAATATCGCTTCGGTGCACGGTCCACGAGATGATGTGTACGTTTTAAGCTGGATCTAGATTTTATACACGTATACGCTTGCGTAAGAAGGTCCCGGGTTATAGGGAAAAAAACGAAAACAAAGCAAAAAAAGAAAGGGAAAAGGCAGAAAAGTGCGTTGTAAACTATATAAAGAGGCGGGGAGGAGAAGGAAAGGGAATAGTAATTATTATAACGTACTTAACGGTTTTTGTTTCACGATGTGTTGTAGCGTAATAAAAACGTGCACATACGTATTAATATACATATAGATATATTATATACACAGAATTATATATTAGATATATCAATATACATATATGTTAAGACTCGTATCCAGCTGGTCTGATCGGGTATTACTTTAACGATTTAATTAATTGCGTTAACCTGGCAGCGATGCGATTGCGAGTAACACATTGAAAGAGGTGCGTGCAATCACATAGTTCAATTGTATAGCGTATCTACTTGTCGTTTCGATAACAGATTCGATGATCTGTAGTCTATCGGCAATGAAAGTAAAATGGAGTACTGGTTAATACTTCTGTTATTCAATTCACAGAGATAATTATATACGTTCACAGCATGATCGAAAAATTGAGAGTAAATTACCATCATTTGTACATCAAACGATTACCAAGGAGATTGGCGTACGAAATCTCTTTAAGTTAACTTTAATTTATTGTATGTTTCATAAAGTATTGATATACGAAAGAATACAAGCTTAATCAACTATTCTACCCGTTTATTCATAATGTATCATATTAGTTTAACCGAGAAATACACAACACACACGAGCACCGGCACACGCAATTCAATTCAGCATCTGCAAGTGATGTACCAATTCACTGATTTCTTAGAGTCAAGTCAACATATACTATCATTTACCGTTTGTTGTTTTGAGCTACCACTTTTTTGAAACGTCATCAGATACATACAGTGGAGAACTTTGTGGTGTGCTTATGCATATTCGATTAAATAATAACGTTCTTTTACAGCATCACTGCCGGATTAAGTAGCGGTGTTACTATCTCTTCAATAAATGTACCTAATTTAACATTATGGGTTTGGGTACAAAAGTATTGTCTAAACATATTGATTTTTAGTTGACCGTACAAATTTGTTGCAATAGTCACTTTTCGGATATCTTGCTCTCAGATACTTTCTCGATGCTCACAATGGTACATACATGTCGGTATATAATATTACCGCTACTATTGTGACCAACTGTTTACTTACCTGTTTATTTAATTAAAAGGCATTTGTATTTAGGAGCAAGATATATTAAATTACACTGTACTATGTGTTGATAGTATGATAGTATAATAAAAATAATATATAATAAATGAGTGGACCTCTATACATTGTATTAACCTTGAAGTCCTGAGCCTTAAGCTGTTATACGAAAACTTGATATGAAGCCTTCTTGAACACATATTTATTCGTACTATATATTTCCAAAAAAATTGTTTCTTGAAAAAAATGTTATAACATTTAACTATGTTATACTTTGTAAGAAAAACAGCAAGTCTTTATATTGAATTTAATTTATTTATATCTATTTATACAATAAAATAATATTATAAGATAGTGTATTAACACGAAATTAATCTACATCTGATTTTTTTGACAAACATAAGTAACAGAATGCTTTCTGCTAATAAAAACATGATTTTTCTTAATTTCTTCCACATGTAACACAGTAACATCTTTCCTTTCTTTTTCATTCTCTTTTTTATTATTTTCGTACCTAGTGGCTTTCTTATTAAAATTTCTGTGATATTCAGATTTTTTGTATAAATTAAATTTTTAATTAACAGCATTTTTTTATTAACAAATTAACAAACAAATTGTATTAATGAAATTAGGTTATACATCAAGATATACAACTTCTAACAATATGTAAACAAGCTACAGATGTCAATAGAGACCGGCCCATCTGTTCTCTTTCATTTGCGGATTTTTTCATATATTTTTGTTTTAATTCATAGGGTATGTGTATATCCCATAACAATTCATCATCTTTCTTGGTATCATCTAGTATTCTTTTTATAACATAGTCTACAGTAATCATTTCAGTTGCAATCAGAAGATTAAAAACATGCGCTGTCGCGGAAGGTTTCAATATGTACAGAATAGTTTCTGATGAATTCGAATTATTTGTTCCTAGAAAAATTAGTTTACAGAAAGTTTAGCACGCATTATTCGTTTCTGCTATATTATTAATAATTCTGCTATAATTGTATAAACATACTTTGATTTATCATTAATTTAATACAGCTTGCAATAGAACTGATTATCTGATGTTGTAACATAGTTGAAATATAACGTAATTTTTTATTAAATTTAGATTCTTCTATCACATAAGCACTAGATGGTGGTAATTGTTCGACAAAAAGTGGTACCTAAAGTGGATATAAGTGTTAAGTAAAATAGTAAATCTTTTTTACTTTGAAATATCAGATTTAAGATATTCACCGAGTTGATTATATTATATTTCACAGAGTTATTCTGCCAAATTATGGAATCCCAAAGTAACACATTACAATGACAATCTACTAATGTCCAAGTTATTGCAGTGGGTCCTACATATATACCCAATATTGTTGCTGGCATCTGAAACAGTTTATTTTTTTAACATAATGCACTACCTAACACTATTCGACTGTTAGAAGTAATATAAATATATTATTGTTTCTGTACTGATGTTATCTTTATGTCAGATTTTATTAACTTTGTCCATTTCTGCTTTTTGTAATGATTAATGTATGAAGTACAAAAATTGTTCCAACTATCAACATCTATTTCAGTCCTTAATAAAATATCATCTAATGATTTATAAAGTCCATTCTTGGTACGCATCAATATTAATTTTGCAGCATATGATGTCGTTACGTATCTATATTTAAATAACATAAACAATCGGGTAAATAGATTAAATATTATCATTTAAATATTACCAATAATTTACTCACTGCATTAATTTATTCGCTTTACTTGTATTAACTAGTTTTAAAATTTCAGCTTCGTATTTTAAAAACAGCACATTATTTTCGATATTACTTTTTTTATTTATTTTTATCCCTGTAGAGCATTTTGCTAGTGACTGAACCCATAAATTCTACACCAATATATCATTTGAATTATATAAAAAATTATGTTCTTTCTGTTTCATATTAATAAGTGATACGTGTAATTGATACGTATAATGTACATTAAAAAAAGAGAAAATGCTACATCTAATCCATAATGAAGATGAATTACCTATATGATATCTACCTTTTTTATTTTAAATGTGTTAGTTAATTGAAGTGATATTCTAAACATTACTGCTTAGATTTTATCTAATTTTTGTATTATTTTGTTCACATTAACACAACTTCTGCTTTCGTAACATAACTTCATCTAAAAATTTATACATAGTTACAGATTAATGTGTTTTTTCCATTACTATATTATTACATTATATTCTAGTTTATTATATTTAAATGAACATCCTTCAATGCAAGCATGGTTAACATCACCTACTAAGAAAAGTAAGAACAGACATGCTAATTGCTTAAGAATCTTAAAACACAAGATAATCTCGAGATAATTGAGATATTTACCTATTATTTATATATTACAGCTAAATTTGATACATAAACCAGAAATAATAAAAAATACAATTTTTTCGATTTTTGACGTTTTAATTTATTTCAGAGGCATACAATAGATGAATCTTAAATGAACTGTTGTACAACCATGACATATATACTACTCAAGTTACCAATCTTATATCTTATACTTCTATATCTAACGACGAAATTCAAAATGTTTGCTTATACTGCACTGAATGTTAAAACCACATATTGAAACTTCCAATTTTTTTAAATACAATTTTTATTTAAATAGTTTTTTAATGTGAAAGTATATTTTATTTAGATCGAAATGCCGGGTAACTCTTTAGGGCGTAGATCATCTACGAATCCCGTAAGGATATCTTCGTTTGATAGGGAAGATAAAAGTTTCATGCGGACAGAATCGAGAAAAACACAAACATTAAAACCAAAGATTTTCTCAAATGAAAATTCTCATATACCAAGGCCTCGAATGCGAGCTTCTTCGTGTGATAGAATAAGTATTAGGGGATCGGTATTAAAAACAACAGGTGAAAGTTTAAAATGTCCTTTTTTCTATTTTAAATATAACAAATATAAATATAAATCTAAATATAAATATAAATGTTTATTACTATTTTTATAGCTAAAACTCCACTTCGTCAAGTACCGACAACTCCAAAGACACCAATAACAAATGCTAGCAAACCTGCTGGTCTTCTTACAGTAGGAAGTTCAAGCAAAATTCATGCAGGACTTCCAACAGGACGTAGGTCTTTATCAGCTGACCGCGCTAGCAATATTGGTGCTAAAGGTCCTAGAAAAGATACAAGACCATTAACCGACAAAACATATCAGGCTCATATGCTTAGTAAAATTGATAACTTTTTAGCTATAAATCATTGTTCTTCTATGATTAATAGCAATGGAAGCTTAAAACCTGTTACCTTAAAAATGTTTGTTGAAGTCTCTGGATATTTAATAAAAATATTGGACATTAAACAAATTCTTACAATCACAAATTATGTAGAGGAATTGCCAAAAGTTGCAAAAAAACTCCACTATCCAGGAATTATTAATAAATCTTGGTTAAAAACTGCTAATGCTATGCATTCTTGGCCAAATGTTTTGGGCTGGATATGTTGGCTAGTAGAAATTTGTGAAATAAGGGAAATAGCTTTTACAAAGTATAATTTAGAGAACCTACCATTTGTAGGGAATCAAATAAACTCAGTAATTAATAAAAATACTTTTTTCTCAATGCTAAATTTTTATAATGCCTGGAATGATGAGAAACTGGATGAGGAGGCGTTAATGATCGAAAAATATTTACAAGAAATTGAAGAACAGCAAGGTGTAAACGAAGAAGACTTGAATATTGCACGTTCTGAGCTAGAGGAAGAAATGCTTAAATTACAAGCAGCTGAAACAAATTCAAATAAAATAGATGAAGAAGTAAAACATTTACAGGAAGTACTTTCATCTTTACAGAATGATGAAAAAATGCAACTGAGTGATATCAGTGCAAAAGAGGAATATATTAAAAAAATCAATTTTGAAGCAGATCAAATAAAAGTTGAGTGCAATGTATTGAGTGAACAAATTTGTTTACAAGACACACAGCATAATGAGTTACTTTCTATTATTAAGCAGCAACCAATGTCTAAGACAGAAAGAGATCAAATTTTAAATAAATGTACAGAAATTCAGGATTACATGCACCAGTTTGATGAATATTTACAAGAGATACAAAAAGAAATATACACTATGGACATTAAATTAGCATCTATTAATAATAATTTAACTAAGGCAATTCTAACATATAATAAAGAAATATTTATGCATCTTAGTGGGGATCTGGGTGTGAATCTAGAGGAGTTAAAGATGCCAGAGAAAGGTATATTGCAACCTGAAATTATGGAAGTATTAAGTACTAAAGCTAATTTAATAAATGATTTGAAAGAATTGTTGAGATCTCAAATTAATGAAAAAGAATGTTTGTTAGAATCAAATACTAATGAATTAGAGAATCTTCAAGAGAGAATAAAAATTCTAGAAGATGAAAGTAATGATGTTGCCAGTAAGATTAAAGAAAAGAAAAGTCTTATAAGTAAAATCAAAGCTGATGCTAAGCATGAAGAAACAAAATTAAGGGAACAAATAAAAAATTTGCAAAATGACATCAGAGAAGTTCAAGGTTTGATGCCAAATACACAACAACTTGCTGCAGAGTTAGAGGAAGCATCAGATAAACTGGATGCAGCTCAAAGAAGAAAAGCGTATATAGAGGAATCTGCCAAATTATTTTTTGACAAATTTTATGAGATTTTAAGTGAACATAGGAATAAGCTTGTCAGTATATTAAAGAAACATAATAAATGATGTAGAGTATGTAATTTTTATTGTAATTAATAATCTAGGTTGCAATATTTTCAATATAATTTTTATATAATAACTTAATTGTACAAATAAGTGTATTATTACAAATTAACTATTAAATATTATACTAAAAGTTAAAAAACGAATTGCGTATATCATGTATCCAAAAATATTTAATTATATGTGTAATTATGTACAAATTGAATCACTATTCCATATTGCTGTAAAAATAAAAATTTATATTGATAATTTTACATTTGACTTCACTTTTTTGAGAACGCTACATCTACATAAATATAAGAAAAACATGGTACACTACCAAGATAATATATGTACTTAAGTTATATTTACTTGAATTGTAACATAGAAACAGAAAACCCTTAAATTGTTTTGAGACGCGCGTCTGTATGCTTTTAATATGTTTTATATACAAGAAGCAAGAATTTAAAAGACTGCAATTTCATATTTGGAGTCGATTTTAAATATATAAAGTATAAAGTATTTATTAAATTATATGAGATAAATTATTTTAAAACTAAAGAAAATATATTAGATATTTTTATTATATTTTTTTGCATAATAAGTACAGCGATAAAATAATTGTTCAAAATTATTCAATCATACAAGATGGTGTACACATCGTAAACGCCTAGATAAGTACGCTGGCGAATATTATAATATATTATGGTATGTTGTTCGATGTATAATGTGAATGTATTCTTTAAAATATTAGGTTAGATGAATTATGTCTATGGTTGGTGGAAATCGATTTACAAGTTTAAATATTTGTTTGGTATAAAAAAAAAAAAAAAAAAAAAAAAAATACATTTTTCTACCATTTTATTATAATGAGTAGCAAAATGAGCTCTGCTAGGAAAGCTGTTGCTACCCGCAGTAACAAAAATACAGTGGAAAGTAACCACCATTTGGTAACTAAAAATTGAAATATTTTTATAGTTACAGGTTTTCTTGTCATATAAATTCTAGCCATATAATATATTTGTAGCCTACTTCTGAATTATCTTATGATTGTAATAAAGTGTTAGAAATAATTGTGAAAACCAAGGGCCGTAAACGTACATCAACTATGGTTAGCAGTAGCCCAACTAGTCACAAAGTTGAAGAAAAAAAGAAACCTGGTCATAGTGGTGATCAAAACTGGGGTAGGGTGTTTAGAGAACAAAATAAAGCTGTTATGAAACAAGAGGCAATGAGAACACCAGGTTCAAAATCATCAAAACATGGTAATGACACTAAGGAGACTAAGAAACATTTTCTAAATCATCAGAAACTAGATGTTAGTATTAATTTTTATATTTATATTTCTCTAAATATGCATAAAATTATTCATAAGTTAATTTAAAAACGCTTCTTTTTGTAGCACAAATTTTTAGATGAAATTCCTGTCAAGCAATCAACTTCTCAGAAAAGAATAGAAGAACATATAAAATCTACACCATACACTACAAATCCATCAAGTACATCAATACCAAGCACTGTGGAATCTGTCATAGTTTATGACAGAGGAGTACAATGTGATGGAGTATCTGATTACTCTGATGACAAATTTGGTGTGTTCAACCCGGTTCATACATTACATTTTTTAATAAAGGAATTAGAACACTTAGTTAAAGATGATAAAGCTAATAAAATTCTTGCTGATATGGAGCAAGTAGTATTTAGAATACCAATTGAACCCAGTAAACCACCTATAGTGGTATGTTTATTAAGAATAAGTGAATAGATAATACTGAAAATTTTGAATATTGAAATGGAATTATTTGCAGCAGGATTTAGAAGCTAAATTAGAAACAACTAGACAAATGAATTCTATGTATGAAGCATTACGCGAGGAGAGAGATTCTTTACTGCGGTATGTTTAGTATTAGAAACATATTGTAACAACTTTATGCATTATATTTATATAATCTGTTCTTAAATTAGACAAGTTCATGAACAACAATTGCTATTAAATGAAGCTCAAAAAAGGCAGTTAGATTTAGAAGTAATTGAAAAAACATTAAAACAAGAATTAGATAAAGCAATAAAAGCTATTCAAGCTAGAGATAAAACAATAACCGAATTAACAGAAGAGATGAAGAATTATGAATCTTCTCAAAAAATTGTAGCAGAGTTAAGAACGAATCTCGCTGAACAAACTGAACGTGTAAGACAATTGAATTCAGAGGTGAAATATTTAACATTGGAAAAAGATAAATTTTCAGTTTTGTCATCATACAAACATTCGTTATTAATCGAACATCTTAATGAAATCAAGTTAGTTGAAGCATTACTTAATTTCAATCTAATTTAATAATGTTATAAGGCAATCATATTTACATTTTACATCGTAGGAAGGTTCAACATTTCATTGCAGACCAATTAAAAGATATTTATATTCACGAAGATAATTCGAATCCACAAATTCCAATTGTTCATGGACGTCGTGCATGTTCATCGCCTACTTCCACCTCTTCTCATGATTCCAATATACGTACCTCTTGGCACGATATATCTGATGTTTCTTTATCTACAGTGGATCATGATCCATCCAAAATTAAACACGTACAAGGTTTTCTGCATAAATCAAATAAAATACCAGTCTTTCCAGAAACTCAAATTGAGAACCTAGAAAATAAACAAATCAAGGATGTTCAAGAACCTTCGATTGAAGATTCTGCCAATTTAGAATTTATTAGTTTACCTGCTGGAGAAGCTTCACTTACTCTTTTACCTTCTTATAAAGACCTGGGTTGTACAGAAGTTAGCCAATATGGTAAATATATTTGATATGTACATATTATATATATCATAATATTTTACGAATCTAATATCTTTCTTTTCAGTTAATCAAGGGAAAGATGATGTAGTAACATTTAGTAATAAAAAGAACGATAATTTACCAAATTTTAAAGATACGAATAAAATATCATCATCGGAACATTTAGATTTGTCCAACAAAAAGGCTCATGAGAAAGAGACTAATCTACAAGAATTAAATAGAATTAAAAAGTCTATGGAGTCAAATAAAGGACAAAGTCCGCCTCATAATTTAATAGGGTCTAATATAACAGAACAATTTCAGAATATAGTTGAAGATATAAGGATGCAAAGTAAAATGCCAGTTAACATACCAAGTCCACTAAGGAGTTATCCTCATCCAGAATGGAGCGATAGTACTTTACCCACTATCAGTACTGCTTCGGATATAAATGTGATATAACTCAATAATTCTTAAATTTATATTAAATATTTTGCAAGAAAAATGCAATCTTATTATCCAATTAAATTATTTTTTATCCAAGAAATTGATTTTAAAAAATGTAAAAATTATACTTTTATATTTTCAACGATATAAGAATATATTTTTAAATAATAATTTACACATAGAAGATATACATATTATAAATTATATTAATTTCTAACTCAAATTTTTTGCACTAGTATATATATACATATAAATTTAGTTTAGAAATATAAATAAAGTTTGTACAAAACAATATATAATTTAAAAAAAAATTGGTTTTGAATATTAATTATATTATTGTTTTAAAAGAGCATGTAATTTAGAAGTTATGTGCATTAATTGTACATAAGTTAAAAGACTCTTATAGGGTGATAGTGACATTAATACCAAAGCACATATTACGGTATTTTTAATTTTCCACTGGGAAACAAATAAAATTGAGTTTTGTAATTGAACGTGGTGTGTAAGATAACTTAAGACTGGATATTCCTGGAGAATAATCGATAATTTAATGAATAGTTTTAATAAATAAAATGAGATATTTGCTTGTAATAAAGAATACGTGTGTTATTGTTCACATTTCCACTTTGCTCAATATTAAAAAGAATTACAAGGATGTAATATAAATATGACATGAAAAACCAGGTGTATATATATATATATTTTTTATCACATATGTATATATACAAGTAAAGTATAATACTTATATTTTGTAAGTCTTAATAGGATTAAAAGGGAACATTTTAGTACACGTAAAACATTCATCAATTTTGCACAAAGACGTTTTTAAGTACATATACATGTTTCCCAGTAAGCGTGTATATGTGTACTCTCTCTTCACGAAAAATTCGATCTCTTTTTTTTTTATGGTTATTTTCTTTTCTAGGGACCGAGAAACGTTCATTCGCTAACAACTATCGTAATACGAACACAGTCCTAACATTCGATGCGTGTAAAATAAGTTTAACGTTATCTTCGAGACGAACAAGACTGTCTTCGCATTTGAACGACTTCGATGAAGATTGTGATAAAATGTGAAATATTAAAAATGTTTATTTATACGCGTGAAATATTACGAAGGAACTTTCCTCAAATAAATTTCAAAAACGGAATTTCATCCCACATTTTTGTTACACATTTTTGTTCTTCTTGTTCAAAATCATGAAAAGTTACAAATTCGAAATTTTACAATTTGTATTCTCGCGCCATTTTCCCATCCTCCTATCAGATTCAAAATACGCTGAATTTGAAAACGATGCGAAACGCTTGCGCCCCCGAGGAAGATTCCTTCGTATTTACGCGATATCGAAAGATTAAAGTTCCCTTGTCGGATACGTATACTTTCACGTACAGGTCAGTACGGTTGTCCTTACGGCATACTCGAGATATTTTTAAAAACATAAATTATTTTTTAACGTTTTCTCAATGGTCTTCGTAATTAATCTTAGAAATAGTACTTTTAACTCATAATACAAAAGTTCTTACTCTAAGAAGAATATAGAAATTGAAGATTGACATTAGTAACAACTCTCGAATGAAACTTGCGGGAAAATTCGAAACATCTGATCGATATCTCGAATGGTATTTTTTACAGTGAGAGGGAAGTGCATAGAATCCATCATGGTTGCCGTAATTCGAAAATTTTCGTCGACGTACATAAATACTTGGGTTCGTATATATTTTATTATTTGTCGTACGAAATTACCAATATCCCGGTAATAATCTACGATACATCACGAATCACAAATGTTTCGTTATTTTTACGTATTGATATCGTAATGACTCTGAGGTATTACGTACGTTCGTAATTTAAGAAAAATCGACATTCTTCGAACGATCATTCCGAATGCATCTCGGGAAATATATTGTATTTTCAAATCTTATTCGATATTATAAACGAAATTTTTCGTTAATTCCACTTTGTAATCGATAATCCCTGTAGGAGATCATGGAATTAAGTAATCGACGCCGATTGCCAATTAAATAAGCATTACAACAGTTCCAAAGAGAAAAAAAGAACACGAAGTAAATAAAGAACCGTTCGAATTTGGCGCTTTTCTAATTGGATATCGGCGGTATTACATCGAAGGTTGTCACACGTGCTGTTTATTTTTGACGTTCAAATGGTTGATCAGTTTGGCATAACGCGACTTCAAAATAATACATTTTTAAACGTTCAGTTGGCAACGTACGATTTTTCGGTGACGCATCAGAGTCGAACTTCATACGAAAATCTATTTTATCGGTTTAAATACGGTCTTTTCGTTATAATGAAATAGATTGTGGTTAAAGTATCAAGTGTGTATAAATAAGACATTAAGAAACATCAAGTACACGGAGAAAGTGTATTTTATGAAAGTTTCCTTCATAGGTGTAAGATTCGTAAGCGAGTAAATAAATGAAAAAAGCTACGCTCTTGAATAATCACATTGCCAACCAGATTTCGGGAATCGGTTTACTTCGACTACGATCATCGAAGGGTGAGTAACAAGAAAAGTATTCAACAATTAGATTGATTTGCAATTAACAGCACATTGAAAACCTTCACATATTACATGTGTGTATACGTGTGTGAGATGTCTGATGTGTTATGTATGTATGTCTGTATATATAATAATATATAGCTATCTTAAATACATATGTACATCCCTTTTTTTTTTACGAAGTTAATGACTTAATGTATGAGATTTATTTTTTGGTACCGATCGGTTCTTCGTTTTTTGATTTTCATTGAAAATTATATATGAATTATATACGAGAGCTGCGTATGTTAGAACTAAAGATTCGTGCAACAGATGGAGCATAAGACAGTAGTATCTGGACAGACCGTTTTCAGACCGTTTCATTTAGACGTCTTCGCAGTTTTATTTGAAACAAAAACACGTTAGACGATATTCTTTCTTTTTACGAGCAAATAAACGAACAGTTGCAAAATCTTTATCGAAATGTAGCACACGGTAAGATCACATAAATGTCTTTGTGTATGTGTTATGCATGCACACACGCAGGTGTACACGCGTGTGTATATGTGTATAGGTGTGAAACGTCGACATTATACAATAATATCACTAGCGTAGACTGTCGTATCGTTTATAATTGCATATATTACAATAGACGATCGAGTCGAGTAGAAATCGTAAATCTCGTGAGTCGATTAAAATGAATTCCTATCCGACTTTGTCTCAATTAATCCTACTTAAATAGTCTCAACTATGAATATGCTCAGATATCGGAAGTGATAGTGGGCTGTTGTAAAAATAAAAATTTAACATTTGTCATCTTGAGGTTGCGTATGGAAGGACATGTTTTATTGTTTATTGTACGTTATATACTGCTTTGTTCGGTGTAAAAATATAAAGCATTTCGATTACAGACTTCGTATGTATGGGCGTTGCCATTGTTACCGAGTAATCGGCAGTTATTACGATAATCTCTTTCTCGTATTTTCTTTGATGCAGGTTTACACCAATGTAAAATTATCAAAATAAATGTAAATAGTTAGAAACAAATTTTATAGTTGGAAATTCGGGGAAAAAATAAGAGCATTTAGAAAATAATGAAGAAAAGAAAAAGGAACATATACTCTGTTTCTCATTCAACCTTTAAACCGAAATTTTATGCTCTATTCTCTAACGATGACATTATTTATTGCACATTGCAATTGGCAATAAGTAGTGTTATCGATATTCCTACCAATTTTTTAAATCTTCAGTTTAGAGGTTATCTGTGGCTCATCTCCCCGTTAAATACACTTCGTAAAGCATCGTTTGAGAAAATTACATACATGCAACGGAAAGAAAAACGAGCGAAACAAGGTTCAATTAAGATAGCATTGTATGTGTGTATCATACGGAATTAGTCGGTCAGTTAAAGCGCAATGATATCGGAAGAAAATATCAAAACGGATTAACAGCTACATACAAAAGAGCAAACGAAGGGAACGGTGAGTTGGTGCAAACCAGCTTCAAGAAACAGTCTCTAGCTCTCTCGTTCACCTAACAATGGCCCAGGCTATGGAGTTAATAATTGCTTTTACGTGGCAATGATAACAATATGCGTGTATAACAAATGTACTTAGAAACGGTTTCACTTGTGCTATTACTGCTCTCTGGCGATAAAAATCAGACATCATTGTTCAACTGCTGGCTCGTAACAAGGGCTTTGAGGGGGAGAGTTTGTTCTGCTCTTTGCTGCGAGTTTAAACACTATACACTTCCTTGATTGTGCGCCTAAAACATGGCGTACGGACTCGCGAACAACGTGGACCGGTCACGGTCCGTCAGGCGCGCAACAAGACACGCATTCATCAACTATATTCACTATTCTTCTCTTTTTTTTCTCATCGTTTTTCTTTTTTTTTGTATCTTTGTTATTTCGTTTTGTCCTTTTGTTTTCTAATCCGAAGAACGTTCGTGTTTCTCGTATTGTAAAATTAACGAACCTGTGGTCCTGTATATATACACTAGTGATTCCCATTTTTTTTTTTTTTTATTTCTTTAAAGTGCTTCTTTTTTTGTGTGTTGTTGCGTATACCAGGAGAGATCCGAGCAATATAGTATCGTGATTAACATCGACGCATAAATAAAGTTTTCTTTATTCTTTACCAAATATTAATTTTCTTCTCGATAGACTTGGTCTCGAAATCGTATTATTCTCGATATTCTTACCGGGTATCTCGAGGCAAATGTCTTGTAAATTATTGTTTGATCAACTATGTGAAATTTGAAGAACTAGAGAGGAATTTTTCTTTTCTTGTTTCTGTATTAATATAGGACTAGAAAAAAGAGAAGAAATTTAATAAATCTGCGTAAAATCTAAGATTATAGCATAGCCGATAATAGTTTCCTTAATATAACAGCATATACCTTGAAACACCCTGTACATTGTATACGTAATATATCTCTTTTAATTCGCCTTTCCTACTAGAGAAATGGATACGCTATAAATTTCGTAAATTTTCTTCTCCTCTTTATCTCTTTCGTATCTCGATCGATGTATCCCAATACTTTATTGCTGTACAGCGCGTATTATATTTATAGAAATATTTTTTTCCGTGCACTCTAAACCCGATTAAATCGTATTGAAACCGTGAAGACTCAGCCGCGACCCACAGACTCGAGATCCAAGAATCGATGAAAAGCTCAAGAAACAACGAGGAAAGAAAGTGAAAAAAGTCGTCGTGCGTTTAAAAGTCTGGCGGAATGGACGGCCAAACGAAAATTAGCATGTCTCGTGTGTCTTATTCGTGTTCGATACGTAAACGAGCGTATCCTAGTACATCGTAATAAATAGCAAAATTTCTATCACTAAGTTTTAGATAATAAAAATCGCCGCTAATCTTCGTTTTAGCGATCCACCCTTAACGATAATCAGTCGATGTGTTTCTTCTTCTTTCCTCTTCTCTTTTCTTTTTTTGTTCTTTTTATTTAAAACGCGCGCTCGCCCGCTCGTTTCTTTTTCTTCATTTTTTTTCTTTTGTTTGTTTTGCCTTACCTTACTAGAATTACAATAACATTTTGATTAAATGACACGTGTCGTAACGCGTGCAATCTCACGAGGGAAACCGTCTTAATTATCGAAAAAAGATGATGAACATTGTTTGCCGCGTGGAAAAGTCGAACAATCCTCGTTCAAGATAGATTTCAGGCCAGCACAGAAACAGCTCTCGGTTTATCGTACAGAGTTTTAATCGTTTTTCGGTACAGACTGACTCGAAAAACGATATAACGAAATTTTTAAATTCATCGCGCAGCTCAAACGCGAGAGAGAAAGATCTTAATAAAGTAATCGTCGGTTATTTAAATCTATATAGATTATATCTGTTAACTCTGATTATCTGTTCAATGTATAATTAAATATGGCTATGTGGTATCTCTCAGGTTCATGTATTAACGTTAATCGATCTCTCCGATTTTGAGCCTCGGAATGAATTAACTTGAAATTTCGAGCAGCATGTTCCCAATCAACCTGCAGAAAATCGAACGTTGCTGTTCTCAGGCGAAGCCTTTTACTATTGTTGGTCATTTAAGAATAATATCGAATGATCTGCGTAAAAATGATTATTTTATGTGAGCGTTCGGACGTGCCAACGGTGGCCTGGCCGATTAAGTTGGTCACTCGGTATATCTGTATACACTGTATCGATATAATTCAACGTATCAAAAATATGCTGAGAATCTTTGAAATCAGGTGTGGTAATTAGTTACGCGGCGTTTAGCCGCAGCAACGGTTCATTCTAATGAAAAATGGAAGCGTGTGTGTGCAACGAAACCGTTTCCGTCTCGCTCGAAAATCTTCTCTTCTCTCTCGGGATTGTCACTTTCTCGCGTTTGTCTTATCGATACGTTGTCGGAACGAGTTTGAAAACAGTCATTAAAATTGTAGATATTACATCTGCCATTCTTTCCTTCTTTCATACTACCTTTCTCACTTGTTCACATAAGTCACACTGAATTACGTATTCTTCGGTAGAGCGTGGAAGATGCTTGCAAAGTTCGGAGCACCTGCGCGATATTATCCTATGTACAACGCTAGCAATCGCTGTGTGTAACAAAACCTGAACAAAAAAGCGTTCACCACGATCATCCTATCTCTTTCTTTATTTCCGTTCGCGTTTCAATTGTGTTTCGCTACGACGACCCTTATATAGTAATACGTATATTTGATTTACTGTCTTTGTTTCTCCCTCTTTTTCTTTTTCTCCTTGCTCTTCGTTCCATTTTACATCCTCTTTTTTTCCGTGTATCGCTGTTGCATCGTCATTGTAACATCCACGTCATTTATTTTCTCGCCTTATAAAAATTGGACCTGGTTCCTTTTGTCTGCTACAATTCGCTAATTGCCGCGTTCTTGGCCGCGGATTTTTCAAACGATCTTACGGTCCTTCGTTTTCCGCCGTAAGATCTCATGCCACCGCACGCACGTACATGCTACGTATTAATCGACCAATGATTTATTGACGCTTTTCCTGCGATTCGTACCAATCACAATATTCTCCTATCCTATATATGGTCAACAGAACAACTTTCGAAACGGATTTAAGACAAGACGAATGCAACCCTCGGCCGGTACAACGAGATCGATTCAATGGTTAATGAATGCTCTAAGACTTTAACCTAACTATCCTGTGTGATGCTTTAATGCACGGGTTAACTTGTAACTGTATGCTGCAAGGTCTATGCGAACGATTGCCGATAAACGATAAATTCGTCGTATCATTTATCGGCGATCCGATAGCTTTCTTTCTTTTTCCTTTCAACAGACGAGACAGAGTTGCAGGCAGACAATCAGTTGTGGGATCATCGTGCGATTCGATGCTATCGGTCGAGGGTCGGTAGAGTTTTCTTTTGCTTTTTTCTTAAAAAATTCGCCACTTCGTGTCTAGCCTACGGACGAGAAAACAATTTACGGCTAAGAGAATTAACAATCGTCATTCATTAGCGTTCACGAGCCCGTTTTATACGAGAAATCCTCTCCTTCTCTTTTTATTTTTCTTTTTCTGTCAACGAAGAATCAACGGAAACGAGCAAACGTCGCGGTCCTGTCTACGCGAGCCTTTCTTCTCGTATAAAATCCTTATAAAAAACATATCGGTATAAAACGGGCTTTGCTTTCATTAAAATTCTATCCACCGTTATAATACGTGTCCGCGTTCCACCCTTTGCGAGCATTTTGTGTTTTTTCCTTTTCCATTAACTACTTGCTTTCAAGCAATTATCGTACCCTTTATCAGACTCACGAATATTCGCGTCGCGATTTTAACCGATCACACGCGACGCATTACGATATTGTTCGATTTCACTAATTTGTAGTCGCCTTCGTATTTCACCAATGTTCGTATTGCCTTCCTCTTTCGAAAAGAACGAATGAAAATGAAGTGTCTCGTAGTCGTCATTCCGTCATCGAACTTAGAGTTACAACTAATATCACTGTCCGAAATGAAGTCTCATAGTGTTCATAGCGTACATTAAATTTAGAATTATACATACAATATCACCGCAATTTATAATTATATAATTAATATCACGAAATTTCCACCTTCGACCATCTTCGTTACTAAAATTACCACCTAGAACACGATTCATCCTATATAATTCACAATAATTTTGAATAGAAGTGAAGTGTGTTACACTGATCGCTTGGTCATCGAACTTAGCGTTTAATTTCATTTAATTAGTGGTAATTTACGATTAACATCACCCCAACTTCTTAGAATTATAATTAACACTACAAATTTCCTCAGTCATTTTCATTTCACTAAAATATCGTCCAGAACTCGTTGCATCCTAACGCTTAATGATCTGGAACCAAAATGAAGCGTCTCGCAGCGATCACTCGTTCATCGAACATAGAACTATAATTAACAATATAATCATCGATAACCCAAATTTTCATCTTTAATCAACCTTCCTACCAACATATTATTCAGAATCCAGTGTATTACAATCTTCCACTATCCGCGTCATTCCAGAAAATTATATTCATTTGCGTGTTATTACGCGCATATTTATTCGCATGTCAGCGCCATTTATTTTCCATTTCCATAGCCGATAGTCCCGAACTTCATTTTTTAAGCGGCCGGTACAATTGTAGCATGGCCGCAGGCTTGTTTTCCCTCCCTCTCTATACGTGTTCATTCCACGTTACCTCCATTTAGATACGCGCATTTCGAGCGTAGTTTGAGGTCCTGCGGCACGGAGCTACCGGCGCGGAGCACAAAAACGGTCAGACTCCGATTCGAAGGTCGGCAGGCGTTTCATTGGCAGGTAGCCGGCGTGCAAGGTAAAAAACGGCTCTCGTACATAAACAGTTTGACAGACTGGGAGGGAACGAACGTGGCCGGGTACTGTGGCCCTGCGAAAACAAAGCGTATCGATCACCATGGACCTGATTGACTCGTACGTCGTATGAGCTCGGCTAACGATCCACCAAGGACAGACCTAGTCCGCTGAGATCACGACCGATTTACTGATCGTTCAGATGGAATAACTAGTTTAAAGTCGGTCGTGAAATCTTCGGGTTGTCCGTGTCGAAAATTGAAGACAGACGGAGAAAACAGACAGACATTGTCGAATAATTTTGTATTTTAATTTTTATGAAAGCTTCGTTTCGATTATTATTCGCTTCGAGAATGGCAGGAAACACGGAGGATAAGCAAAACAAAAGGTAGAAATTGTCGCTATTGCAATTTTTCAACGGATTTCCCGAAGAAAGATTTTCCACGCACGCGAAGGATAATACGGTGGTTTTATGAAACATTGGAAGAGGCACCGGAAGTAACAAATCATTCGGCCGTTTAACATTTGCGGTCCGTTTTCGAGCGCGATTAACCTGTTGCTGCGCAGGTTGTTTGTCGCTCCTCGAAATGGCTGATATAAACCTCGATAGGTTTAATCCAACGACCGGCAAAACCGAGAATATTATGCGAAAACTCGAGCCAGTAACAAGTTCGAGCGCAAGAACCGTCCTCTCTGTCTACGTTTCCACCCTTTGTACACGTGTTACGCGAACACTGCCCTTACAGTCGCGAGGGGTGACTCGGTCATAATGGAATTATTCATGGAAGTTCATTAACCGCGTTCAACGATCCACATTTCCACTATGATAACAAAGTTGCAAAAAATCTGGATATCTGAAAATTTGAAAGTTCGCGAGTTCAAGAAATCGACAATTTCGCAAATTCCAATATTTGCAATCGTAAAAATGAGGAAACGTGAAACTTCGATATTTCTTGGAACGTTTTCCAATGGATAACTGGAAGGAAAAGCGTAACGCAGTCAACAATGATTAGACTGATTTGAATATCCAAAGGATCCCGCGGGCGCGGATGTGTCCAATAGCGCTTTCTAATTGAGCAAGACTTAGAAAGCCTGCGCGCGTTATACACAGACGCGAACGATGTCTCCGTGACGGGACCCCGTCCGACTCGTTTGAATTTCGAGCCGCGTTAATTTATGCAATTGGAACGGTCGCGTTTCCAAACAAATAAAACCGATCCATGGTTGAACCTCGAATTAAGGCTAACTCCTTGGAACGTCATCTCTATCGCGCCACTTTCGAAACGCACATAAATCCAGCGTGAATTGAACGAGCCTGTTCTCAAAGTAGTAGAGAGAGAGGTAGTTATAGGGGAAGCAGGAAAAAACACGCGAACGTGGACGGAGGTTGGCTAACGAAAAAAAGGGATTGGCGAATATACGGTGCAAGAGGGTGATACGCGTGGATTTCGTGGTCGTTTGCTTGTTTAGATTTCTCCGTTATGCGTTGCATAATCCCATGGTCGGGGTCTGGTCGAGCAACAACAAGAAAGGAAAAGAAAGGAAGAAAGAAAGGAAGAAAGGAAGAACGAGGCGGACGGGGGCGAGGGACAAGAAAGAAAAACAAAGTTCGAGCAGGAAGTGGCTCGCGTAAAAAGAAAAGCCCCGGTAGCTCGTCCGTGGCGAGTAAGCGAGTGGAGTGGAGTAGTAGGCCAAGTGGAAGTTCCTCTGTGAGTTGCTCCTCTCTTCCGAACGAAGAGAAAGAGAGAAGGATGGCCACCTTTTATTTCGTTCGAGAGAGTAACTGTCAGCCGGTATTTCGCGTGGAGGCAAAATAAAGTATAAAGGGTGTTCGCTGCGTCGTATATATGCGCACGCCGGTATGGACCAAGTTGTTCATTCTCCTCTTCTTGCTCTCTCTCTCTCTCTCTCTCTCTATCTCGTAACTGAAGATCGTCTCGGCAGTACTTCACCCTCTCATTCTCCTTCTGCGTTCCCCTTCCTACGCGTACACGTGTTTTTCTCTCTCTCTCTATTCCAAACCCGCGATTCCGTCTTCGTTTCTCCTTTCGCGTTTGCTCGTACGTTCTTCGTCGAATCTGCGTCTCCTTTCGCGTTCCCGGTCCGCTCTCCCGTTGCCTCTCCTTTTTTCCATCGTACATTCTCCCGCTCCTTTAGCCTTGCAGACGCTTCTGGCAGACGAAGCGCGTTTTGTTCTCAACTTCCTTAATTTCACCTTCCGGGGGCCTTCGAGATCTTCGCCCCCTTTTTTTCACGGATCCTTTATCTCCATTCGGCCCTCCTTCCACCCTTATCGAGATAGATCGAACAAGAGGCATAAGAGGATCGTCAATGGAAGAATCGAACGAACGATGCCCCGCGCTCTCGTTAAACGCGAACTGTCTGTTATTTTTTTAGCCCGTGCTACCAGCTGATGACTGTAATTAAGTGGCTCAGCCGTACGCTTTGGCTACATCCTCGGCAGCCTACGACGATGAACGACTACCTCGAGACCACGGGACATTAGCCCGGCCCGTGTATGCTAGAAGACGCGTTTAAGACGATCGGCGCGCGGCACGCTGCATCGAAAAAGCAAACGAATACGGGCCAGCATCCACAAGCGCGATAATAACCGGCTGTGCAGTCTTCGATCAACGTAGAACCGGCATGCTCGCGAGCACGTTTCGCGGCTTGATGCACGATCGTATCTGTCTCTACCGGGCTGGCAAGTACCCTTGCATTTCCAGCGATAATCACGCGAAATGACAGGGATTGCAATCGGGACCGCGAAAGCGAAAAACCGTTTCTCCTCGAGCATGATCGCGTTCGACCCAGTTGCTGTTCATTATAATTGAATGCATCCCCTTTCGGCGAAAGAAAAAACGAAAGGAAGATGACGAGCACGAAGAAAAAATAAAGAGATTTCTTTCCTAAGGCTATGATTATCGTAATTGCTTCATTGGTCCAGATTAATCGACGATAATGGAAATCATGGCTTTCCTTCTTACGAAGTAATTTTTCGACATTTACGTTTCCATAAATTCCGATAAAATATCCATCCGGGATATTAGGTTGCTCGGTCTGGTCTGAACCGAACGTGACGCAGTTCCTCTCTGGTTGGGCTCTCAAGGAGACTCGTAACCCGATTAACACCTCTGCCCGTTGATGCACCGGTTCAGCGTGGCGGTAGATGCAATCAGCGCATCGGAATGTTTTTTCTCCGCGGTTCTCGTACGAACATCCTTCGAGCCTGGACTTCTTCGTTGCGTCGAAAAGGAATTTTACTCACGTGACCACACGGACCGGCAGAAGCGAGTATACGTGCACACCGCGAGGTTTCTCGTTACTCTCCTGAGGGCCGGCCGCTCGTAAGAGCCGTCGCGACGATCGTCGTGGCAAGTTCACGAACCTTGAACCCTTCTTTAAGCCCGTCGACTCGTTTCGAGAGGCCCGCGTGACTGGCGATCTGCGGATGATTAGCTTTCCGTGTGCCGGACAACTTCTCTCCCATGCTTCGTCCTAAACTTTATTCACATTCGTTTTCTTTTTTATTTGTCAACGTTCAAACGATTCGGTCGTTCGTAAATTGCTCCAATTTTCTACTATGCTCGGCTATTACCTAGAAACGTTGAATTTTTCGGTGTTATGGTATATATTAGCGACGGTGTACGTTGATCCGTGTACACGTATATTTGTATAAGTTGTCCGCGCGAGTCGCAGGGTTAGATCGTCCCCGGTGAGTCACGGAGTCGCTGGAAAACAGAGAGATCTTGGTGTGCATGATCGATCTGCATTTCTCGTCGTGGTCGTCTACCAGAAGACGGAGACGAGCCAGACGAAAGGAAGAGAGAGAGGGAAGCGACGTGACCGCGAAAACACGAATAGCATAGGAATGTCACGAAAACAATGTCGGCCACCTGACCCGCGCCCTACCAGCCGACGACTACGGTGTGCCAAGGGGTCTCTTTCTCTTTTTCCCTCCAACTCCGATCCATAGAGTATTCCACTCTCTTTCTCTCTCACGCGTTGATTACAAGTTTTCTCGGCCGCCTGAGCGCAACGTCACGGAGTCGCCAGACCCCCGACGAGACTGCGAGATTGAGAAACGCTGTCGAAGAACGAGACGGGCCGACTCAAGGCCGCACCATGGTCCCACTCCCCCGCCAACCAAGAGTCCGAGTCAAGGGCGTTCCCCCACCAAGTTAACCAGTTATGAGTCGGGGAGACCCAGCGAGAGAGACCCTCCTCTCTGTTGCCTCTCCATCTGCGGATTCTCTTTCCTCGTCTCTCCTTTAAGGGCCCCGTTCTTCTCCTTCTCTTCTCCCTTCTCTCCCCGTTTCATCGCTAGAGAGTCTTTCTCCCGGTGGATCTTGTCTCGTCCCTCTCTGCGATTATCGACTCTCTCTCCGGTGTGCCGTGTTTATCGTGCGATTTTTTCTCCGATGCTCACTCTGCTCCACCGTTTTCAGCTTCGTTTCTGTTTCTTCGCGGATGGAGCAGGACAGACGAGCCTTTCTCTCTCTCTCTCTCTCTCTCTCTCTCTCTCTTTCTCTCTCACTCTCTCATTCTCTCTTTGTGCACCCCTTTTTGTTGTTTCTGTCGCGGTTCTCGCGCCTCTTCCTCCCGGTTAATCGTCCTCTCCGTTGCACTCGGACCGATTCGTATATTTATCACGCACTTCTCTCCTCGTCACTCCTTCTCGGAAGAGGCTCCTTGTTCCGTACGTACTCGTACCAGCCATCCTCTGCTCTTCTTCGTACTCGATTCGTTCTATCCTCTTTCTTCTCTGCGGACCACTGCCACTGCTGCCGTTGCTGCTGTTTCACGGATGATTCTCTCTATATTCGTCGTCGTCGTCGCGTCGGTCTCCCACGTGAAGCGGCGCGTAAGCGCGTTCGTCGGGAGCCCCGTGAGCCTTCCTTTTTCTCGTTCTACGCCGTTTTTCGGCCATTCTCCAGACTCGAGGGTTCACAGAGTTCGCGCTATCGCGCGCGCGCACCTCTCCCGATGGTATCTCGTTATCGCGACGCTTATTAGAAAGACGCGCGAATGGCTCGCGACGGTGCAACGTTCGAACGTTTAAATCTCGATGATGTCAGAGTCAAATTGGAAGAGGAGAAGTCGAGTTTCTGCCACGAGAGACACGTCCATCGATCAAGATCGTGGAATCGAGCGACGTTCGCGAAGAAAAAAATAAAGTACGCTGTGTGTTCGTTTGCTCGATCAATCCGCTTTTCGATTGCCGATATCGTTGCGAGAGAGTTGCCTTGCTCGTCGGCTGGATTCTTCTCTTCCTCGGGCAACATTCTTCATCCGCGTGGAGTCCCGACGGGTTTTCGGGCATGCATGACGATCCATCATTCTTCGCGCCGTATACCAATGCCTCTCGCCCGTTCCCATCCTTCGCCGTACGTTTTGCACCAAGTCCTGGCCAGCCTCGTTGCGCGTCTATTTCGAAACCTATGGATTAATTCGGCTGTGATACGCTCGATCCGCGTGAGACCACGGCTGCGACCGAGCTCCTCTCTTTCGATCGTTCGTGACTTTTTATTTCTCTCGAGGATAATCGAAACGCGAGTGTAAGGATTTAAACCCCTAACCTTGTGATCTCTTTAGTAGTTGTTTAGGCATCTGGTATATATGCTATTTGTATTAATAATTTTCAGCCGGAAGATTCGGAGCCGAAGTTTTCAAGTCCGAACGAATGTCTGTCACAAGTAGAACTAGACAACCAGTAGAAGTGGAGTTTTTGCAACGACCGTGACTCGGTATTCTCACGGATTAGATCCATAATCTATGTATAATCGATCTACGAACAAAGGGAAAAGTTATTTCATGCTCTTTCTTTCTACTTAAGAAATTCGAGCACTGATAGCAGAATTAAAGGGCATTTTTATCAACGTTGACGATGTATCACGGTAAATAGATTTCTTTTTCGAAGCGAGCAGTTTGTTCGGTGGAACCGGTTCCCCGATACGACGCGAATAAATCATACATCGATTAGAGAGAACAGAAAGACCGGCGTTCACCGATTGAGAAAGAAGTGACCGAACGCGTGACCATGATTTTCCCGTCGAAAATTCGTTATCCGTCTGCTAATTAAATTCTACGTGTTGAAGGATCGTTATAAACCATCGACCGAGTGATCTATGTTCGGGTCGGTCGATTAACGCGATAAATATCGACCGTTTAATTAAAATCGTATCGATCGCGGCATAATCCTCGGTATCGAAATTTGGATCGGCGAAACGAAGCCGTGTGGCACGATGTAATCGTCGAAGGGGGACAGGCCAGCAATGAAATCCGATCGAAACATCGGTAAAGGTCCGTAATTACCGGTCCGATATGCGGTGCTACTTCTCTTTCCTCTCTTCCTTCGACATTTCTTTCGTTTCTTTCTTTTCTCGTCTTCTCTCTTTTTTTTCATTTCTTCGCTTCTTCTTTTTCCCTCGTTTTCTCCTCCTTTTTTCCGCTCGATTTTTTTCTTCTCATAAATTTCGCTGCACTCATTCTTGCATCACCTTGCCGGCCACACCGGGGCCCCGACGAGCAGGACTCCATTCAAGGACACAATATTCAGAAACCGAAAGTGCGATCACGCGAAAATCTAACGTCTCGCCGAACCGGTCTAACCGGATTCGGTGTACGGCTGGTTAAGATGGTACGGCGATCGGTGAGCCGCGTAAACTCGTTCCTCGTCATTTTTGGCAATAACAACATTAACGCATCGCTCTGGCCGACTAGCAGCCCGCCTCGAATCGCTCTCTTATCGTTCGCTGATTTTATACCCATAGTCTTGTGTGTCGGAGGTCGATCTACGGTGTCACCAATCGATCGTCTTTAAATCATATCTCGTCACCCTTAAACTCTGCGCGTTTCTTCGCCTTTTCCTCCTTTCTATCTTCCTTTACTCTCGTTCTTTCTTTTATAAATCTTTAATTACCACTACCAGTAAATCGTTGGCAGCGAGATGCAACGACCGAAACGATTTAAACCATCCGCAGTATCGTAACTTACGATTTAACCATTCCCTTTCTCCGATCAAGTAGCCGTACCTCTTTTTGCCCCTTTACGAAAGAGAACGCTCCTGCTGACCGACAAATCCACCGCAATTTCTTCGTAACAGGTGTTCGCCAGGATAGAATCGCTCCTGAAACACAGACGATGCAAAAAGAGAAACAACGTTCGATTTGCAAGATACAAAGACGGCCTTTCTCTCTCTCTCTCTTTCTTTCATATTTCAAGAGGAAGATTCGGTCCCCGTGGGTTTCTTAATCCTTGGGAATTTTTCGCTGCATGTTTCGCGACCAGGTATTTCATGCCATTCCACGGTACCACTGGGCCATTTCGATTTTCGTCCGTTTCTCGCGGCGTAACAGAATCGCGCAGACTTGGCGCAGACGGGAAAGACTCGCTTTTGTAGCCGTGCGCCGGTCGTGAAGTTGGAAAGTCAAGTGCAGTCGCGCACCTCCTCGCAGACGGCAGAGTTTCTCAAACTCGTTATGCCCGGCCTCGTGAGCGCGCGTTTGTGAATCGCTCGAACTTTTCGATCGATCGGCACTGTATTCCGACTTCGCTTTGTTGGGCCGGCTCGTAGCCGTGTTTCTTTCCAGTCATTCGATGGTCATCGATCGAATTTCGTCGGCGGAGTTTGTTCCCCTCTTTTCGAACCGTTTTCTGTACGAATTTTAATTCAGCCTGCCCTCTCAGGAATTTCAAACGGACCTTTTCAGGGGAATAGATGGTTTCATGGAATAGAGAGGTTGAAAGAATGAGTTGGAAACGAGAAACGAGGCCTCTCTGTATGAAACTTGGTCTCCGAGTAGGCGAATTAATCGTACTTCAGTTATGATCGATATTCGATCGGTATGATCAGTCTGGCTACTCGCCAGTTCAACAATACGACAGATACACGATAGATTTCGTCTCAATATTATCAGCGTACAGGAATTTATAATCGAACGTAGGATAATCCGCATTTGGCGTAATTGTCGTAAATTAATTCAGAAACGATGTATCAAGTTCAGAGTATAATTATTTGTTGTATCACTGTTCGTCATCTTAGTGTAATTTAGTCAAAAACCAAAAAGGGAAGGCAACTTTTTCACTGAAAAAGTAGAAACTTCCATATTAACGATTCTCATTTTATCGATTCAAAAGTACACCAAAGATCTCGTGTTATACTCCGAACGAATGAAATTATCCAACTTTGAACAAATTTAAGTGGCATCCCACACGCGCAATTAATTTTCTCAAAGAAAATCCGACCTCTCTAAACCGACTTCGTATCTTCTACTCTCGGAGCGAGTATACTCGAAGCTCTGAAACCGCATCAAACGTTATCCACCTTCGATTTCGTTTTTCCAATACACTTGCAGCGAACCCGGCGAACTTTCCACGACGGGAACGAGATGTTAACGTTTGCCCGTGTCGTTTTTCCGCGTTCCGACCGGAGAACCGCTGCGGCCCACTCGGTCTCGATGAAAGCAAATGGCTTCTGCGCCCGCATGGCCAAGAGATTTTAATGTACAATTCCGCGTAATGGAGTTTAGCGTCTTCTTTCGCGTCCACGTGTACTTACACACGGCAGACCGTATTAGCCTTAGTCGCTTGCAACGTGTGTGCGTGCGCGCGCCGCGCAAATAATCCAAATCAAGACCGCGAACCCCGCGTTCTGACAAGTGGCCGTTCTGACGTGGCCGTGCAAAACTGGTTGCACCGCGATGGAACTGTGTTTCCGAGCCGCTCGTTCCACCCGGGATTTACGACGGGCCGAATTTATTCCACCGGTGAATTGATATTCGACGCCGATTCGCGCACTAGTAATAACAATAACAGCGATAGTAATGGATTGCCTCGAAAATCGAAGAGAAAGCCAGTGATAAAAGACAAGTAAATGCGATTAAAAACAGCCGATTATTGCGAGTGCAATAGCGACGGTATAATAATAAGTCAGCTGATAGACGAGAACAGTAAATCTTGGTCGTTTTATAATTTTTTTACAATTAGTATAGGTTGTTAGAGGATTAGTTGACGACGAAATTAATTTCGGCGCGTCGATGGGCCCCTTATTTTCCCCTGGATCGTATTTGCGTTCCTCTTTGTTCATCGTCGTAGCGAATCTCTATGGAATAAACTTAATAAAATCGAAAAACTAAGGTACAGAGATTACAACGAGTTGGCGTGTCTGGGTACTAAAGAAAGGAAAAACAACGGTGCAAGCCGAAAGAAACACAGGCTGTGAAAACAAAGAAAGTAACGCGAGTGGTTCGACACCGTCTATTGAGATCTCTTTCATTATATTCGCAACTGATTGTTCCTTTCCTTGTATTCGTCTCGCGAGAGACAAAAGCTCTAGCCAAGAACCGGTGAGCTGTAAGCGACTCTGAAAATCATCAAGAAGGGCTTGTCTCTCCTTCTCTGTCAACGCCTCTAGGTTCTATTTCCTAAGTTTTATCGCGTAGAACAAAAAAAAAAAAAAAAAAAAAAAAGGAAAGAAAAGAAGAAAAGTAAGAGGGAATATCAGTAACAATTGAGAAAACGATGAAAATACAGAGCAGAGAATACTCGATGTATATAACTATATGGCGAAGCCTGATTCACGCTCTTGAACGCTCGGTCGGGCGTTCGATTAATTACGAGTCGAATGGCGTACGATGCATCATCGGGCCTGGTAGAGGATTAGAGCGGCGAGGGAATGGAACCGACAGACTGGGGACAGAGAAAGAGTATGAAGAAGGAGATACAAAGAGCGAGAGAGTATCGAATCTGAACAGGAATTCTGATCGGTATCTTTGGAAGCTGACGGAGTTCGAGGTGAATCGGGCCCGCGCCACCGAGACACTCGTCAGTCACAAAATATACACTCAATCACAAAAGTCTACGTACGTTCAACGAAATTCGTGTATTCGAGTGATGGAAGGAAATTAAAACACGTCCACGTTTACGTATCGACACAGAGTTACTTCGAATTTGCTCGCTATTAACGTATTACCAGAAGAAATTATTATACAAAATTCTTGAAACAAGAAATTGCACGAGAAATTGCACAACGTTTAATTCGATCAATGCCAAGAAGATTGGAAGCGATTATTGATACCCACGGGGAACGTACAAGATATGTATTAACATAATTAAGGCTACTTTTTTGATCATTTTGCGAAATTATATCTGGTATACGTACACTTTTTCCTTTTAACAAGCGTAATAATTTGGATTATTTTTTTAAAATATCTGTCCAAGCTGAACGAATACAAAATTCGACGAGAAATTTTGCTACGGCTAACGTCTTTGTTCTGATATTTTAGATCTAAGGGATGTATCTAGACTTTTGTGACCGACTATATTTTTATACGGGTATATATAATAAGTGGAATGGAATTCTTTTGCTCTTCCCACTCCTTAAATTATTATTAGGAACCTGGCTTCTCGGCATAACTTTGCATGTGATCCGAACAGCAACGAGAACTAGACCTAGACTCGACCGAAGGGGAGAGGAAAACACAAAGAAATCATAGTCGGCAGGGATGGAAAATGAAATTTGCGATGTCGTTCACGTGGCCCATGTTGCATAGAAGCGCTGCAAGATGCTTGAAAATGAAAAGAAACGTAAAATAAAATGTAAAGCAGAGAAAAAGAAGAGCGTAATGAAGAGAGTACATAAGAAAAAATAGATTTTATTCAAAAATTTATTGTGATCTTGCGAGGAGTTTTTTGTTTTTCGTATGTTTTTTTGCATTTTTTTTCGTCTTTTTCCTTTTTTTTTTTAATATAAGGAAAGTTGCTCCATTATTTTTTTTCTCTATTTCTCTGTTCCTCTGTGCGTCGCTCTCTCGTCACAGTGCGTTCATACAAAACAAAGTGGGCGGTTTGATCGAGCGTCGAATCTTCCATCCGTGACCGCAGAGAGATCGAACAGAGAAAATACAACACGGTAGAAAATGCAACAACACAAGAATTTCGAGCTAAAGTAGTCGTCTTGAAGAAAAAAAAAGAAAAAAAAAATTGATAAAAACACATGTCGAATAAAATGAAACATTTTGCGCACGAATTAAGGAGAAACACAAAGAGGTCAGTCTTGGCTCAGTGGTTCGCTGCTCTCGTGTAAATATTATAAAATCGTAAATAAAACGGTATAATATATATATATTTATATATATATGCATCACCGGCGCCAAGCGCACACTTCGGTGATTTGATTCTTCCTCCGTAATCCTTTTTTTTTCCTTTTTTTTCTTTTTTTAACGTTTTTAAAACTCTTTACATTTACGATCGTGCGAGTTCGTGTATACATATAAAAATCTATATATATATTTATATATAAATAAGACGCGAGCTACGCGTGCGTTGAAACACTAAGTACACGCGAGAAAATTGATCACTGTCCTGTGAACGATGGAAGCAAAATGGAAAAAAAACGTGCGTTGAAACGAACTTCCGTAATAGGAATAATAATAATAATAATAATAATAATAATAATAATAATAATAATAATAATAGTAATAATAATAATAATAATAATAATAATAAAAAGGCTCAAACGAGGGAACAAAGAGAAACGAATTTCTTTCGTCTCGCCGTGCGTCTGTCGTTCCTTTCCGCGTTACGACACGTCGAAACGGAGTAGCACGCGTGTTCAAACGAGCTTACGAAACGTGGAGAATTACGCGTGAACAAGTAACGTTAACGCGAACCAGCTTTCAATTACACGGAAACATTCGAGACAAAAGGACATCGACGCGGAAAAACGGGTAACGCGTAACGCGTCTTCCGCTTGCGATTTCGCGACCAATTTTTTTCCCGACATTTTCTTTCATGTTTTTTTCCCATTCGGTTTTTCCTCTTCTTTCTTTCTTTTCTTTCTTTTTTCTTCTTTGTTTTCTTTCGCTAGAATGTGAGCGACTATTTTTCAAGCAAAACTCGCATAGTTTTCAACGCACCGCGGCACGATCCTAAGTGTACATATGCACATCCGTAATGTATTGCACCTGCATCAGCGTCCGCATCGAAAATTTTAAAGCTAAATTTTGAAAGCGAGATCTCGTGTGTCGAAGTGGGTGTGTGGTGGTCGTGGTGGCATTGGTGATAGTCTTTGTGCAACGAAAAAAAAAAAAAAAAAAATTTAATCGCTGGTACGCCGGTTATAAATTAATAGTACGTATAAAGCCGAGATTTTGTGTAAAGGTGTGTCTCGTTCTCTCTTTAGATATATATATATATAAAAAAAAGAAAAGTGAAAAACAAAACGAACGCGAACAGAAGTATACGAGTTATCTGCGTAAAAACTAGAGAGGAATTAAAAGAGGAAAGAGAGGTGTTCCAGGTCGCGTCATCCTGTCGCGAGGCTTGGCCCCGTCTGCGGGGCCGTGAGCCCTGAGTCTTATAAAGGGAGAGAAAAAACAATAATTTACATTAATCGTTATATAGGTAATAATATATAAAGCTTATAACCTAATCTATGTTGAGCATTCAGTGGACGACACGGGATGACGCGGCCCAACGCGGCCTCTCTTCGGCTCTACGTCTTGAAAGCACACAACCGAGATTAGATTTCAAAGAGACGAGAACGAAAAAAGAAAAAAAAATACGTAGTAAGAAAAAATTACAAAATTACAATAGTAATAGTAATAAAAAAAGGAGATAAAACAAAATTGGAGAAACACAGATCGCCTTGTTCTTCCCATTTAGTGTATACAGACGTGAAACGTTTGCGTTCTCTGTCGCGAAGAAAACGTTGCGACCCGTATCCGCGATTCGATTCTTCTTTCTCTCCATGTTTGTTCATCCTCGCTCTCTTTCGCATTCTTCGCGTCCGTATATATTTACTCTTCTCTCACACTCTCTCCTCTCTCGATGAAACGTGCAACAAGTGATAAATATAAAAGACAAAAAATAAAATGACAAATAATAAATGCATCGTAGCGGTAGGCAGCAGTAACAGTTATTTAACAAAGTTGGTCGGTGCAAAAGAGCGGCCGGACGACGTCGGCTATCGCGAAATAGTTATTCGATCGACGTCGGGACGACGCGCGTCGTTTTCTTTCTCTTCTATCCGTTCCCTATTCGCGATATTTGCCAGCGATAGAGGCAAGCAAGAACGTTTCACGATTCCTCTGGTTCGATTCGGTAAAAAGCCGGTCGACTGTCGGCCATTCTACGCGTAGTATACTTACACACGCGAGAAAAGACCAGATAATCCACGAACCCGATTACTCGTCGTGCATACTGTACACATTAGAATAGAAAAGTCGCTTATAAATAAACATTATCGTAACATCGTATACGTCGACGCTTATCGTGCACGACGATACCATCTCGTGGATCATCCGATCGTGTGCATATACACGCTTTCATGATTGTTCTCCGCGCTCCTGTCTTCCATTCTCTTCTTTTTTGTATTTTGTCTCTTTATCTCGCTATAGTGAATCGATATCACAGTACTTCCCCTCCACCCTCTTTCTTTTCCTCTTGCTTTTACGTTTTTTCGTTCTTCTTCTACGTCTTCTTCTCTTTTTTTTTTCTTTTTCTGTGCTTTTTTGTTTTTCGTCGTTTCTTTACTTCATCCGCGCTCTGACGACGCTCGTCGGAGTGTTTCGTCGATCGAAATGGCACCACACAAGGTTCTGACGTCGTCCAACCACCCGAACCAGTTTCGCAGCAGTTCGCAACGAGTTCTGCGACCGGCACGTATACACGGAACTTAAAAGTAAAAATATAACGCGTCCCTGTCGTCTCGGGCCAGATCAGCTGGCTATCGCGCTTCGTTTTCTTTTTTTGCAAAAAAGTACATTCGCGAAAAGGTATAAAATATTTTATATATATAATATATATATAAAAGGATTAAACAGAGTTAAAAATCAATCGGATTTCTTTCGTCCCTGCGACACGCTATAAATACATATATGTATATATCACACGGCCGATTTTGTGACTGCGAGATTAGAGAATAATAAGCATAAGCACTAGTAGTCGGAATTATTTCGATAAAGAATAATCCGTATAAAAAAGAAAGAAGTATTACAAAAAGAGGACGTAAGGAAACGTCTTAACAATGTCGGACATTGAGGATCAAAGAACGTTCCGTACAGTCGACGGGCGTCGCGAAAAAAAAGAAAAAAACGGGGAAAAGTACGGCAAAAAGTGTGGAAGGGTGACAGCAAAAAAGAAAAGGAAAATCTCTATTTAGAAAAAGAAAGGAAAGAACGATACCAACCACTGCACCGTATGCAAAAATCTCTCGCGATAGAAACTTAATAATAATTAATTAACAGCGATAATAATAAGATACGAGATGATATATCGTTATGTTGAATACGACGAGTTAGAACAGATGATAAAAAAAACAGAAAAAGAAAATATTCGTTCGTATCTACACTTTTTTTTTACAATAATTAGTCGTCTTTCTCTTTTTCCTTTTCTCGTCTCTTCCTATTCTCTACCTCCAACTCTGTTTCGACAAACATACTAAAACGAGTATCTTTTTCTATTCGAAAATAATCTTTCCTTGCCTGACGATATATTCTTTTGCTCTGCGAAAAACAAAAAGAAAAAAAAAATTAAACGGTCAGCCACGCCTCAAAGGATCTTATAATCCTATTCGTACGAACAATTTTTTGGTTTTTTATTATCGCGTTCTCGACGAAATAGAAAAAAAACGCGTAAGATGCGTTAAAAATATGGTTGAAAAAAGATTCCCGTTTGAAGAATTCGATCGAGTTTTTACGTGAAACCTAATAATCCAATCGCGTCGCGTGCAGAACCGTGATTCGTGTTTCGTGTAAGAAACGACATAATAAGCAAAAAAAAAAAAAAAAAAAAAAAAATCAAATTTCGGAGTTATACGAAACGGAAACCTAAAGAGAAATTGGAACGGCGTCAATTAAGATGTTCGACACGATTGTTTAATGACCGTATTCAATGAGCGATTTTCTTTCGATGGAGTGTGGTCACATTTTATTCGTCGATCGACAAACACCTAATAAACCAATTATTATTTCACTGGCGAATAATATTTCGCTCGTCCACGTGAAATCGCCCTGTCGTTCTGTCGCGAAACGGAAAGATTGAATTATTGTTTTCACGCGCGGCACGTATTTTTCGACGAGCGAAAATTTAACCGAAAAAAAAAAGAAAATATAAATGACCGATGAATAAAAAAAAAAAAAGAAAAAAAGAGAAGAGAGAAACAAGATTTGCAGTTGACGCTCGAAAGTTTTCACGATTATTAGTTGTTTCCGTTTAAATCTTAAATGATGTCGATCAGTTGCAGTCGAAAGATATTTCGGAACTTTGAAACGATCTGTAGAAAGTTTAATAAGATTTTCAGGAAGGCATAAGGATGTCGGCAAACGACGCGATTTTCTATCGAATTTAAACACCCCGAGAACTCGGCGATTTGAATCGCGAAATGAGGAACGTCGTGAGATCAGACTCGCTAAAATCGCACAAGGGAAGAGGGACGAGCGAATCTAAAAAGGATCGGGATGTCGACACGATCGACTGTCCCGTGAAATTTTAGTATGTCGTAACAATCATAATACTCGTGAATCACAGAGAATTCCTCATGTTTTCTGAAGAACCTACTCCTTCGTTTTGGTCTTTTTCCTTATGTTCTTGTTCGTTTTCTTTTTTAACGCGCACGCAACAACTAAGGAAGAAGTTAATAGAGAGCAACGAGGATAATAATAATATTATTAGAAAAAAATAATAAAGAAAAAGAACGATTAAAAGTGATTATCAGCGAACGATCACAGCGTCGTCGATTTCTAACTCCCGATTTCTAGCGCTCCCGCACGTCTTTTTTCTTTTTGTTTTTTCCTTTTCTCGCTAACCTATTTTTGTAAACGCGATATAAGTAGATCTTTAATAATTTAATGAGTCGATTAACGTGACGCCTGACGACACGATCACTTCATTCATTCGCTTCTTTCTTTTCTTTTCTTTTCTTTTCCTTTAAACTCTCGTCTTTCACCCTTTTCCTTTTTCTCTCCTCTTTTCTTTTCCCTTCCTCCTCTTTCCTTTCGGTTCCACTCATCTTTCTTTATCCTTGCTCCTTCCACCTTTAGTACTGTATCAGAGTATCGATAATTGCAGTTCTCAATATAATTATTAATATACCATCCTAAAATACGGTCAAATCACTGCCGCGAGCAGCAATTCCGAGGCACTACAAACAGGCCACAGAGAATATGGCCGCACAATTATTCATCTTCAGATCATCTCTGTGTCTAAATGATAAAAGACTAACTGTAGAACGCCTAATATACGTATAATCGTAATCATATACTTATGCATCTCGTCATCTATAGGTATAGATCATTATAATATATATATATAATATATATATAATATATATATATAATGTACAATAATTAGAGAGATCACACGTCTTAATATAGAAATTTAAAAGACTATTCTCTAGTACGTTGAAATTTCCTCAATATTTTGTGTGTGTTCCTTTTGTGTTCGTGTATGTATTTATCTCCCCATTTCGTATCGTTTTCCTCTTAAGTATTGCCACGAAACATTCTTCCTGTTTTACGTCCGTTCTTATTATTTTCCGTTCGTTACCTTCTGTTCACCGGCTGATGTGATGATAATTGCGTTATTATTATAATTATAATTATTATTATTACTAGTAATTATTATTAGTGTTATTATTAATATTATTATTATTAAGTTCCGGATGAGCGGACTTCACGAGGGTCCTACGAAAGTCTTTTTTATTCCTCCTCTTTTTCCCCCCCACGGCATTACTCCTCTTTCTCTCTCTCTCTCTCTCTCTCTCTCTCTTGTGCTCTACTCTATCGACTACCCTACTTACGCTACTTCTACGGTGTCTCAGCCTTCTTCCACGTTCCCTCCTCTTTCGCGTTTTTTTTTCTTCTTTTGCTTTGTGTCGCTTACCTAGTGTTACGTTCAGCACCAATCTGATTTTAAAACCGATTCAAAATATCATCATTATAGTTAATAGAATAATATAACCTGTCGTATAAATATACATTCAAATATTACTATAGTATACAAGAGTCGTACCCTCCCCTCGCGCAACTATCGTCATCGTCAACTTGTCGTACCCCGAAAAGCTATGGCTCAGCACTCTGGGGGGATACGCCGTCCTCGTAAATCCTACCTAATCTCTCTTCTTCCCATTTCACATTTTCACTCACCCTTCTCTTTCATCCATACGTCTATCCCCTTCTTTTCTTTTTTGGCCCTCTCACCTTCCTGCTCTTTCCCTTTCTCCACATCTTCTCCTTCCTCCTTCGTTTCGCCTTTTTTCTCTCTCTCCTATTTCTCTCATCCTTTAGCGATTCTACCCACACGTACACTTTCCGTCTCTCTTCGTTCTACCCTCGATTTTGCTCACGCATTCGCAACACTTTCTCTCTCCTTTCTTCTCATTCACACACGGATCCACGCAGCGTCCGCGCAGCCAAGCATGCACTCTCTTGCTCGCTCTTTTTCACGCCATTTCAACATTTTTTTTTTTTTGCTCTTCCTCCACTCGGTTTTGTTTGTTCGTCGGAGTGAACGGCTTTACATATTTACAGGCATTCTTCTCGTGGTCGTGTATTAACCTCCCTCTCGAGGCAACGTATCTTCCTCCCATCACCTATATTTCTTTCTTTTCCTTCTTCTCCCTTTCCCTTTTCTCTTTCTTTTTGTTCTTTTTGTTTCATTTAAACATAGGCAAGTTAGATATCGTATCACAATCGTTATCAATTTTTTTTGTTTTGTTTGCTTCTAATCTGGTCGTCGAATCGAACATCCTCAAACCCGTGTGTGTTAGCCGAAACACGTCTCGATTACGAGTTTCGCTTTACGTATACTTGTTGCTTGTGTGTCTGTCTGTCTCTGTGTCTGTGTATGCGTGTGTTTGTGTGTGTGTGTGTGAGCGGTGTGACGAACAACACCTCGGACGGCCTGCCTGCCTGCGCGCGGAACCACCGAACTCTCTCGAGCTATTCGCTTATCGACGAAAAAAACGCGAGAAGGTACGTCGTTAATTCATTAATATATAAAAAATACGTATGGGGGGGGGGGAATAGACGAGATTCTTCGTTGGTTGAGTCACCATTTTTCTGGCGCCAGTGATCAGCTCGACGATGAACGACACAGCGACTCTTGCCTTCCTGCACGATCCAAACCTCCGTATCTCCGCGAACCCCTTTCTATAATCGCGTAGCTCGTTTGTTCGTGACTCGGTTCGTGTCAGTTAACACAGTCCCTTACTCTTATTTCCATCTTGCGTTTAGAACGCAATCGCGTAGAACATCAGCGATAGATGCACGGTCTCGGTCGGTTGCTTCCGGTGAATCGCGGTATATTCGTCAGGTAACGATGATCAGTGATCGAAAAGAAGAACAAGTTGCCATTGTGAGGTTGTGGTTGCTGGCGAGCTTCGCGATTACTTACGATTGGTTCGCGTAACGAAGGATAGCAGGTTGGGACCGCACAAGTAGAAACGGACCACACTAGTCGGACGAGGGTACAGTCTATTGGTAATAAGAGTAAACGCGTTCAACGATCGACGTACGCGAACGTGTTGTACCGAAACGTACGCGCACACGTATACACACACGCGGGCAGTCCGTTTCTCGACTCGAAATCGAACTACAGAAACGAAGAGAGACGATAGATCGAAGAGCTAAGAACGAGTCGCGGTGTCGATCACCGTCGAGCTGAGGACTAGCTGGCGACGCGTTCCGAGGCTGTGCGAAGCAATGGAACGAGGAAAGTAAGCGAACTGCGAAACGAAAAGAAAGAGCCTAGTAAATGCACGATAAATGTCACGGGTAGTGTTGCTGGATCGGCTGGCTGCATCGGTGCGACGCGGCACTCGACGTCGTTGAAGCGGCGGCGGCGGCGGCGACGGCGTCGGTTTGTAACGCGTGACCGAAGCATCGCTGAAATCTCAGCGGTATTCCTGCTTGCTAGTAGGCGGCAGGATGGACGGTTAGTCACTGCGGCGGCAGACCGGTCGGTGGTTTGAATTCGCCGGCAACGGATACCCCGTTCGCCTGGGCCGGGAACTGTGCCGTCGACACTGGCGGTTGATGATTGAACGCGGGCGCGTAACATTGCGGGAAATAGAGCTCCGGCTTCACCACCGTCGGCGTAAGACCTCTAGGTACAGGGACAGGGCCTAAACCAGCCGGTGTACCAGGTGGTTTCGAGTCGCTGCTCGAGTTCCTACGCACCTTGGCCGCGTGCGGATTCATATGGTTGTCTATGTGCTTCTTCACCTCTGGCTCGGTGGCGAAACGCCGCCTGCAGTTTGGCATCGGACAGCAAAACGGCCGGTCACCCTGATGGGTGCGCGTGTGCTGATCCAGTATCGCCTTCTGACGGAAATCTTTGCCGCACTGTTGACACTTGTACGGCTTCTCGCCGGTATGAATGCGCAAATGTTGATTCAAGATGGTACGTTGACGGAAGTTGCGGCCGCAATAAACGCAGCCGTACGGCTTTTCGTTCGTGTGAATGCGAAGGTGTTGGGTCAAGTGCGATTGTTGCCTGAACCTTTTGCCGCACTCCGGGCAAGGATACGGTCGCGATTCGATGTGTATGCAGCCGTGCTGCAGCAGCGTCGATTTTTGCTTGAATTCCTTCTGACAGATCGGACATCGCACGTACAACGGCATCCCCGCGGAGCGACCGTGCTGTATCACGTCCGGTAAACAGCTCTTACTACCGCCCTGTTGCTTGATATACTGCAGAGCACCGAAGCTACCTGCGCCGCCGGCACCGAAAACCGCGTGATTCCCGCCCTTCGGGTCCTTGAAGTAAGCGGGATACTGGATGGAATTCGCGTCCGGCGCCGGACTGAACGCGCCCGACTGTGTGTCCGTGTCGCCGAACGTCGATGCCACCTCCTCCTTGCCCTCCTCCGGTGGAAATGGAACATCCTGCGGCCAGAGTGTTGGCGTCATTCCATTCTTGAAGATCAGATGCGGACTCACGTCTGTAACAGACACGAGAACCAAGTTTATGCTCCGCGTTCTCCAGACGATCGGACTGTGCGGAGGAATTCTACTTTTTGTTAGAAGCCCGGACTACGGTACCACGCGACCACTGAAGAAACAGACAGACTAACTACGAGTGCCCGCCAAGTGGAAAGAACACGTTACGCTGTAATCGAAATGCCACGGCGAATACACCATCGCAACCCACGCAAGCTACAACGTCCTTTGTTCGATTTCTAATCGAGTTGTTAATGTTAATAAAGCAGCGCGAGACCCACGTGCTTCGTTTGACCGATCAAAGATGGACACCAAGTCCTAGGTCCACCTCCTTCACCATCGCGAGAAGACGCGTTTCAACAGCAGGGAGGCTCTAGCCAAAGGGATGGTTAGATGGCGTTATCGTAAACGTAGATGCGGCATTAGACAGATTTCATCCGTATTTTGTTAAACCATGGCCAATTCGAATCGATGAAGAGAGAGACTTGCAGAGGGCAGAAAGGGTATATATGAAAGTAGATTAGGCGAGGATACATTGGACTGTTAGGGGAAAGAGGCTCCTCTATCTCACAGCTCACCAGCACTCTCGCGTCCAGCTCAACCGTTCTCATTCTTCGGTTGGCCTTTGGCGGCAACGAGGCCGATGTTTCGATCGATTTTACTCGACGAATTCACGAGGAAAACTGCGAAACGAGCAAACGTACGCGATCGCGTCTGTCCGCTAGGAACCGAGACACGGGAAGACAAGGAGACAAAAAGAAAGGGTTAAGCGGAGAAACCAGATGGATTAAAGAAAACGCCAAAAGAACGAAGAAAATCATACGAAGGTGATAATATCGGGTTAGTGAAGAGAGAAATCGTGATCGAACGAATGGAAAAGAAAAGAAAAGAAAAATGGTAAATGGAAAAAACGGATGACGGCGAATGAATAAAGGTGATGACGACATTATGATTCCGATAGTATCGTAACGTTACATATATATATATATATGTATGTATATATATGTATATATATATATATATACATATTCATGTATACGCATATATATATATGCATATATAAGTATTAATATAAATGGTGATGAACGATGAAGAGATGAGACGATGGTAGCGGCGGTGGCGGTGGTGATAGCAACAGTAAGAACCGGTGAATGGGTCAGTGTGGTGGACGCCCTCTGGGAGTCTGGGAGGCAGAGAGAAATGCTCGCCTTGGTGTGTGCGGACGTGCTGATTCAGGATCGCCTTCTGACGGAAGTGTTTTCCGCACTCCGGACATTGGTATGGCTTCTCACCCGAGTGGATGCGCAGATGCTGGTTGAGGATCGCACGCTGCCGGAACGTACGCTCGCAGTACACGCAAGCATACGGCTTCTCGTTCGCGTGTATGCGCAGGTGCTGCGTTAGATGCGATTGTTGCCTGAACCGCTTCCCGCATTCTGGACACCCGTATGGCCGACTGTCCGTATGGATCCGCTCGTGTTGAAGCAGCGTCGACTTCTGCTTAAAATCTTTCCCGCACGTCAGACACTTGAACAAACGTAGATCGCTGTTCGCCCCTTTCCCGGACTTGCCGCTCTGTTGCACGATATCCGGCAACCCAGTCGCCATGTTCGGCGCCCCGGGACTTGCGTATTGGTGAGCATCCAAACTGGGTCCGCCGTCACCTTGGCCGAGGGACGTCAGCATGACGCCTGGTTGCTTGAGATAGTGTAACGCGGAGAAGCCACCGGGGGTCAGCATGTGCGGGGGTACCGACGGCGAGGGATGCGGCCTGGCATCTTTGAAATAATGCTGTGGATATTGCTGCAACTCTCCAGCGCCGGGGAAGCAATCGCTGCGATCCACCTCGTGAGGCGTTAGTTGCTGTTGAGGCGAGTGATCCTGCTGTTGCGTCTGCTGTTGTTGTTGTTGCTGCTGTTGCTGCTGAACTTGCTGCTGTTGTTGTTGCTGCTGCTGCTGAACTTGCTGTTGCGTCTGTTGTTGTTGTTGTTGCTGCTGCTGCTGCTGTTGTTGTTGCTGCTGAGAGGTGGCTTGATTCGATTGTATATCGTCGTCAGGTGGGGTTAAGGCTTGAGGCTCAGGCGGTGCCGAGGGATACGGTGAGGGCACGGGAGAGGCCAACGAAGGCGGGGGACCGCTTTCTCCCTCGACAGGAGGACCACAGGCCTGCTGTGGACTGCCGGACGAGGAGGAGCCCTGCTGTTGCTGTTGTTGCTGTTGCTGCGGGTACAGTCCCCCGTCCTGGAGAGATCCCGGCCCGGGGCCCCATTGCCCCTGGGGTCTCTCCATGTTGTCCTTGTATAATACGTAGGGCGCGCCAGTATCTGGAATCAGACAAGTCGAACGAACCTTTATCGATGCGTGCTCGTGAAAAGTAACAAGCGTCCGTTTTACTTTTGTCGTTGTGCTCTCTAACGGGAGTTCGTTCCGAGGGGATTGTTAATTAAACGTTTTTTGGTTCCTTGATTGTAACAGTTGATCGTAAAATACCTCTAATATTATTAGAACAAAGAGATTAGCAAGATTCTTTCGTTTAATTACCAAGCAGTAAAGGGAGAGACGCTCGACGTACGTAAAAGGTGTACGCGTAATCCTATTAATTTCTCAACGTTAACGACCCGGTATATTAGATCAGTAACGGAAGCGTGGCCATATTCTTAACACGCGCCATGGCTGGTTACTAGCAACGAATGTGTGGTATTCGATTCGTCACGCTCGTAAAATTTCAACCCGAGACGATCGCTTTATATGTAGTACGCGGCAAAGTGGAAACACCCTCCCTCTGCCTCTAATTAAGAATCGTTCGGACGTTTCGCGCGCGGCCAGGTCGATTTGTCCGCGAAGAAACTGCCTGGTTCACGAGCAACCCTACTTTATCGCGTCGCATTTAATCAGTCCACGATCTGTACGCAGTTAAACTCGCGTTTCTTCGCCGCGTGTTCGGCAAACAACTTTTAGAGAGAGCAAAGCGAAACATTGTATCAGAGATCGACGGTGTGTGCACACTTTCTAGCACGTCGAATCGACCACGTTCCTGGTCACGCATGGTCAGATACGTCCGGTTCGAGCTTCGCAAGTTCAACGGCTGTTATGCAGGTCGGATGCACGCGGGGATACACGTCCGCGCGAATGATTTATGAAGTGTTCCACTGTATCTGCGATGTCGAATCTCCCTACCCTTCTGTGCGCGCAAAAAACTCTGCCGTCTCCGCTGTACGTATCTCTCTCCGTCGTTTCTTCGCGCCAACGACAGTATTCCATCCTTCTCGCCTCGTGGGCGTCGCTAGTTTTCGAATACACCGGAAAAAGAGCGAGTGTATCGATGGTTTACGCGGAACACGAGAAATGACAAACGAACTGTATGGAAATAGAAAAGATCTGGATTTATCGTTCGAACGAACGAAGCTGTTTAGTGAAAAGTAGATAAACGAAAGAAAACTAGTAGATCAGCTCTTACCATTCTATAGCGTCACATACGTGTGATTGACTACGATTCCCAGAGATACACGCTATAGCAAACGATTAACTTAGATAGAGTTAATCTAAGGTTAGCTTAGAATTTGCCTGCTCTGTCTACTTATTCTCTCTAATTCTACCAACTTTACTTCTACTCGATCAACCTATACATGCCGTTCTACTATCTTTCTTAAGAAATTTCAAAGTACATGAACTACCAAAGTAATTTCGAATTCAAGTCCAATCATCTCTCGATCAAAACTAAGTTTCTATCCCTTCTCGGCAGGGAAAAAATAAAGTAGCGATCGTTGAGGGGACAAGAGGGGTAAGGGCTCCGTCCGTGGAAGGAAGAGCGAGGCAGAGGTTATAATCGTGGCCCCGTAAATGGCATCGCGGCGGGCGACACGCGTCCGCTGCAATCGCGGCTATCACGTACAGTCGCATTACGAGGAGGAAAACAACGGTTCCGCGGCACATCTCGCGATTATGGAATTCGCATTATGCAACGTTACACAAAGTGTGTGTCCGTTTTATCGGATTAATTACCTCGCTCTTTATTCCATTCTTTCGTTTATCCGCGCGGCCGTGCTAACGCCGCCCGCTTCTACCATACGCGGATGCTACTCGCGCGCCTCTTTCAGCCCGTCTTTTGTTTTTGCGTCGGGGATGACGCATCGACGGATTATCTTCGCTGCTCGGGTCCGTTTATTAATATCGAGCCACGCTTTCTTGCGTACACGGCCTCTCTCCTCTTTCTCCCTCTCCCTTTCTCCACTCACGTTTATTCGTGTCTTTTCTTTTCCTTCACTTTTTTTTTCTTCGTCGCTTTTTTTCGTCGTTCCCCTGTCCGCCCCTGGTCCCACGCGATCAAAAGGAAAGACACACGTATCGCCGTAGCACCAGTGGCTTTTGTTGCTCGTTCCCGGACGATACGTTTCAGCGGCGGTGACAAGTGTTATTGAACTTCCCAGCGGAAAAAGATACGACGTCGCGCGGACAGCCAGACCGCGAGCGCTAATTGTTGCAATAACGTCGCGGGAAACGAACTGCCGGCGTATTACAAGAATTTTCAACGAGCCTCACTGCGAATGTCTGAGATTTTAGGAAAGATGAATTCGAACGTGAAACTTGGGTGAGCCGTTTGAAATGGAACCCGATAGAATTTGATATGTAAAGACGTTGGAAAGATTCTTATCGACAGGCCACTCTACACTCTTCTACACTCTGCAAGCTTTATTCGATATTCAATTTCGAAATCGTGGAAGTATCGGTTATTGAAGAATTATCGAATGAAAATATTTTACACGGGACACGTACGTATCTAAAGGTAACGAGAATTATATTTTACGAACGTTAAAGGGTATCATCGTCGATCCATGACGACTTGGCCATTAACGTGGAATCGCGGCCGATTCCACGGATCCAGCGATTAATCCAAATTGTACGTGCAACCATCCTCTCTCTGTCTTTCCGTCTCTATCTGGAAACGATGCCTTTTTCCCTGGGCGCAAATGAAAGGAACGAGTTTGCCGCTGTTCATCACGCTCGATTGTTATATATGTCTTCTGATACGGCTGCTTGGCAGCTGATGTACGCTCGCGATCACGGAATCTGCTGCTCGAGGATCGATCTGATTTATGTTTGAACGCCGAGGAATGCCTCGAAAGCTGGAAAACGTTGCCACGTTCGAACGATTTTTTGGCAAGGAAATTTTAATTTCGATGCATTCTCTCAGTCATGTCAATGCGAAGAATCGTTTTAATTCGGCATAGAAAAATGAAGCGTTACGAAACGTTCGTTAAATTCGATCAGGCTTTTAGATTTAATGGATCATTCGTCAAGTAACATTATATATATAAACGAACGAGCCTGGTTTTCCATACCTCGCACCTTTTTAATCATGTTTTCGATCCCGTAAAACGCAACGGCGATTTAATCCATCCCCTCTATCCTATCAAATATTCACCTCAAACGGTGCGCCATTTTCGCACGGATTTACCTCGTAAACATATGTATACAAAGTCCTCCGCTCTGTTACGTAGTCTCCATTTAGTCTCGCTCGAGTTTCTTTCACGAACGAGAAACGAAAGAAAAGAAAAGCAGCGAAAAGAGAGAAAAGACGAAAAGAAAAAGAACAATTGTCGTAAACGCGATCATTGATTCGTACCGATGAAGTTGGAGCTGCAATGGGACGACTTGAAAGATTGGCGAGGCAAGAAACGATGCACAGCAACGATTCATTTTTTTCCCTTCCACCCCTTTTCCATCTTTTTTTCGCTTCCTTATCGCGCGACGTCAGGATTGATCGCCTGCATCTACATAACATTATCGCTTATTTATTCCGCCGGCTGTTACTGAAACGGTCTCCCGTATCATTAATTACGTTAATGAGTTTGCACGAATATACACACGAGTAGATACACGTGTGTGCATGCATATATATAAATATACCTATGTATTTACACCGGTGTCTTGTAATCAATAAACAAGTCGCGCGATTTGCATTGAGGAGACGCGAGTCGGAAATAGGAATCGCGAGGACGCAAAACGAAAGATTTGTGACTCTTCTCCCTCCTTTTTCATTCTTTCTTCGGGTGCGACTTTCGAAACGACTCCTCCGATTACTATACACGTGTGGAATTCCGTTTTTTTAAAGTTTGAATTTGGCAGGCGAACAATCCTGTTAAAGAAGAACAAATTTGACATAAATTACCTACGTTCAATGTCAAGAATGTGCCTAGTAAAAATATCAGAACCTTCTTCTTGCTTCGTCATGAATAATTCGTCATGAGAATATTCTTTGTATTTATGATACTTTTATAGAGTTTCAGGCTTACAATCTATAAGAGATTTTGCTGCCAATGTAAATTTAATACCTCCTGATGATTAAACGAATTTTCTATTTCAGCCAGATAATTTTTTATTTCATAAACGACTGTAAAATATATTACAGAACAAGGAAAATGTAACGACTCCAAGAACTAATAAATAATTTCGTGAATTAATTTGTATGACTCAGGAACGATCGAGTTGATTGATCGTTGGGAAAATGTGCAGAATGGTATGGAAATTATATCAATTAGATATACATATTAATGTTTCGAAGAAATTGTTTACATGCATAATATATCGACAACGCGTCGACACTTTTGGCTATCGAGAAATGACGTACCGCGCGTGTTTTTAGACGCGATAAAACTCTCAGATAACGGACAACAAAGTCGACGAAGAAGAAGAAGGAAACTATCCGGTGAAAATGTCTATCGAAACAATAAACTGACAACGCCGATAAATCCGCTGATTTTCTGTTCGAATCGAATATCTCTACTAGCGTTAATCCGATCTTAATGCTCGTCTTTTAAGGTAAACGGTATATACGTGGATTTATCAGAATATTCGTCTTCGATAACCATGACTTTGAATTCTTTATCTGAATCCACGTTTGCATAATTCATTTCATACGTCGTGATATCTCATGCGATTCCAGGAAACTACGAGAGACTCGTAAGAGTGGATAATCGCGTTGAAAAATCTTATATGCTCTCGCGTGTGCCATAATAGAAATATTATTAGAAAATTCCAAATGGCTTTATACTAAACTTCTTCCACGTCGTTTCATAAACTATCAAACATTTCCAAAGAAATTCTCTAACATAGGATAATTATTTTAAAGAATCCTATATACCGCATTTGCATATATTATGAAAATCAAAAGAGGATAATATATCGGTAGAAAATTAACGATACAGTATTTGTACAGTAGCCGGATTTTATATTATATTTCCTCGGCATCGGATGTTTCGCAAGAGGCGTTTCTCGATCTGCAGCCAGTTCTCATTAGCAACATCCATTCGAGCGATACTTCATTGAGCGGAACGGTCTCTCGTCTAACGGGAAACAGGTTGCTCGGCATTTTTCCCGAATTTTCAGATAAGCCGTAAGCAAGATAGTGGCGGTGAGTTGGAGCACGACGACATTGGCGGCGAACGGGGCCGTACAATTTTAAACGAGGCGCCTTCCGCCACGCAGTTGCCGCGGTCGCCTTGCCGAAGGTTGATATACAGATTTCGCGGTGAAGGTCGGTTTACAATATCCGGTATCCGAGGCTCTCGGTATTTCGCGGTTATATCTATCGTGCTTTCTCTCCGCGAGCACGCCTTCTACGCGATACATCAGACTGCGCAAAAATAATTGCCCCGACCACCACGGAAAGTACGAATTCATCCGGTTTTTTCTGGTCGTCGAATGGCGAGACGAAAACGACAGGCCAACCGTGTTCCGTGGCTTCGTCGTACTCTCCATCTGATACCGAACGTTTTCAACTAATTAACGTTAACGCCGAAGGATACGGTCTGCCACGAAGATTCGATGATTACTGGAGATTAGAGGGCCGCGTGTACGAAGAATGATATACGAGGTGAAAGACGGCTGATGTAAAAGAAAGGTACAGATTATGAGACAACGATTGTTCGAGCAGGTGATGGTATTTCGAAGCCACTTCACGGTCTGAGGGTAATCAATTGTCGTGCTTCAGCAACCCTTTGCTTTCACGGCAAGGATAACATTCTTTCATCCTGTTGCTATATGAGGTATGCTTTGACGTCACGTCAGGGAATAATTTAACTGGGCTTTCGTCTTGTTATAGGCTGTTTTAATCGCTCGGGTATCCTGGTGCGCAGTTAGATTTTGAATCGCGTGTAAATATTTAACTGCGCGCCAGGATACGTTTTCCTCTTTCCTATTAGCTAACGTTGCTATTTTTCGACGGGCAAAAAATCCTTTATCGACTCTCTAGTCGAAAGATTCGCGTTATATCGTTAGATTATCTCTGGATAACGTTATATCCAGGCCACTCAAACAGTCTGCTAATATTTGCGATGCTTCAAAAATCTCGCTCTCGATTGTGCATGTTTATGGAGATTCAAATTTTTATTTAACACACAATTTGTTTCATCCGTTAAATACCAGTAAAAATACTTTTTAAATATTTTCTACATTCTTCCGTATCATACGCATTCTATATATCTTCGTCCATTGATTATAATCGTACGCTTTGACAACTTAAATCTGCGAAATGGACATCAACGGAGATTATTAAAAAAAAAAAAAAAAAACACGCCATTCCCCTGAACATTCGATAAAAAATATTCATCGAGAAACTCACGGCATAGTAAAAGTACGTTCTGCGATAAAAATAAGTAGCTCTTAAATTGTATTACCAAACGACAGGATACGACGTTTCTCGTTCACATACCTAGATACACGAACGACGTCGTTTTCGTTTTAGTTAACATCCGGAGAAACAGGATTCTCATAACTCGAATCTAAGTTTCCTTTAATATTTTCCGCTTGTAAACGACTGTCACTGGATTGCGACGCACTTCACGCGTCTGACCCGGTACGGTCCGAATCTGCTTGATCCGCTCGACTCCCGTTCCACGTTCAGGAAACAGGAACAGTACCTGTTGTACGGAATCGCGAGGTTTTTTGCAAGGGACAATCAAAAAGAAACGCGCACGTCCACGTTGGGGAATCCCCCACGCCCTAGGACCGGTCTCGCGGTCTCTGAATGACGTTTTGGCGTGCAACCGGTTTGCCGGCGAAGGAATTTCTACGAAATTAAACGTCCGCGATAAAAATATGGCCTGGCTTCGGCTGTTTCGCCGATAAATTAGAAGACCCCCGCTCTAGATCCTCGTATAAATAAATATCAAACCGGACTGCCATGCTGGCATCGATCCTCGTAAATATCGAGTCGCGATGGGGAATGTCACTGGTGTCGTAAGTTCCGTGAAAATCGTGGAAAAGAAACTTTCATAGTTGTGCAACGATCATTATAAATCTTTTCTTCGAAACCGCGGCCCGTGTGTGTGAATTCTTCAGAATAATAGAATCACATACGGAAGATCAGAACGAGTGCCGGCTCTGCAAGCTACATCGGTTCGTCGCATCGTACTTTCAACAAATATTTCGCAAATTGTAATAAATTCGTATGTACTAATTTAGTAGAATTTGAATAGTACATTTTGGGAAAAGGATAGAAACGTTCAAATATTTCTTACAAATCTTGAAAGGAAGCGTGTTCCATAGCATTCGTACGCCTATCTTTCAGCATTCTTTCGATTGACTGATCCTACAGCTTATCTCAGTCTGTCGTTTCGCTATTGTCGTCTTCGCAACGAGATACACACGCAACGAGAGTGTATTAAAACCTCTGGCAGTTTAACTGATATACGTACGCAACTATTTGCCTCTAATATCGATACCAGAGTTCCTTTTAAAGAGTTGAAGATTTTCCGGATAAAAAGGAATCGTTTCGAACTAATAGATTCAAACGGGTCTCTCCCCTTCCTACAAGATGTTCCAAGGTTAATACACATGTTAAACGATGACGGGTGAGCCATCGAAAAGAACAAGGGACACGTCTCGAGGAACACGTTTACGATTGAGTTTTACAATACGGTACAAACGGCGTGGCAAGGCTCGCGTATGCTAATGATCGTCGACAAGGCGGATCACGAGATGTATCGATGGTTGATCCACGAAGGCAACCAAGCCAGGCATTATCACGGCGAGTGAAAGTTCCGCTACGTCGTTATTCATGGCGAAATGCGTTCCACTTCTTTTTTTCGGTGTGGCTCGCGCGAAGGGAACGCGCGCGCGCGCGCTCGTTCCTGGAACGAGGAACGTAAAGCGATTGAATCGGTCGTTAGAGTTAGCCGGAGCTCTGGAGAAAAAGCTCTCGTCTGTTCGCTGCGTACGAGGCGTAGACAAAACACGAGGCGGCTCCGCGACTTTATTGTCGAGGAAAGCCCGGTAACACGCCATTACGTCGCGTTATTGGAGGATTCCGTTGACGGTTCCATCGTAAAGAACTCACTGTTTCCTCCGTGCTTCCCGATCGACGTTTACGCATGTAAATAAATCGCGACGATTGCTCTGTTTAGTTAATTCCCGCTTTCTCGTTGAGCTTCGCTATTCGCGTTTCAGCCGAGTCGATTCGAGCGAATGTAGGTTATTAAATTTTTGTACGTTATTAATAGTCGGACTATTGGAGTAAAACAGGCCAGTTCGTTATTTTTCATAAGAATTCCTATCGTTATTTATTATCTTATCTTTCTCTCGATATGTTCGTTCGTTTCGATCGAACTTCATAAAGGAGACGACAAGAACTGCGAAATCTTGAATCATTTGGCTGTAATATGAATTTGATGGTTCAGATCGATGGTAGAGCAATCTCGAAAAAATTTCAGTGCGTGGCTCTTTGTTTTCGAAAAATTAATCGAGAAATTGTGCTCGTGGTGGAGCAGTTTTTTATGTTTCAAGTGTTTTTGTTACAATTTTCAACCGCAAAAGTGTAAAAATATGGAGAAATGTAATTTAAAATTCATCAAAATAAATTGCGAGGATTTATTATCAAGAAAAACATAATACCGATGTTACGAGAATTTATAAAGACATGAAGAAAGCTTATCAATTTTTTTGAAAACAAAGAGCCATGTACTCTGACCCATTCGGGACTGTTTCACCGTCAACCTACAGCATCGAATGTACGCTCGTACCATTCGAGATTTCGCAGTTCTTGCCATCTCCTTGTTAGTCATAGCTAGTTCTACGAAAACTAGAATTATACGCGGTACGACATATTTTAAGCTGCTAGTTTAACAAAAGGATACTTGGAACGAAAATTTTATCGATGTTAAGTATCGTTACGACCGATTCACGTTACCTTCTATATATAACGTTAAAACGCGTATAACATATTCCTGAAGACTGCAGCGAGATGTGAAATAATATTTTTGGAAAAACCATCGAAGATCGATCGCTCGATACGGACTTCTCTCTTCTCTCCATTTCCTTGAAGCATCTCTCGAAATAAGTCAACCCCGGCGGCATCGAATCGCGCGAGACAGGGTTAACTTAAAACGTCCCGTGGGACGGTTCTTTCTCGTTCAATTAAATTTTCAGATGGTGTTGATCGCGGCCTGTTTGCGCATCGGGAGTCAATAGCTTGTCTACAGTGAGAAAAGAAGGGTCTGAACGCGCGCAGCCAGCCACGATGACAACGAAATAAAGCGATTATTTGTCTACGTCGCGCCATTATTTCGTTCAGTTTTTACGGGGGGAAATCGGCGGTATTAACCGATTCTTCTATGCGAACGGCCAACGTAAACCGGATGATTCTTTAACGAGATTTCGATCGGGAACGCAGCAGCATTCGAGGCGCATTAATATTTCGCCGCGTTTCATTGATTTTGCAAATTGCGCCCGCATCCAGACCGAACAGACAGGAGAGTCAGGGAATCTGTCCTTTTTCCCGACCGTTCCCTTCCTTGTCCCTCCCTTTTTCACCCCCCTTTTTTCCCTTCTCTTTTTGTTTTAATCAGCCTTTTAATCGAATCCCCGTGTCAATACGCTGTACCAACGATTCGACACAAATTCGGCACAGTTTTTCCAGTCTGTTAACGATCATTGAATTATCGAGCGACGATTCGTTCCGATTCCCGCCTTATAAATTCGAAATCACCGCTAATGAAGCGACACCGAAATAGGGGCAACAGCGACAAATAAAATCAGCAGTGGGAAAAAAAAATATAAAACAACGGCCCCGAGAATAGTCGATTTAGAGGTCGACGGTATTTTTCGCGGCAACGCAAAGGTCGTGCCGCAGTTAGCCACAATCTTTCGGCGAATAGACGCTCGTAGCGGTGCGGTTAACAAGATGAATTGGACAGTGAAACGAGGCGAGCTGTTCAGCACACACGACGAATTGCTATGAATTCACGATAAAAAATTCCGTCTTAGAAGCGTGAACAACACTTTTCTTTCTCGTACTCCTTACGATTCAAACATCTACATACTTTCACGGCAAATTTCACCAAACATCGAGCGAATTTTCCATAAAACGCAAAACGAGACAATACCGTTTAATTCTAATTTTTCACTGGTTCGAAGTTCCTTCTTGAAACTCTCCATGGAAAATACTGAGCCGATAAGACGAGCTATCGAGAATACTCGCACTCACGCATGATACGCGGTTGTCGACTTATCGCCGAGTCGACCGCGGCGACAATAAGGTTTTTCCTCTCATCCATCCTCTCTTCTACGCTTAATCGTTCATCCAGGAAGATTTCCGCGCGGTCCTGTCGCCAAAGTGCACTTCGCCGCAACGAAGTTTCGAAAATACTTATTTCAAACGAAATTTATTCCTCGTCGTCTACACAACGCTCAACCCACTGTTATTCTTCGCAGAACGGTTTTCTTCGATGCCCGTAATCTTATGTAGGGTGGCATTACACATTTCTGTGCGTCGTAATATTAGAAATATATTACTTAGGATAATTAGAAGCTTGTTGTATACAGTTTGTGTGTACCGGCACTTCATACATCTACCATTTTTATATTTTCTATAGCTTTTGCTCTATTTGCCATTAAAACTATACATCCATTAAATTCTACACATTCGTCGCAATATCGCAGAGAATGCAAAGCTCGATACGTACGAGTATACAATTTTACGCTATTAGAAATATAAAGCTATCAATTGTATCGTGTCACCGTTGCGAAATCGCAACAATGTTCAATCCCTTTACGATCTGTATCAGTCGTTAGACGTCAAATTGTATCGCCTAACTGTTAGAATATCGTCACAACGTGGATCGTCTGTGTCAACAGTCAGCCTAAACCTATTCGTCTCGGGACACCTATTCTCTGCAAGAGACTTTCTTTCTCAAGATCATTTCTTGAATTTTCGATAAACTTTCATACGTGTGGCAGCGGAATTGGCACAGTTCGATCTCGAGATAGTGTCTCGCAGCGAAGCAAGAGAGAGAAGCAAAGGAAAGGGTCAGAATTTTCTAGTTCGTCGAACTCTGTTGTTTCTTGCGGATCTTTTTACAGATCTTTCGATCGTGCTCGTTCTACTCGCGCTTTGTCCAACGAACAACCGGAAGGAACACTTGGCTCGACACTTGTGTCAACGGAATCGCGCGGTTTGCGGAGGAATCTCTAGGAAAGAAACGGAATGGCTAATTACGCGAGAGACGCGTTCAAAGATTTCCTCCGTATTCAGGGAATATGAATTCTTAATCTGCATCTTTTTTTCGAAAGAGAAGAAGACGTTGCCTCTATTGTTTCGTTCGTTCGTTCGTTCCTTTCCTTCCCGACGGGAACGGTCCTTTATTGTAATTCGAGGTTTCAACCTTCCTTCCTTCCTTCCTTCCTTTGCTTTTTCGCTGAAAAATCATTTCCCTTCGAATTTAATAACGCCTTTGCTCAAAAGAAAAAAGAACTGTCACGTCTTTCCTTGGACACGATCAAGTACGTCGTTAATGTTATTTATACATTAACATTGCGGAAATGTTTTAATATTTTATATAATACATTCACGGGTACGTATGTTACTGCAGGTGTTTAAATAATCATGGATCAGTGGTTTCGATAGTTTGAAGAGACGATAGATTATTTGTTCGCAAATTACAAATATTCATTGTAAATAAGGAATCAGCGAATAGTTGATTTATCAATGGAAAGGAGGCAGCTACTTATCACTTTCATCCAACTTTTGTACACCGAGAGAACAATCGGCTTATGAATAATTCGCGATATAATTACATCGATCTTGACGAAAGCTACACCTGTAACCCGCAGATTGGACGTGCCCGATGCCCTTTCCGTCTATGGTACAGTTACGTTGTCAACCTGCCAAGTTCATTGAATGCTAAAGGCTAAAGCGCGATAATTGCCGATCGGAGACAAAATGAATCCTCGTTCGATTTAGCAAGCTATATTACGAACATAGACTATTTACGTGTCGTGAAAAGCATGTAAAAAGAGTGGAGGTCGTTGGGAAAATTGGCAAGCTAAGAACAAGCGATAACAATTGTACGGAGCATACGGAGTCTGGAAAGTATCGTCGAATGCACTGTCGATTGTCAGTGATAATATTTTATTGCCATATAGTACAATGGAAGAAGCAACACAGCAGCCGCAGAACAGATTCTTGAGGGTGTACGAAACGAAAACGGTGAGGATAGGAGGATTTTCGAATTCGATTTCCCGCCAAGACAAGGGGATCCGGAATCGCTCGAGTGGCTCGTCACAATGTAAGAAGCGTCCCATTTGACACAGCCGCCCGCCTCGACGATATCATTGAACCCGAAAAAGAGAAGAAAAAGGGGAAAAAGAAGGAGAAAGAAAAACGAACGAGACCGCGTCCCGTTGCTTTACAAAGGGCTTCCAGATGGGGATGAAAGACGGGTGACTCGTGAGAAGGAGGAAGAGGAGACGAGAAAAACGGGGAAAGCTAAGAGAAGGAAGAGAAGAGGAGAAGAAAAACGAGAACGAGAACGAAAACGAAAACGTAAACGAGTGATGGAGAAAGAGTAGCGGGATGACGAGAGAGTATCTTCGAATTCGATTTTATGCCTCGACAGAGAAATTTCGTGGCGCCCCGGGTACAGTTATTATCGTAGCCCGTCCGAAAGGAAGGAAATCATGTGCTTGGCGAGTGGTCATTGATTTTTCGGAAATGACTGCGCGATTACGGCGGTAGAAGGCGTCTTTACGATTTGTTTTGGCGGCGAGGAGCGCGTAAAGAGAGACGTAGAGGAAGGAAAACGCCACACAACGAGCACACGCGTGCACATGTACATAGAGATACACACGTACGTACGTATATACATATAAAGAGGGGGGGGGGTGGAAAAGGGAGAACGTGGCTGAGGGGAACAGAGAGTGGAACGGAGAGAGCGAGAGAGCACCAGGGACAGAAAGAGAAAGAAGGAAATGGCTCGTGGTTACGCATGCGCGCTTTTTTCGTCAGACAGCATTTTTAAAGATTTTTCCTCCCGTAGCAGCTTGCAGATTTAAGTCGCCAGGTCGATCCCGTCGATTCTCGAATGCCCCGAACACCGCCTGCCTGCACTTCGTTACGACGCGCGCCGCCCATTGCAATTCCCCTCGAATATTTTATTTCCCTTTTTCATTCATCTTTCGCGTTTCTAACAAAATTTTTTTTACATGTATATTTTTTCTCTGTCTGGCTATCTTAATTTCTTCGACAGACATTTAGAGGAACGAGGGTGTTGGACGGGTAAATTTTTCGCGAAGGCGTGGGATTCCGACACTGCGAGTATCGCGACTCGAAAGGCTCTTTCACCGGCAAACGAAAGTCGTTTTGCTACAAATGCTGGATAGGAAGGATAAAGGTATCGCAGACTGATGTTTTTCTGCGATTGCTACAGACACGATAGACTCGAATAGTAGACGTCTCGTTTCCACGACAGACATGTGACTGACCGATCGATTTGTACGAAGTAGGACCGAATGGGATGTTTTAGAATTTAGATAGGGACAGGTATCGACGAATGCATAATCCGACGTGTCTGACGGAATTGTATAACTCGTGTTTGAACAGTTGTTCGAAGGCAACGCTGCTGGAAGTTGCGAACGGTGTCAATGATCAGATACTAATGGTTAGACAGTTTGCTTTCTTTGTTCAGCAACTCGTGCCACTGCCGATTTACTCGAATCCATTTTCACTCGAATATGATTTTCGTGACATTCGATCCGTTTGCTTTTTCACCTGATCGTTCGTTTCTTTCTCTTTTTTTTCTTTTTTCCTGTCAAAGCGAAGATGCCAGAAAAAGATCAAGAGATGAAACTGTCGGAACGGATTTTCCACCAGTTTTTCCGCGAATAAATGAAAATTATTTCGGGTCAAATAGATTTAAACTGAACAGCAAGGTTAAACGTTTCCCTCTTGTGCGTTCCACTTGAACCAGTTACAACTTTCGACGGACGCATTATTCGGAAAAATTGTTCGGGCGAGATTCGTTCGGTTTAATATGAAATTTCACGTAGCGTTCCCGGTGTTTAAATGCTGGCGGATAATTTTGCGTCTCTTAACGCCGGACAAACCGCGATCCATTACGTTGTTTGTAATTATTCAATTACCGCTTTCCAACAGTTCGGAAACTTTATCGACTTTATCACGGTGCTTCGCTCGGATCGATCTGGAAAAAAATAAACGGCTGCGAGAAGTTCAAGTCCAGGGTAAAGAAAGCAAACTTCGTTGCGGCCAATAGCATCACTTTGAACCACTGTTCGAATAGCTTTACCCTCGTTTCCTTCGATTCGAATTAATTCGCAGAAACACACTTGAAAGTCAATCTGGAATTGAAAGGGACACGCCATCGTACGAAGCGACAAGACTACCTACATTAATCAAATCTCCTTCTTTTATTCCAATAAAGACGTAAACCTGCGACACCTCTAATTTTATATCACTCAAAGACGTTTCAAATTATTCCACATCTATAAACCCTGTTATCAGTTATCAATTAGAAACTTATAATTGGTTTCTTCTTTATTAAGCGATGTATACTTTTTTCTCGAAAAAGGCTTGTTAAATCGAATCGTTTCCCTAATTAAAACTATCACTAGAAGTACGAAAAACGATAGTATCCGTTAAATAACTAATTTGTAACAAATTGAAACAATAAACTTCTATAATTTATTGAACAGTAAATATCGCTAGCTTCATTAAATAAAATCAAAATATAAAATATTCACAACGAGGACTATTCGACATACGGAGAAACTCGTTTTATAGATTTTAGCAGTTGCTGGCCTTTTTTTCATAGTTGAATCGCTTCGAATCCGCCCAAAAGAAAGTTGCCACGATTAAATGTAAAATATCCAATAATTTTGCGGAGATTTTTTAAATTTCCACTGAATCAAGCTCAGTGGCGAAAATCGGGCAATATCTAGAATATTTCTGGTCTCGAAAGCGCTCGCTTAATTGAGCGAGTGAAAGCGAGTTCGCGGGCTCAGAGTGAAGGCGCTGTCTCGATATGCGTACAATAAAAAAAAAAAAAAAAATATCGGATGCTGCGACCAAGGAGAAAACTCGATCCGCGTGATATTAGACGCGTGTTCTGCATCCGCCGACAAATTATTGGTCCGGCGTGGCATCGAGGATATTGCCCGTATTCCTCTCGACGTCCGCCGCTTTCTCGCCGCGAAGGGGAGGAAGAACACTCGGAGGAACACTGTTTTCGCAAGTTGCAGCGTCGGACAGGACGCGGTAGCCGCGGTGTAACGCTCATGAAAACTTTATGAGAAGATTAAGGTCAGTTTATCGTGGGCCACCGCTTCGTCGACCAAATTCGACGACTCTAACTTGCTCTTATCGCGACTTTCTCACGATTTAACCAGCAATCGTATAAACCATCGTCGATGCTCGACGATCGACGTCGTTTTTTAACTCCCGTCTTTGATCGCAGCAGAATCGCATTCCGAGAGACGCGTTATAGGAGAACGAAAAACAAAGAACTGCTTTTAGAAGTCGAAAGAAGATTCATCGATGTGTTTGGTGGAAACGAAAACGCTGTAGTTTGGAATCAACTAATAATCCTCTGGAAATTCTATTAAATGGAATAATCATCCCCTAATTAAAATATAGAAAACCACGATATAAGTAACTAAACTAAAGAAGTTTACTTTCAGAGAAATAATTATACTGTGATATTTTAAACGTTCTTAGAACACTCACACACACACAAGATAACAAGTCGCTCAATTTCTATTTGAAAATCAATTTGAAGCGTGTAGAAGGTAAAGTGGTACAAATCAAAATATATCTGCCATTCTCACGTTATGATTTCTTAAATAGTTATATATTTAAGCAAGCCTTAAATATTCGAATATTCAAAGCTACTGCTGTCAAACGAGATAACATTAAAATATACCTAATATATATATCGAGAATCTTCCATGTAAAAAATTCAAGCTGAAGTTAGAGTTCAAATCGAACTTTATTGCGAATATATTCTATCTTTATCGAATCGAATCTGTAATCCCTGTCACGTGTACGATTTGACGTTACGAGACAGCAGATTTTGAGAAATTTGCGTCTGAAATAGAACCTCGATAGAGAGATTTGTACACATACTTCCAAACGTTAGAATGCATTGCTATACAGATATACATATTCAAAAAGAAAAAAAAAAAAAAAAAGGAAAAAACACGTGTAAATTCATATACATATGAATGTTATGCACTTCCTGTATTCATCTCGTTTCTGCAAAAAATACACGCAGCAGTTGAGAAAAAGATTCATCGACGCGCAAGCGAAAGCACGATAGTTTGTTGATTCAATTAGCCTCTTCCCGCGACAATACTCGTCGCGACGACAGTGTCACGATAGAAATGAGTTATCAGGTAGAAGACAGCTTCTGTTTGCCGGCTGGGATAAGGCTGATTTCCATTCCTGCGCGTCGCAGGATCGGTTATTTTGTCGCGTCCTTGCGCGGCCACGTCGTGGCTCGCGCTTAAGATTCTCCGTGAACGCGGCTGATTTAATCGTACGCGGATAACAATACCCGCGGCTGCACGCGACTCGGCATATTGAACTTTCGCCGCGTGAGCAGAAACAGAAATGGCCGTTTACCAGCCGATAGCGCGCCTTCTTTCGTTCTACAGGGTTATACAGAGAATCAAAGGGGAGGGGGGCGAGTTAATCGCACCCGTAACACCTGCACCTGCTGCAAATATTGCAATCGCGAGGAACGATCGGTTTGTTTGCTTTCCAGCCGTTTTCATTCATGCCGACGATTCCCTCGAGAACGCACATAAATACCAGTAGATATGTGGAGCATGGGGTAAGAACGAGAAGCTGATTGATCCTTTCGTTTCTAATCTTACGGAATGATGCAGTGGGAAACAATTTTTGGAAGGGGGAAAACGAAGCTGTTTGTTTTATTCGTATCAAATTTCACGCGAATCGAAACAGTTAAGGAAGAGACGGACGAGGTTGTGAACTCTTATTTCTCTTTCCCTCGCAATGGGGACTTGAGGAGAATTTTTGATGAATGAATCTTCTGTAAGATAGATTGGGCACGCGTATTACGAAAAGAATTGACGAATCTGTCAAAATGACTGGGCGTTTATTTGTAGTTTCAGAAGACATACGCACATCTTTGAGAACAGTAACGTCCACGTTCTATCTACTATCGTTCATCATATATTTATTATAAATTGGAGGCGAGGAAAAGTACGATCGTCCCTCGGCACCTGCATCGCGGAAACGAGCGTGGCAAAGGAAGAAGTTTAACTAAAGGGCGTCTTTGCTGATTTAACGGGACGAAAATTCCAGCACGGTCCCCGTGAAAGATGGTTGGTCGTCGAGTCGAGCCAAGAAATACACGTCCTCGGCGAGACGGAACGAGGCTCGCAACACCCGGGACGAAACGATTATTTACAAGGAATCATTCATAAGTCCCTTTTAACGTTGGAACGATCGTGCGCGTCGGGGCTAAGTTTAGCCGATAAAACGGCACCAGAATGCGTTCATTGTTCGCCAAGTCTCGAAGAAAATCGCCGCACATTCGTAAACATTCGTAATTTTGCAAACACGCAACTCGAATCATTCACGATTATTGAACGTTATTCGACGTTCCTCGTTCCCTCTCGATTAACTTAATTCAACAAATTCTTGGAACGATAGCGTGTGACAGCGATAGAAAAAGAGATGGTAAATCGTTGGCGGATTTGGCAGATTAGGCAGGCTGATTCTGTTATTCCTGACGTAGGCGAGAGCGCGGTTCGGGCATGAGAAGGGGATGAGAAAAGAGCGCTCGCGTTCACGCGACGCGGGGGGAACAACGTATTGGCAGGACGCGCACTCAGGAGTTAAAATCACTCGTGGCTCGCGGAAAACATTCATTTGCAAGAGCAAACATTCCTCGCTATTTATCGAGTGTCAGAGGGAATACCTGCGGCCCATTTTCGTATCGAGCGGGGCTGAAGGGACCGATGAGCGTGTGCGCGCGCATGGAAGGAAAAGAGACGAAAAAACACGAATCGAGCGCAACAAAAACATAACTTTCCGCGATGGCGGCGCGAAGGGTGCTCGAGAAACGAGTGGTCCTTCTCTAGTATTCCATCGGTGTTATATAGCTCGTCAGATCGAATGTTTGTTTTCAGAAAAATAGACAGAAACGAGACGGGAGTATACACGCGAGCGCGTTAACGCTCGTCGAGGCAACCCCCGCGAGCCCTCCGTTGTTGCACCACGCATTGACGAACGGCCGAAACGTCGCGTAGAATTTTTTTTTTTTCTAGTTTTTTCCCTCCTCCGGCTTTGTCCTATCTTTTATTATTCCATCCTGTAGGAGCTTTGTTTTTTAATACTTTTGTCGATCGAATCGCGAGTGCGAAACGCGCGCGGGAGGGGACCGCCGACTCTCTTTCGACGAGGAATCGACGAATCCTCGATTTTACTACCTTCGATTTCGAATTTATCTTGGAGTCACGCGTAAAACGAATTCATAGAAGCATGTACATATATAGCTTTATACGTACGTCTATCGATATCTTTTTTCCCTTTTCGAGCAAGCGCGATATTTACAGTGGTGATAAATTTTCGAATAGCTCGAACGAATACCAAGAGTCCTCATCGGTGAAAGGCTGTGCACGGTAGAAAGGATTCCACGACACCTTTTTCTTTCACGCTATCCCGCGTTTCGTTTCGTCGCCTCTCGGCAAGACGGCGTCGGCGATGTACACGAGACGCCGAACTAACTTTATTCCGTTCGATCGAACCCCCTTTTCCTTCCTTTCCACCACTATCGCGCGGCATCCACGCGCGTTCTTTTAACGCGCGCCACACTTCGGAATCCGTCGTCTGTACCTGAATAACAGCTGGCTTATCGGAATCGTTAGGCGAAACGAAAACACCAAGACACACCAACACCAGCACCAACTTCAACCAGCTTGTTCTTTCGCGGTCGTCCGCTACTTGCAAGTCCAACACTGGCAAGGTTAAACGAGATCGTAGCAACGATAGAGACAATCGCGTTTTTGGCACCATTCGCTCTGCTGCCAGACAAATCAACGATTTATACCGAAGCAGTTGGCCTCGGACGATCGTTTCGAAAATTTCGCCGGATTTGAGAAATCAATGAAGGGAGAAAAGTCGAGAAAAGTGATTTCACGACGAGACACTGGATCAGCCTGCCATCGTGAGGCGATCGTTGATTTTCTGCACGCAAACACGCAGCGTCGATTCTTACGTTCCCGTTGATACGGAGCAACGCTCGCTCGTTCCTCTTATCGTCAGAAGTCACACGATAAACCCGTTGACGTTTATTCTCCAAATATACACGCGCGGCTCTGATTGTCGTTGCCGCGAATTGTGATGAATACCGAATCACCGATTTGTTTTCTCTCTTTTTCTCCCTTTTCTTTCTTTCTTTCGTCTTCAGGAAATCGGAAGGGGCAGAGAATACTTGTTTCGATTCGATGGATTTCAATTGTTAGCTAATAGAATTTTATGCAATTTCGCGGATCTCAAATCGTAACATCGACGAAGCCCGTTCGGCCGCGTGTTTTATCGCGCGTTTAATAATTGTATGCAAATGGGAGCACAAGTCGGACGCGAGTTCGATAAGTTTCTACTGTGCGCAGCTGGTTTAAAGTCGATCGAATATAAAAGAAGACGACGCGAGAGGGGAAAGGAAGGATAACAGGATTATATTCGCGTCGATTGAAAAGTTGAACGTGGGACAAGTACCTCTGAAATAAGCAAAGTTCCACAGACCGATCATGTGTAGTCCTGCTGGTCCAAGTCGGGGAGCCGGGTTAGCGGAGCTAAACGAGAACCAATCGTGTTATTCGCCGCGATTGACTTTATACTGTCCAATAACGATCCGGGATCACCAACCGATGGCGATATCCTCGTCATGTCAACCGGCGAAAATGATCCTGTTTCGATGACGACGCCAAAGAGGAATATCGCGATAAACCTACAGCAGAGATAACGTTCGCTCATGCCACGCTCGATAGCTTTCTCTCTCTCTCTCTCTCTCTTTCTCCCACCTTTTCTTTCTCTCTCTCTCTCTTCGTTCGTATTTTTTTTCTCTGCCTCTTCGTTGTATTTTTTTTTTTCGCGAAACTAGATTACAATTCGACGCTTCATAGATCGAATGGAGGGAGCGAACGAAGAGAATTACCGGTCACGAGAAGGTTTTATCGAGAAGGTTTTATCGAGAAGGTTGTTTCGAGACTCCTTGCAGTCAGATGCACCACGCACTATCCTCGTCTCCTCGAAAACATTAAACGTCCAACGATCGACACCGGCGGAGTTAAGTAGACGATTAATACTCGCTGGAACAAGTATCTTCGCGCGAAAGTCAGATTTTAGACGGTACGAAACTTTGCACGTATATCCCAAAGACGAAACGATCCACGAGATCACCGAGTACAATGCCTCGCTTCGAAACGTTCATCGCTACGAAATACAAGCTAGAAACTCCCGGTTGGACATTTAACGCGAACACGAGACCCGAGGTAGCGTAAGCGCAACACGATATTCAAACGACGTGGAGCGCGCTTCCTCGTCGTCGGCGTCGTTCAATCGAACAGCGACAAGAACACTCGAACAACCGCGATGAAACAGAACTCTCTTTCTCAACGTACTACGAGGATCGTCCATTTCCACGAGCGTTGTTCGCTGGCACACGATCGACCGATGGCGTTCGATGAACAACTGATCACTGATTTCGTTCACGTATCGCGCAGTCGATGCAAACGAACCGATCCAAACACCCGCACGACCAAACATATCGACGTCGACCGGCATTCGATCACGTTAAGCATTGCGACTCTACCGCGTATACACAAGAAAACGCACGAGAGAACGTTTAAGTAGAATGAGACGTTCGGAACCGTCTCACGGGCACCACGGTCGCGAATCTCGTACGATCATCGCTGGCTGAGATCTCACGAGGGCCGTTCTCTCTCGGTCACGAGCACCGCGATCATCGCGCAATTTCTCTCCTCCCGTCAGCAATGTTCACCTTGACCAGGCCCGGTAGCGATCGGTCGGACCAGACAACGAGTTCGCTTGTATATATGTGTGTGTGTGTGGGTGTATGTATGCATGTGTGTATGTGTATGTGTGTGTATACACCAAGAGGGCGACGATCAACGTGACACACGAAAACGAAACGGAACACGGACTCTCGGTAACAAACCACGATCAGAACGATCAGCATCCGAAGGACTCTGCGCCGCGCGGCTCGAGATCGTCCAAGCACCACGAAACCAGTACCCTCGAAAACTGATTGCTCCCGGAGAGAGCGTGTTTCGTCACTCTGTACTGGCGAGACGATAATTTCAGAGGCGATTAGATGACCCAACACCGACGATAGTGTAACGAGACCGTATTTTGCGGATCAGTACACTCTCTCTTCCTCGCTCGCTCTTATGCCGCGATCTCTAACTCTTTCGCTCGCACACGTTTCGTCTCTTTCTTTCCGTCTCTATCTCCCTACCAACTTCCCTACGCCTCTCGCTTGCTCTTCCTCCCGATTTCCCCCCCTCCCCCTCTCTCCTCGCACTCTTTCTCTCACACACTTTTTCCTTTCTCGGGTTTTGCAAATCGTCCAAGCGGACACGATCACACCGACGGATACCGAGATTCTTCACGGTTCTCCCGTTTCTTTCTTTTTTTTCTTTTCTTTTTTTAATTTCCCCTCCCCCCTGGTTTCTCCATTCTATTCTTCCTTTTATCTTTTTTTCTTTTCTCTTCGGAAGAGATCGTACCGTTCGCCGAGATTTCTTCACGATTCCCCGACTGTGACATCCCTTTCGTGTTCTAATACCGTTCGTATTTTTCTCTTTTCTTTTTCGTTTTCGGAACACTGTTCTCCACGAAGATGACCAACGGCGACGCGATTTTCGCACACCGGGGAAACGTGTATCGTTCGGCAGCGCGCTGACTCTCGTTCGTTCTCTCTCGACCTCAGCTATCGCAGTACTATTACTATAGGAACACACACGAGTTTAGAAGCGGGCACGTGTCTAGCCGGCGGCGTGTTTTAATCGGTGTTGGAAGAGCACTTATCCGTTAGTAGGTGCCGGCACGGTAGTCTCTGTCTTTGTACCGTGTGTACACGCCGCGATGTTTCTGTGTGCACGCGTGTGTATACATTGTATGGGGGAGTCGGCGGGATCAGGAGGGAGAGGACAACGAGTTGGCGCGAGGTTCGGACAGAGATGGAAAACGCGTGTATGATGGTGTACGCGGATGTAGAGGTACGTGTAGGTGTAGATCGTGCAAGCGTGTTGCAGTGAGCCTGAGCGAGGGAAGGAGGGAGGGCGGGAAAATTCGAAACCGCGCGTATACAGCGCGCGCTCGCGATGACGTAGTTTTGGCAAAACGTGGACGACGCACAGGTGGCCAAACGATTCGATGCGTGTGATTTTTCGTTCACGGGAATGATACGTGGTTGTAGTTAAATAAAACAACCGTGATCGATTATTTTTTTGGGGCCGGGGTAGAGAGGGTGGGGGAGGGACAGCGGCGACGATTTCGATTCGTAGAATAATAGTATCCGTAGATGACACACGATCGTAGTTGCTGGTACTCACCGGAGTTGTAATATTCCTTAAAGTAGCGTGTCGCCGCACGTTGGACGATCGAGTAATATAAGTTCACGTACGACGTCGACTGGTTCTGTGCGGAGAGCGCCATTTACACTGTTTTTTCGTCACGCGTTTTGTCACCGTGTACGTATATATATATATACACGTAATGTATATATATATGTGTATATATATATGTATATATAAATATATATCTTTTTCTTTTTTCTTTTCCCTCTATTCCTCCTTCCACGTCTTTTATGCGGACGATATTCACGTACACGTATACACGCGCGTGTCCGTCCCGCGTACGTACAGACGCGTGCACGTAGGTGGTTAGGTGTCGTATAGAACGTAATGTAGATTCGAAGCGCGCACGTTCGCGTGATCACGGCGGGCAAGATGTGACGTGACGAACGACAAACGCGCGAAACGTGTGTCCCGTCTGTGGCTCTCGTTCCTGTCGTTTTTTCCTCCCTTTTCTCTTCTTCCGTCTCCTCTGTCGTTCTTTTTCTCTACCACGTCGCGATCCCTCCGTTGTGACACGAGATCGTTTCCCGATGGTCGCGGCCGTGAAAAAAACTTCCCGGTACCAGGAGCCAGAAAAAAAAACGCAACTGTTAATTTTTCCTTCCTTTTTCTCTTTCCTCCGTTCTTTCGTTTTTTCTTTTCTCTCGTTCTTTTCGTTTTTCCCTTTCTTCGGTTCTCTTTTCCTTTGTCCCTTTTTCTCTCCTCCTCGACCGGTCCTCCCTTTCGATCACGTTTTTCCCGGTTACGGCCTTCAAGCAGCGAGACGGTCTCGCATGCCGGCTAGAGGCCCGCGACTTTGATCCTCGGCACACTCGCTTTCGGGTTACCCGCGCCGGTAGACACAAACTCGGTAGACTCGGCCTGAGCCCCCCCGAGTAACTCGCCAAGACCGAGACACTGGCGAGCTGCAGCGTTGCCACACTTCCGTCGCCGCGGTGCGCGCTCCCGGAGTGGGGATTTCTGGACTGGTTCGGCTTTGGGATGGTAGACACCGTCGTCGGGAGAGGACGAGCGGAGAAGGTGCCGGCGTCGAACCAGTGGTGATGGCGGCAGGGGCGGATTCACGCGGCTCCGGTTCCGTCCGCGCGCGTTAAACCCGACGATTCTTCCTTCTTCCACGTATACACACGCCACCTTCGATAAAGAGAAAGAGAAAGAGAGAGAGAGAGAGAAAGAGAAAGCCGAGTAGGGAGAACCCCTAGATATCTCTCCCTTGTTCTCCGTGTCCCCTTTGGTCTCCACTTTGGTCCTCCGGGTGGCTTGCAACCGGTACGGGCAAATTGGGGTAGCGTGACGGGCAAAATTTCCGAACGGCCTCGCATGCAGACGATTGCCGGTCAACGAGTTCCTCTCTTGATTTTGTCGTTAATTGGATGGTAGCGAATTTATACTTTGTTCGTGAGTCAATTACAGATTGGTCCGAGTCCTGGTGTGTATCACGGTTCCCTTCTGGCTCGTGATCCAACTACGGCCACGGGGAGGACCGGTTCCAAGTAATTTTCGAAAATTACCCACTCGCGTAAGCAGATATCCCGCGTGGAAAGAACTTAATCGTCGATCTATTCGCGTTACTTGAAATTCATTAAAATTCCCGTTGGAGAAAAAAAGAATGTACAAAATGAAACTAACTTTCTTCTCATTGAGCGGAACCGCCAGCGGAGAACGTTCGTTTTCTCGTTCTCCGGTATAAATCCACCTTTCCCCCGGTACCGATCGTACGAGATCGGCCTAGAAATCGGCGATGGAGTCCAAGGGCGGCGAAACTCAGAGCTCGCCCCTGGCGGAGAGGACTGAGGGTGGTGGTGACGGCAGCAATGGTAGTGGTGGTGGTGGTGGTGGCGGTGATGGTGGTGGCGGCGGTGGCAGTGGCAGTGGTGGCGGCGGCGGTGACCGCGCCGGAGGAGAACGAGACACAGAGGAGAGGACACATCGCGGACCAGAACGAGATGGATAGAACGAACGAATCGCAGGAGGAAACGAGAGAACCGAGAGGAGTCGGAGTAGCGAGGAAGTTATGTCCGTTGCATGAACATGGAAGGGGTTTGATACCGTGTTGGAAGGGAAGGTTGGAATCGCATGGTGGGGGATGTTTCGGCGGAGAGGAGCATGAAGAGTGGGGGTTCCTCCAGTCGCCGTTCCTCCCCCTCGCTCTCTGCCTCCCCTCGTTCGTCTCTCACTCCCTGTGGCTGATGTACCCCTCGATGCGCGGTGCGCCGTGATGCATCGCGCTGCCGGCCGCCTGTGCGAGTCACAAGGTATGCTCGTGCCACGAATACGAACTGCCTCTCCCAAATCAATATCAGTCGTGGAAAAAAAACGCGACTCGGCACCTATAATTGCCGAACTTCCGCGATAACCGTCTCTTCTCTCTGTCTGCTCTGTCTCTGGCCGCCGCCTCGCTTCGCCTCGCCGCGGGGGCGACACGGGGGCCATCTCCCTCCTTCCCCCGAACTGACGCTACGTTAGGTTAGGTTTCACGCGCTAGCTTGATTAGGGCCTCCCTCCGTGGCCCACCCCTCCCCCCATGGTATCACGCACGTTTCCCGCCACCCAATGTCCGCGCACGATGATTTTCACTGACTATGTCTGGCCGTGTTGTAGCCACGTGCACCAGCCGCGACACGCTCGCGCCCGCCGCCCGTCCGAAGGTTATGCCTGCTGCGAAAACAAAGCGACGGCTGCTGCGCTTTGCTCCGATGCAGAGTTGCGTCCACTGCTCCGCCACAAAGAAAACGTTTCGCTTTGGTTACGTCGTTATCTCGCGGAGATGCGTTTCGAGCAGAGGCCAGTTGGCGTAGACTTTTTCTTTTCATCGATCATCTAATTCGCGCGAACGAATATTTCGAAGAGTTAAAATGATTTCTTCGTGATCAAGACAAAGTTGGAATAGATATCGAAAGACCACATCGTATCGTCATGATATTCGCGGTTATTCACAATGCACCGTTGTGCTGACCCGATTGCGGATTATCAGACGCAGTAACGGCGATGTGATAACACCGCGATTCGTACGAATTGCGGACTTGTCTGAGGAGCAGAAATCGCGCGCCACTCTCCGGTCTAGAAACTTTCGTAGACCTCCAATGAAATTCACCCCCTTGATTCGTCCGCGTCCAACCGTCCTACAATACGCGTGTATCCTAAACTCTCGAAAGAGTCTGTCTCACCCTGGCAATATTTCCTTTGGTCGAGGCAGAGTAAGCAGAAGAAAGAGCAAAAAAAGAGACGGCTAGAGGCTAGAGGATGGAAAAAGAGCGCAGAAAGCGAGAAGAAGAAGAATGGAGAGGCAACGGGGCAACGTGCCGGCCGAAGTTCTCGGCCACGAAACGAATTTAACGATCGCTCTCGCACATGGAAAGAGGAGCCCGCAGGAGGAATGCCGTCGGTGGCTAGATGGCTGCGTGCCGTCCCAAAGACAGCCGTGCAACCGAGAAGAAAAGTGTGCGTTAGCAGCACAGCGAGGCAGCCACGGCCTGTGCACCCGTGTCCGCCTATATTTATCCGAGGATGCAATATTTGGCCGCGTCTTCTAGAGACTCGACCGGCCACATTCGTCCCAACTTCGAGCGCGCGGATGGGCGCATGAACGAACGAACGCAGCCTCGGAGCAGCCTACACCTCTCTCTTTCTCTCTCCGTCTCCCACTTTTTCCCACTCTTTCGCTTTCTTTCTCTTTCACCATACCCCTCTCCCCTTTCTACTCCCCCTGTTTGCAGGTCTTTCTCCCTCTCTCTGCTCCTTCTTCTGCTTTATCACAATGAGCGACTGCGTGTGCGTGTCCGTGTCGTTAGGCAGTAGCTGTCGGTGCAGGCGTGGTTGGTTCCTTGCCCTCTGTCGCGTATTTATATCTAGCGAGTAGAGCGAATGCATTGCGGCTCGCTTCTTGTTTGCCGGGACCCGCTTCTCTTTCTCCGTTCCACTCTCGTCCGACTATACCTCGCTCTCTTCATCGCACACTCGCCTCATCCGCTCGCTCACTCGCGGCTACATGCTCGCGCGCACTCGCACGCTCGCTTACCCTCTCGCTTACACGCCGCGGCCCCGCCAAACCTGCTCCGAGCAACGTTAACGCCTAGCGCCGGCTAATCATCGGGATACCATGATTTTTCTCTGCGGATCGATTTTCCGGATTTCGCACGATTTTCGGCCTTTACTTCCGCCTGTTTGTCGTTTGTTCCTCGTTACGTTCGAGCGTAACAGTCATCCTTTTGAAAAAATCGTTCATCAATTTCGATTCATAGAGAGAATTGAAAGATCCTATCTAAACACGAGAGAGGAAGAAGGACGAACACCGTTGAAAAGTCGGGATCGAGAAACCATACGGTGTTGGCAAAAAGTAGACCACGGGGAGCGGTCGTATTGGTCCTCGGCTCCATTATGGCATCCTTGGTCGCGTATTACCATTCACTTTTTGTTCTAGCCGGGTCCTCCGGCATGCCCCGTTAAATCCGCTCTAGAAAGAGCACGCGTTAGAGCGTCGCCGCTCCGTACGCGCCTCGGCTAGCGGTTCGCGTGACGAGTTATAATTTTCCAAGAGTGTTGTACAACCGCGGCCAGCAGTTCGGAATCTTTCGATTTTAACGCGCCGTCCGCCGTAATTTTACGACATCCGCCGCCGCCGCAGCGCCGCTCTGCGCAACGCGGTGACGCGTCCATGAGCATCGGCCAGGAGAGGATTAAAATAACGTGTAATCGCGAGATTACGCGGTTGCCCTCCTAGTACCTCCGAGTTTCTTTCCTTCTTGCTTGTTTCGGGCCCAGCATTTCGCGGAAACGGCCGATTTTTCTGATGCTTTAATCGCGTTTTTCCTGTAGCCACGCAATTCTTACGTAGATATGGGGATACTCGTCGAACCGAGGCATCCGATCGTGAAGGTTGATCGTGCTCGATGAAAATTTCATGCTAGCGAACGAAATTATGGTGATTCTTGAATAATTGTTGTTGGCTCTTTAGACTCTGTAGTTGAGACGGAAGAGGAGGAGAATGTTTTGCAATAGAATAGAGTTAATTAGACTCAGACGCGTTTACGTTTATATCCGTGAGCCAGTTAGACATACTCGTTAATTTTGTATAAAAATTAACCCAGGTCGTATTTAAATCTCTTGGTAATTTTCATAGCGTAACGTTACTTTTACCAAACATCTAATCATTCACGGTTAGGAAAGTACAATCCTCTACCACGTATATTTTTACTTTAGAATCTCTAAACTATCTAATTACGCGTAAACTAGGGACAAATTGTAACGACTTATTTAACGTCGGACATACAAAGAATCATCGTTGCGTCGTTATTCTTGATCGACTATGTTCTCCCTCAGCTATGTTGGCGCTTCTGGGAAGTACACCGTTTCCCATTAACGAGCCACCCGACTTTTACCTCGGTACGCTATTTACGACTGAAACGACGATTTTCTTGCCGCGACGGAACGAATTTCTCCGGCAATCGACGTATTCGATTATTGGTAATTAAGCAGTCGCGCTTATTACGAGATAAAAGAAGGGGCAACGGCTCGTAGCCGCGTCAAAAACATCCATCGCGTTTCCCGATCCACGCCACTTACACGCGTGTATGCGTGTACGTGAATACACGCTTGCATACCAACGGCAAAGGATTTCGTCGCCGGTGCGTCTGTGCATGATCCGCGGAATCCACTGCGAACGAAATTTCAACGGCCTCGCGGAGAAGTCGAACGAGTCGTCGGAATTCGTCGTTCCTTCGCGAACAAACATAACGCGTTTGCATCACCGTCTGCCAGAGTGTCTCGATATACATCGCGGAAACACGCCAAAGCATCGTCTATTAGAGGGATCGTACGATTTTTCGAGAAATCGCGCATCGATCTTCACCGAGTGGCGGGTAAGTAATATTCGTTCGTCTTACTCTGCGACGAAAAGTCTGCGGCTCCGGACAATCGCCTTAACCGATGACAAAAAGACGGTTCGAGCGAAAAGTAGAAGAAGACGCGAGGAGAGAAAAGCGGAGGGAAAAAGAGAGCGGAAAAAAAGAGGAAAGAAGGGAAGAGGAGCGTAGAAGAAGATGACAAGCTGTCGTGGCTCGTAGGAAAGGACGACGGAAGGAACGGTGCCTCTTTAAAGTATCGGGAGCAATCTCCCTCGGTTGCCACTGTTACAATTTCAAACAGTCCTGCGTTTCATTTATTTTTTATCGGGGAGAAGTTTGTTGACCTTGCAGTGCGAAACGCCAGGAATACATTGGAGGAGGCACGAAAGTGGGGTAGAGTAGACGATGGTGGTGGCGGCGGCGGTGGTGGCGATGCTTGGGGGCGGAGGGGTGAGGGACGTCAGGGTTGTGCGAGCCAACGCCACGATGGTGGTGAGGGTTGCTCTAGCGGAGTGGGATGAATCGGACGGCGAGCAAGTTATTTCGCGCGAAATGTGCATTGGCCGAATTTGGCCTCGTGATTTTTTTTCTCATCTCTCCCCTTTTCTTCCTTTTTCCCCTCTTCCCGCTCCTCTTCCCCTCTTTCGTGCATCTTGCACGTATGTCCCTCTTCTCGTCACAGGGGTTCGCTACGCGTTCGCCTATCTTATCGCTCGTCGCACGACGCTTTCCGTCTGTTATAGTTTTATCGAACGGACCTTTGAATACTTTATGACGGTACGAGGTATCAATCATCGATACGAAGAAGCAACGCGTGGGTGGGACGCGTGTTCCATCGCCGTGCGAAATTAAGCGGCTCATTGACATCCGGCCAAAGTCGCGGCCGACGTTTCCTTTGTACGAGAATGGTTCAGGGCCACGAGGATTTGACTTTAAGGAACTGCCAGGGAAACGAGAAATCGTAAGATTTTCTCTCTTTCTCTTTCTTACACGTTGGAACGGCACAAGATGCTCGTGAATTGTAGAAGGGAAAGTGGCTATTAGCGGGACTTCGCGACTGATTCCGAGGGAAATCCAAGAAACAAAGAACCCGGTGGTCTCGTTGGTTTCACTTTTGTCGAAATCACTGCCAGACCGTGGGCCGAAACCGTGAAAGCAATCCCGAGGAAACTACGACCAACTTTATTGCAACGACCACGTGGCACACCGTGGACAATGATACTGCATAAGAAGTTATTACGAACAAATGGTACCGGTGTGCACAGCTATAATTATCGTCCATGAAACGACGATTCCCGGTAATAACGTTCCGGAAAGGTGTACGTTGATGTCTCAGGTATTAATCGCGCCAGGTTACAATGTTGTGCGATATTATCGCGGAAATGATTGCGCGTGAAACACGGCTACTAAATTAAAACCCGTCCTTGCCCGAGTACCGTGTTTTTTCGCGGGACAATCGCGCGCGCTGCAATGAATCAAACTAATTAAATCATTCGCCTACGCGGCACAATCATCTCGCTTTAAATCGCCACTCGCTCGATGCTCGCTCACAAATAAGATTTCTGGCGTTCGTTTTTTCAAACGCGACCAAAAGGGGTTTCGGAAGGCAAAAATCTTACGTTTTGTTCCTCTTCTTTTCATCGAATCGCAGTAGTCGAACGTGTCTTCAAGCCCACCGTCTCTGATTCTTGATACATACATAAAAACTGCGTGTATAAGACGAACGTGTTTGACGAACGTAAATTACGTAATTTGGGTACATATTGTTTTGTTTCTTCTAAAATAAGTCTATTTCTCGGCCGCGATTTAGGAACTAAACAAGTATACACTACTACGTATTGTTTTTGCTAAAGTTAATGGATACTTTACAAAAATCCACCGCGTAAATTAAGGAGGAAAGAAAATAATTGTAAAAAATAAGGATGAAAAAGTTATTAGACAAATCTCTGGGTTTGCCCCTGGCAACCACAGTGTAAATTGACTGGAAAAAAATTTGCCAACGAAACTGTGTTAACGTAACGTTGGTCCTTAATGAGTTAATGCAAGAGCGAGATTTCACCGGACGAGAAGGATAATCTTCGCTGGTTTTTGGGTCACTCGGCGAAGGGACGTCCAAAATTGAAAGTACTCGGTCGAGGAGCAAGCCTAGCTGCTTAGGTTAGGTTAGGTTACTCCGGTTCGCCTGTATGTGTCGCTCGTCTGGCCACGTGTATCTTTTAGTCCGGATCGTTTCGTTTAGGCTCCGTTCCGCGAGTTTTTTCACTGCACGAACGAGCCAGCAAACCGGGAACTCTTTTGCTTGCCCCTTGAAACCGAATTTAGAGCGTGTAGTAGTAGTGAAAAGGAGTATAGTTGCGCCGGTTGTCCAGAGTGGAAAAAAGAGAGGTAGGAAGGGGACGGAAGATGAGAAAGAAGGAGAGGAAGAAGAGGAAGAAGAAGAAGTAGAAGAGGAAGGAAGAAGGCGTTTCACAGCCGCGAAACTTGCGGCCGAACGGCCAGCATAGAAGATTCGTTATGCGCCATGCCGCACGAAAGATACGCTCGTACGACGAAACGAAGGAAAATTATGAGCGCGCGCTAACGTCGAGTAATATTTAATGCGGCAGAAAATTCTGCCTCGGCCCAACCTCGCTAAATATTCGTGATTTCTCTCCGTTCTTTCTGCCTGATTTTTTTTCTTTTCGTCATTCTTTCTTTCCTCTTTTTCTTCATTTCCCCTTCTTCCATTTTTCTGGCGCTCGTCGGTGTACCAGAAGGGTCGCGTTTTCCTAATTAATGGCATTAATGCGTTTTAACAAAGGCAATTAATATCCGTGGTTCGGCAAACAAACGCGTGGTGGTCGGTGGTCAGTCGTTGCCGCGGCGTTCACGATGGCATCGCGGAGGCACCCGTTCGAAACGAGCACGGGTTTGAAGAGTAAATTATGACGGGCCAGACGATTGACGTGTTGTGATAATTAACACGTAATAATATACCGTTAATATTCTTTTGCAATTGCATATCCTGCAATATTCATGGATTTTTTTACTTCGTTCCAGCACTGGTTGCATAATACCGCTCATTAAGCCCGCAATCAGATTGAACCGCGTTGGCCAGCGCCCGTGGCTGCCCGCGTTTATGTATTCCAACATTGTGTCTATTTTCGCGCGCATTCATAAGGGCACGCGAGCGCGCGAACGCGAGCCCACTAATACCGATTAAAGTGATGGTCTCGCGCGAATTACCCGACTCCTCTCTCTCTTTCTCTCTCTCCCCCCCTCTCTCTCTCTCTCTCTCTCTCTCTCTCTCTCTCTCTCTCTCTCTCACTTCGATTTTCTTTACATCGTCCCTCGAAACTATCCGACTCGCAATCATTTCATCGTATCGCTACGCAACGTCAGGATCGGTGATTTCGAGGAAACCAAAACTATCCGCGGTACTCCAATAAGACCGATGACACTGTTCCTCGATCCACGCGTTCCTGGATATACACTCCAGGCCACGTCTTTCATTCACGCGACCGGCAGGCGTCACCTAGAACCAATAAAGACAGCATCGAAACGAAACGCCAAGAATGTGACGCGCTGCACGTATCGTATCCCCCTCCCGGTGTCCCTTTCCGTTCCACCTTTTGCTCTCTCCATTCGCCACGGTCTGCTTTTATTCCGTAGCAGCGCGAAAGAAATCCGAAGGCATAATAATTAAATCGCATCGGGGTAAACGATCAAGCGTTCGTCCGAGGAAGGCAACTCTCTTCGTGGCGATGGGGGGACACGAAGGGGGATAACACGAAAGAGGGGATGCGAAGAAACAGAGCGAGAGGAAGGGATCGAAGAGCACGGGCAAGTCGACGTAAGTCGGAAAGAGATAAAGAAAGAGAGAGAGAGAGAGAGAGACGGCTGTCGTGGCTTCGTGTGCATAATTGCCGTGATTATGGGTGTGTCAGTTCGGCCCGTCTAGGTGCATACACGCATTCGGCTCTAGATGCAGCTGATCCGGGTGCGTGTAACGGCGCAGCAGCAGCGACGCAGCGGAAACGTTGGCAACCGCGCAACGGCGCAGACCGATGCGCAGCATCATTATCTGGAGCGCTGCTTAGCGAAGAGCATCATCCATGTTGCTCGTTAACTCGCGTGCATCTCATATGAATAAACTTCTTTAATTATCGCGAGGCGGTCGCTCCGGGGAAATCACCGCCTCGTCTCGAACGCTACCTCCAACCCCTTCTCCACACCGCCTGCAACGTTTCAACGAATTTCTTTCGACGATCATCGAGCGACCGACTCTTTACTTTAATCCTTCCCGAACCCTCCGTCATTTCGTTACCAACGCTTCATGCACTTTGCTCAGACTTTTGGCTCTATTCGTTCCTCTCTGTGGTTGCCTGGAGCTGTTCGGAGCAACGTTACACAAGCAGTTTGGTTGTGCACCCGCGCATGCGCACATCCACTGGCGCTCCGCGTCAGTAACGCGGTAAAAATTGAAACGTTGCATCAGGATTGTTATCGTTATCGTATAATGAAACGAAGCTCCGACAAGATCTTATCGAGTTCTGCTTTAATTAAGAAACCTAAAAATCAACAGAAGTAAGTACAATACTTCGCGACCCTTTCGCACTCAGGAACTGTGGCGAGCTACGTGGTGTTTACATATCGAAAAAAATCATCGCGGTTACTCCCTTGGGGGTAACGAGCGCACGCGGTTCGCCAATTTGGCAGGGTTGTTTGCAGCGTGGCGCGAAACTGCGCCGGGTCTGCTGATTTACGATAACAGCGAGGAACGGCGTGTAAAATGCCGGGGAAATTTGGCCTCGACAAGAAAATAACGTCTTAAACGCGTCGTTGCTCCAATTTCCATGGGCGAGTGGCGCAGTTTGGTGCAGTCCGACGAACAGGCAACGGTAGAAAAAAGGGAAGAAGGAGGGAAAGAGAAGAAAAATCGGGAGGCAAGCGTATAACACGTTTATGCATTTCCCTGCTAGTAATACGCCGAAATCGATAGCAGTAATTACGTAGAAAGCTCTGCGTGTCGTCGATATGACTTACTGCGGCAAACGCCGCTACTTTTGCCACGGATCGGACAACCGTTCTGATTGTCGGAATTATTTCGCGCGAAAACGAACCACGGTTTGATTACCAGACATTTTCTCTAATGATCGTGTGTGCATTGCGTCGCGTCGCGCGTTATACCAGTGCCAGGCTATACCTTCGTGGAACTTGCGTAACTTCGGTAATTACAAATCTTCTATCATAATCATTATCGTGATTATCACATGCCGTCGTCTTGATACCGCGTACGCGTTCGTCGTACACGCACGCCACTTATCCCTTTCCGAGAGACACGTTCACACTTTCACATTTTTCAACGGGCGGTCGCAGATAAGGTGGGACGAAAACCGAGATTTAAAAATAATATGTAAAGCGAAATGATCGGTGTTACGCGACATTCGTGATCTCGAAGCACGTCGACGACGACGTTTAAATGATTCTCGAGCCATTTTAAACGCGAGCGTTCATTAGACGACGGTAAAGAACGAGGTACGTACACTCAGTTAAGCATATTCTACGTGTAGTCGAGTATCAGAAATTCGAGATATCGCGAAAATCTCTCGAGATCCGTGAACGTGAAAATATAGTTTATCGTCGATAAATCGTTCGAACGGTCGGCGGTATCGTTATTCGCAACTTTCTTCCCGTGAAAACGCGAACGAACGTCCGATGATATAGAGGAGAAAGAAACGCGAGGCCGCGAGATAGCAGCGTCGATTAATCGTGCGGAATTAAAGTTTTCCCTACGAATTATCTCGCACTAAACACACGTTACTCGATTTCATACCGGATAATCGATCTCTCCTTCGATTAATCCAGTTTCCTCGCTCCACCATCGATCCTTGATGTCCGATCGGTGCAGGCCAACACTCGCGTCGATTGACACGCGGCGTGGCACGATCGAGCCCAACGCATTGATCGAACGTAGATCGCGCTCGTTAACTCCGTTATTGCTAATCGGCCGATCGGATCGGCGTGATCGACGCAGATGAGTTACGAAGTTAAGTCCACCGCTGCGGGCATCGCAGGATCGTGCACACACGCAGGAGCATCGTCGATCAGTTCTTTTTTGCGACCCTGGATTGCAGCAGGCTGCGACCTCGAGAGAAAAAGTGACTGGAGCATAATTTAAAACGGCGAAAAGAGATCACGAGATTCCATGATCTCCCAATTAATTCGCCGGTTATCTCGGAGAGACCGAGCTAGGAAAAAGCAAGACGAAAACGAGAGGAAGACAGGATGTTTCGGCTGACAGATAACGCGATCGCTGCTACGACTTTCTAATCGCGTTCTCGTGGACAGGGTTGGCAACCGTGGAGATCCTTGCTCCCGGCCAGATCCCGGATCTTATCACGTAGCGGTGTGTCGACGGTATCGCGTTGACGAGCCAAAAAATATAGTCGATATAGAGAGGCAGCGAGACGCACGCGGGGAGATCGATCGTAACGGGCGTGCACCGTTTCGCGGTCGATCGTCGAAGGGCGGGAAAGCCTGTTTCGAAAAGGCTGTCACTCAGTTTACGCGATCAGGAGTTCGAAACCGGTTCGAACGGGCGTTCTGGGTTCGGTTCTGGCCGCGGAGATCGAACGCACACTGGCAACAGCAACACCGGCAGCACCAACAGCAGCATCTCTGGCGTAACGGAAGCCGCAATAGCCGCATGGATTCTTGTTTTCGCGTTGCTTCTCCATTTTTTTCTCTCTCGTTCTCTCTATCACGGTACGCGTTCGGTTCTCCTCCGTTTATATCTTTCCCTCTCTGTTCGACTCTGCCGCTTCTCTCCTCTCTCTTTTTCTCCCTACCCCATCTCTTTCGTTCTTCTTTTCCCCTCCCCCTCCCGTTTTTCCTATTTTTTCCTATATTTTTTCTTCTCTTTCTGTTTCCTCTTTTTTTTTTATTATTATTTTTCCTCGTGTTGCTTCCCTTTGCGCGCAAGCTCGTGCATATACGCATCGGCGGGCGTAGCTCTGCTGCCCGCTCCCTGATAAAATCCCACAAAAATCGAGAAGCCGTTAGCTCTCCGGCTAGCTATGGTAACCGAGAGGTGGAACCGGTGCTCAATATAGATTCAGGGAGCAGCCTTTACACGGAGTGCATTCGACGGGAGTCGTTGTTAATGCTAAATGAATTTTAATCCTCGATTTTTGGACGTTCGACGGAACGCCCTTTCGACCCACCTCGATCTCATCCTCCTCCTCCTCCTCCTCCCTTCTGCCCCTCCGCCTCTTTTCTCTCCTTCTCTCTTCGCCACGATGCCCTTCCACCCTCCCCCTCCCCCTCCACCCACTATTTTGGATCCGATAGAACCCTGGGATATGCGAGTAATTAAAATATTAACTAATCTGCAATTCCGGATGGAAAATCATGCACAGTGCATGAACGACCCTGGTGAGTCGATTGAATATTCTTGATACATATTTCGCGGACCTGTCGATTTCGCATCTGATTACCAGGTGCCAGGATGTTTTATGTATAGCAGTTTCCTGTATAGGGTGTTGCGTTCAAAGCATCGCAGTTTAACCCCTCGCCATACGATTTGTTTAATAGCTATTTAAGTAGGTTTAATAGCTATTTGAACAAGCTATTCGGTGTTATTACATCGTGTTAAATAAAGAATATTGAAGCATTATACAGAAGTTATGTTTAATAACTCTTGGCTTCGAGAAGTGGAGTTCAAATTATATTTCACGCTGATTTTTCTTTTATTTACACCTTATCCGTGTTAAATTGAAAACATAATTCGTACTACGAGTTTCGTTAGACATTACAATACACAGACACGCACATGTACATGTATTTACGCAAGCAACTAATATACTGTAAAACAAAATTATCGAATTACAATGTTTAATAAAAGTATTACTAGTTGTTTACCAATTACTTTACTAAATTTTTATTACCACGATGCTCGAGCGACGGATCTTAAATTTTAAACGCTTACTCTACTCTCAGTTACTCCATATCGATTTCTTCCTACGGGATTAAATTGAGTATCGAAACGAATATGGAGCAATGCTGAGCGTGCCGTCATATTATATTATTGTGAGTCACCGTGTATATTATATGTATAATCACTCAGCAGCAGTAGTCCGTAACACTTTTAATTTCCCAGCTTGTATATGTAATAATAGGTTCAAGGGTTTGACGACGCCGAAAAAAGAGCAAACGGACGTGGTTTCCTGGCGGGGATCGTCTCAAGGGGGCGGCACCGCGCCGCGGCGTGGGTATTTTTTTTTAACACGCGCGTCAATTTCGTTTCGCGCAAATTTTTTCGCCGCTGTACGTACGCGTCGGGCGCGCGTAGTACATGTACGTACGCGGCAGAGAGACGAGGCAAGTTCGACACGGCAACGGGAGAGAATGCATAAGCACGAGGCACGAGTCCAGGCAAGTCGGTTGTGCTCTACGCTTAAACGCGAAAGAAGAGGGCTGCCAATAGTTGGTTCGCCGGTACATTCCCGCTCTACAAAGTTAATTACGTGGCTGACGCTCGTTAGCGAAAAAATCCAAAGGCGATAAATCATAGTGATAACTGAAATACATTTCTGCTCTGCTAAGCGTAAGTTGCCGTATCTCTGAAATGCTCTGCCGTTCGAAGACATTAACGGGTCTCGGTCTTGATGCTGATGTTACACGAAATTGTTATTACGCCGCTGTTGTTTCTAGTGGTGGCCGTGGCCGCTGCCCAACGAGAACCGAGAAGAAAGAGGAGAAAGGATGAAACGGGAGAAAAAAAAAGAATAGGAAGAAGAAGAAGAAGAAGAGGAGGAAGAGGAGGAAGGTAAAAACGTACGAAGAGCAAAGAAGCAACACCGCCAATTACTTTCCAACCGACTACTCGATAATATCGTCCCGCGAGCACCGATACACAACGACCATTAATATTCTAAACGCAAGCCTCGTGTACGCAGCTCGTGTTCTCGATCCACGCTCGGATCTGTCTTGGAACGTAAAGCAGATCCGGCCGGCACGAATCGTTCGTGTACCACCGGAAAGCCCCCGAGTTATAACAGTTTACTACGCGGACGAACCACTGGATTCGAGATAGTTAGACGCGCGAGCCTAACAATTTGCGCGCGATATCATAGATGCCACGCCGGACCACCGTTACATCCCGTGCTTTACCTACGATCGCGCTTTTTTATGTCATCCTTGGCCGGTCTTTAGAGAATTGAACGATTCCCGTTGAACAACCTTCGTCGTCGTGAATTCTCCATTTGATAAGGTAACGAAGGGAAATGCATGCAATTATCGTAGTCTTGGGAAAGCGACGATGCAACTTTGCATCGGAGAAGCGTACGTTTTCAGACGCCAGACAACGGGAAAGTTGGTACAAACGATTCTGATATTTGAAAACATACAGATTTTCGTAATAAAGTTTCACTTTACCGGCAATTTTCCAACTTAGAGACTTTGTCACCCGTACAAATATAATAAAATTACAAAATGATTTGGAGCGTGGCTCGTTAAATCTACATCGACCACGACAAAACATCCGATGCAACTGGCAAGCAAAGCATGCCAAATTAATCATGAAAGCCCAGGAATCTGGCGTAACAAATTCAAATACAAAAACACGTATATCAATTACACGATCGAGGCATAGGCTAACGAAGTCCGCGACGAGGATACGAAGGTACGAAAAATATCGCCAGAGAGAGACGAAGGGTTAAAGCGGAAAGAGAGAAGGGAGAGAGAGAGAAAGAGGTGCGGCGAAAGACGAATAAAGTGACAGAGAGGGCTAAAAGAGAGGGGAAAGGAGAGTGACGTTTCGTGAGATAAAGGTGAAGGGAGAGAGGGGTGGCAGAGAAGATATTCTTGGCAGCGACTGCGATGCAACAACTGTCCCCATCCGTCATCTACGGAGGCAGCGAGAGAGGCCCACGACCACTCGATGCGTCCCTCGCCGTGCTCTTCAAATCACGAGAGGGGAAAACTTCTCGTAATCATCAAGATCTCGACTAACGACACCGACAGTCGACTCATTACGTCGTTATCGTCGAAAGAATCTCCGTGGATCCGCGAGGAAACGGCCCAAACTGTTCGTTTTTCAAAAGTCTTCGAAATATTCCGACTCATTTCACTTTATGATATTAGATTTCCTTTATTACACGGTGTAAAAGACATAGTTCGTTGCAAGAATAAAAGCTAGAGACGCGTTGTAATATCTCTTTTGCTGCGACGAATCAAGATTATCTCGAATAGATGACGCCTATATTTAGGCTTATTCGTGGCTGCCTCCGGGCTCTATTATTCGTATAAGATCTATGAAGAAGAGACTCCGTAAAAGAGATTCATTTAAAGCAATTAAGGAGACATTCCGTTCCGACGCCCGATCATAAAGATCTCCGTGCATCCTAATGACCAGAACCAACCACGATCGTAAAGAGCCTTACGCTGCAAAGGCAAACGGAATAATAAAAAAAAGGAGAAGAAAAATTGGCGAATCTGAACCTACGGCAATGGTCGTGCCTCTAAATCCGGCCGGTGCGCGGTCTTATTTTAGCGGGCAGCGCGTCAGAATCCACCCCTAGAAGCGGTCCGAATGGAATTCTATTCCAGTTCGACGAACTCTGTGGCCGGTCGCGTCGACGACGCAATCCGTGTACACGCGTCAAACTCACCACGCCAGGGACACACGGGTGTTTCGAAGTATTTACATACGGCTCTGTCCAACCGAGGCCCTGACCAACCGCTCACCCGTCCCTGAAACGGTTCACCGTCGTCGTCGTGGTCGGCTCCGTGGCCATTCGATCATCCACGCTCGATGCGTGTGGATCAGGTCTAGGACCGACTCTAGGTAATGGGTTCTGGCTAGTTGGCGGGTGTGTCGGTGTGCACGGGGTGGTAAGCCGGTTAAGAGAGCGGTGGAAAAGAAAGAAGAAGCCGACGATCGGTCATCCTGATGCATATACGCGTTCGTGACGCGAACACCGGACACACGTATGATCCAGAACGTTTTACAGTGTGCACGTCAGTATGTGTGCGCGCGTGTACGTGTGGTAGAGATCGACGCACACGCGGTCGTGGTTTTTATATGAAATTGCCGCTCCACCGTACGCTCCACTAGGCCTCGGAATTGAGATAGCGTTATCCGATGACGAGCAGCTATATCGCGAAATATTACCGCTGGAAATTATTAACCATCTCGCGAGGCTGAGTCGACCCAGCGATCGAGATCGATGGGATAGGTTTCTCCGGCGATACAAATAGAGTTGTGCGTGTTCCCGTGTTCTTCGCTTCTTATAGTTTCCCTTCTTATTCTTCATATTCTTTCTCGTTCTCTTCTTTTTTCTTCTTCATGATCTTCGCGTTTCTTTCGTTTCGTTTTGTTGCATAAACGAGAACGTTTAAACGTTTTGCTCCGCCGATGCAGAATGGTTTCGGAAATCTTCGCACGAATGGACAAGGATTTATTAGTTGGATATTAGTAGTTTATATGAGAGGAAATTAGGACATGTTCGCGTGGCTTCTGCGGACAGGATGGAAAGGACTTTAAGGAATTATGGCTCGTCCTACCGATCGTAAAGCGGACACTCGGCACGAACCGATCTGTTATTAAGTAATTATCCTTGAATTATGACCGCGGCCAGTAGCTTCGAAGTAAATTGGACATCGTCCGGCGCGATCTTAGAAAAATGATTTTTAATCGAGCGCAGATATTAACCGGCTCGCGATAGACCGTAATAAATCCGCGATGATCCCCGTGGAATCTCTAGCGAAATTACGACCGGCTGGCCGCTGGATTAATTGCATACTCGATGCCTTTTAAGCTATACCTTCGTAAATTAATTTCTGTAAAAATGTCACCGGACATTTAGCAATTCCTATGAAACGTCATCGAAAATATCAAATAAAACCAAGTTTAATGGCTTTCTACGAGGCTTTCTAAACCTTCACTTCCATAAAACTCGCGTGTCTTTTTTTCACGAATCAGCGTCGAATCTTCCAGTCGGCCGATTTGTCCGATCTTTCCGCGATAATTAAAAGAAATCGCTGTATCTACAGGATCGATGATAGGAGTCGGACCGAATCTAGCGCATTGTCATACTTAACCGTATCCTCTCGAGGCCGGGACACGCCTACCGAGTTTAATGAACTTGTGCGATCAGACCGCGATGCTGTTCGCGATGCTCGAGCCCACCGCGCGAATAAGCCGTTATCCGAAGGCCTGACCTATGCCGAAGATTTTCGAGCAACGTAACTCATCATTATCTAGATAATACGCGGCTCATGCACGCCACCGCTCAATGAATCACTTCCACGCCCAACCGGGGGCCGATGCTCGCGACTCGTTGCACGCGCTTTCACGTTGCGGCCAGCCGCGCGCACTTTCCATCGAGCTACATATCGAGGATTCTTCTTTCGCCAGCCGATAAATATTTCGCCGGTCTCGTGACTTATGCGCGCATAACTCACCATCGTCCCTGTCTTCTCTCCGTGTTTCTTTACTACCTGTAGTCGATTCGTACGATTGGCACGGCTATCAGTTCCAAACGAATCCCAAGCCCGGCACCTACTCCAGGCATTCGACGTTACAGACAGGTTTGCATAATTAAAGCGTTCCTGTCGGCTAGGACGTTCCGTTAGAAAGAGGAACGGACGAGACAAAAAGGTGGAAAAAGAAGAGAATATAGGAAAAGCAAATCGGTAATGACGATCGTTGAGCTTGGTCTTGGAACCGCCTCCCGCAGAAACCCTTCCTCTCGTGCCTCGTATTACTACCACTCCTAGAGGCCTCTCGCTCCTTTCTCTCGACGTCTCCCAAATCGGAAAGATCCACGCTTCTTCGACGCCTGTTGATCCTTTGACAGGACGAGCGGCGCGTCCTCGACTCCGACCTCCCCGCTCGCCGGACCACCGCGAGTTTCTCGCACGTTTTCATCCCCCTCTCTGCCAGCCTGTCGATCTTCCGTGCCCTCCTATTTGATCCTGCAGCAGGCAAATGCGCGGTAACCAGAACGAGGGAGGGGGCACCGAGCACACGTGTATCGGCTCACGGTGAAAATAGTGCAATAAGCGCGTAGTTATGCAGCAGCTACGGCGGCGTGTGGTTTGCTCACCACCACCACCACCACCACCACCACCACCACCGCCACCATCAGCGACGGCGCCACACCATCGTCACCATCCCCTTCTCTACTTTTCCTCCCTTTCTCTCTCCGACTCTCACCTTCCTCTCTGTTTCACCCGGCTGTTGCCCGTTCTTCCTGCCATCCCCTTCTCCCCTGGCAACCACCCCCTTTCCTCCGGGGGGTCGCTAAAGCACTAGAAACGAAAGAGAAAGAGACGGAGAAAGAGAGAAAAGACATGCACTCCAGGTACGTGTACACGGCTACGAACGTTTAAACGGGGATAGCTACTAATTACAACGGTTACACCGGCAGTTGGCGAAGAAAAAAGGACAGCCGACCTGGAGGAGAGACGCCGCGGCTACCACCGCCTAGGCGGTGGAAAGGGGGACACGTGGAAAGGGAGCAGGAAAAATTCAGCGGAGAATGGGCGGGCACGACACGACCGAGTAATCAGTCGCAGGATTATAGCGCGCTCCGTGTGTGGAAGCACACAGTCGCTGCGTGTGTGTTCACTTCTCCTCCCCTCTTTCTCTCGTTTTCTTGGTCCAACAGCAACACAGCAGCAATGGTACACCACGACGTTGCTTCTCCTTTCCTATCTTCTACCTCGACTTTGTCGTCTTCTTCTACCGTTTCTTCTTCTGCCTCTTTACCTCGTGTGCCTTTTCCTCGTCTTCTTATTCCCTCTTATTCCACGCTGGGCAGCCGCCTCTCGTCTTTCTCCCGTTCGCGTGCTTGCCTCCTCCCTGCGTCGTCTTGTTATTCTTCTTTCTACGCCGCTTCTGTCTCCGTCAGGACTTTTTGCTCGTCGAGCAAGGGGCCGGGGACAGATCGGTTTCTTGCGGTGTTTCTGAGCCGATTGCGTGCGTAAGTATCGGCCGGTCGCGATGGTTAATGAACTTACCGTCGCCGCGGCCTCGTGTTTCACGCCCTGCAGCAGGGTCGCCACGTGTCCTTGCCTGCGTTCCCCGCAATTTGCCACCGATTCCTTCATCGAATTAGGGGTGACTCTGTTTTCCTCAACACGTTTTTATACCTTTTACGTCTTTATAATTGGATAAATTGGCTTTACGATTTAATTGGTCGATGACAGATTCTGCCTTTCGGTTTAAAGAGTCGAGATAAGAAGTAGCTTCGCAGCAACTCGTATTCATTCCTAAAAAAATCCTAAATCTCTTTTTTCCATTGGACGCACGCAAAATGTAAATACTTGGAATATTCGTTGATATAGAGAGAAAAGGCACGCTCCAAGTAATTGGTTCTAGGAATTCGTAATAATAGCAACGGCCAGTTAACGCGACACGGTTGTAAATACCAATGGTACTGTCATTCGTTATACAAGTTTTCCCTCCAACCATTGAAAACTGTAACTACCTCATTTTTACGTCATCTTATACCAATAATAAGGAAAAATCGATCGTGCTGCGTGTCCGATGTGTAACTAGCAGTAGATGGTTTCCGGGTTACTAATTACACGACAGGGAAAGACTCGCAGAAACGTGGACGAAGTTTCTAACCAGGGTACGCGTCCAGAGTCTGCTTCTTTCTCAAAGTATCCGCGTTACAGTAAAAACCATCGGGGATCCACTTTCACGTCCGCCTAACGACGGTGCTCGTGCTCATCGATAATTTGTAAGACTAGTCGGTCTAGCGGCGAGCATACAAATCACTGCCGATGAACGTTTTCTTATCGTGCCAGCGGTCTGTCTTCGAAGGAACGCAAAAAAATCCGAAACATCGTCGGGTCGTTACGTAGTCTGCGAGAAAAGAGCTTTTGCTCGATAGCCAGGGATCGCTGTTGCTCGAAGGAAAAGCGAGAAAGCGTTGGTACCATTTATTTGTCTAGTCGAGCACTGCTATTACGATTTCGTTCTTTTAAATCTTCCATACTCTGCTACTTCAGATTCTAAGTATCATTTTTTAAACGTTATCTATACGCTTTTCTTCACTGAAATTCATACATAATTCGTAGACTGTACGAAACAGTCGCCACAATACCCTTGATCGTCTAAGAAATTTTGATTTCGTTACACGCATAGATAGAATTTCCAACTAATCCGAAAAACTACACGTTTACGCTAATATGAAAAATGTAGATGACTATAGCCAGGAGTAAAAATCTTCATGAATATTCGAAACCAGTGACATGGCACTCTTTGCTTCGATAAACTTCAGAGACGAATTAAGAGCGATCAGAGAAACTCAAAGCTATCCTCTGAACAGTCGTAACGGATGCCGTAGCAGAGGCAGCAAATGGAACAGGGTCATTTCGCGGCAAAGAAATCTGAATAGCGAGCCGTATCCTAGGAGCTGTGTGCAGGAGCCGTTCTGACGCTTCCGTGTACCACGACGAGTATCGCCGTAGGCAATGCGGTCCGCACGACTCTCTGGACGACGGTGTCCGTCGGTTCTTCACCCAGGCGCACGCGGCGTCCATCGACAACCTTTCCGCTCCCGTCGAGCGTAAACCAGCTGGAACACCTGCGGCGCGGCGATTTTTGGCGCGATTTTCGCGATCGACACGGCACTCCTGCTTCATTAATCATCGCTTTAACACGTTTTTGAACTGTTGCGAGTTTCGTCCAGTTTCAGGAAAGATGATAAGAGAATGTTGGTTGGACAGGGCGAAAATTTATGTCGCGCGATGAGATACATTGAAAATGTAGAAGTTTGCAACTTTGTAGCTTCGCAGAACAATCGAAGGATACACGGCATCTTAATTCTTGGCCGTGTTACGGCGAACCATCGTGGTTTCAGTTTCAAACTCCCGAGCCGCGTAAACAGTTACATAAAATATGCTCGCGATTCGAACTGCGACTAGCTTTCTAATTCCGTACGATGCGATTCGTTGCTCCCAACCTCTCCCCTTCCCCCTCCTAGTTTTGGTTACCACGTCCGCCGAAATTTCACGAAACCTCGTAAACTTCGGTTTTCGTACTTAAGAACCTCCGTGACTTCCGTTCCAGAATCCGCAACGTTTTCATCTGGATCGATAGTGCCATTACGCCCGATCGTACCGACGCTTCCAATCTTTGAAATCTTCGGCTTCCTCCGCGAAACGTTCTACGAATCGAATTATACAGCGGATTCCGATGTAGTGGTAAGGAATGTGCGAGTGGAGAAGAGGGATCTGAGATCCTAGGCGACGAGTGGCGTCCGAACGCCGCAAAATCGAGGCGCAATCTAATATCTCCGGGCACCGTTAATAAAACAGTAATATGGAAACGCTCGCCTATACGCTCGCACGCGAACTTAACCGATAGAAGAACGAAAGAGAGATGGGAGGAGACCCGTTGGCGCGATATTACGTTAATATTGTAAGTACGAACCAATATGAAAACTAATACCGTGGCGAGATTACGCGGCCGGCCGCGCTAGCCCCGTGGCCAGTGGCCAGCCTAGTAGGGAAATATAATGGCACTCAGGTGTGTGGACGCGATGAACGAAGGTAACACGGGTGAACGGAGAGAACGGAGAAAAAGAGCAAGAGAGAGAGAGAGAGAGAGAGAAAGAGAGAGGAGCAGAGGTGTGTAGGTTGCGCAAAAAGCAAGCGGCCAAGCAGGAGGAAGGGCGTCGGCCGGCCTCGCGAAGCGCCACTCGGTCAAGCTCACTGCCATCATCTAGATTCTAGATAGCCAACGTGCCGCACACCAGCGTACAGAGAGGCCAATGTATATACGACGTTAACCGTGTACCGGACTCTAGGACTGCTGGTCAGCCTTGCCTCGCCTTTCTTTTCGTCGCGAGGGACGCCTCTTTCTCACTCTGTCCCTCTCGCTCCCGTCCATTTTCTGCCCCCTTTCGCTCGCTCGTTCGCCTTTCGCCTTTCTCTATCTCCGTTGGCGGCGCGTACACGTCGCCACGGTATGCAGAAACCTCGACGTCCGTCGAGAACGGAGACGTCCCGAGCCTCCTCTGACGCCGAGGGGAAATGTTAGCCAGCTATGGCCGCGCGCCGCGGACCGATCGTGCCGCGTAGCGGGGACCTGTTTTCTTGTTGCTCGGTATTAATCATAGCCGCGCGACCAGAAACCTTCCCCCGGTTATTGATGAAGGAATCCTGCAGGTTCTTGCGTTTTTGCCCCCGACCCGCTCGCAGCGGACTGGCCGGTTTATTTTTAACTTATCCCGACCAACCGCGCCGACTGTTTGTTTGTATAATTCGGGCTCATTTTGCGTTTGCACAGGTTGTATCGGCTAACGCGCGTCCTCTATTTGACGACCGAGCATTTCCCGTTGCGATTTTGCGAGAGGATACCAATGAAGGTGACTGGTTTCTAAATGCTAAAATACGACGATTGGATCCGGTAATGGATAAGTCTTTGCGTATCGAGTTCCATTTTTTTTTTCGCCTCTTGTGAATGCAGACGCGCTTGGGAATTTGTACTAAAAATTAGAAAGTGCCATTAAGCCTGCTGTTGCTATTAGAATCCCTCGATTACCGTGCCCCGCGTGAAAAGGCTTTAACGATCGAAAAAAGACTTGGAACGTTGCGGCATAAAATTGGTACGCATACCAATAACGATTCTCTTTATTATACCTCGCCGAAGCTTAAGAAACTTCTCCGCGATAAAAAACGCGATTGCATCGTGCTCGATGACCCAAAGAACATACGCGAGGTTAGCTCTCGACGAATAGAAGGCTACCGAAGCGATAGCTGCCAAGCTGTTCGAACTCCATCTTCCTGGCGATTGCCTGTTATCAACGGTACCGTCGTCTTATCATTCCGTAAAATCGGGGACGATCTCGAAGGAGCCTGTGGAGCCGCCTTTCATCGTGGTATGGCCGCGCTAGGCCATCAGGACGCTTAGTTAATATCGATACCTCGGTCCGGCCGTTTGTCACGGTGCAATGAGTTTCGCGGGCTTGCACGCGTGTGCGAGCCGTAGACTCTCGCTGCCTCGCCCAGATCGCGCGGAATTTCATCCGATCGAGGCGAGCGAGACTTTTTCGTTCCTCGTCGATCGACGAGCCGCGCGCCGCACGGACGGACGGATCGAGGGGAAAAAATGCTCAGCCACTCGGCCGATTAAAACGCGCCTCTTCGATCCGACTGCACGCGTGAAATATCGCCGGGACGATTGAATGCGCGGCGCGGCGCGAAGATCGCTGCGTAAGTATATTTTATTACCGCGCAATAATATCAATTATCGCGAGGATGCCGCGCGACGCCTGGCCCGCAAAAACATGATTTATCGTAATAACAGCCTTCGCCGGGGCTATTTATGCGATGCGACGTCGCGCCAATGAAATTTTCCCCTTAGCTGCTCTCCCTATGTCCTCTTTCGATTCGACCCGTGGCTCGCGCGTAACAAATCGTTCGAATTTTTCCCGCGTGCTCCTTTCCCGTCGGTGTCCTTACGCACGCTTAAAATAAACGTGTAATACCGAAACGATCCGCCGTGATTATCAGGCCGATACACGGACACACCCGTTGCAGAATTACAGACATCGGGACACGTCCAACGGATACGATGAAGTCGCGAGCATCGAACATTAAAAGGATACGCGAGAGGATACGGTCTTGTTTCTGTGCTAGCGGGGAAGCTGGCGCACAGGCGTGGACCAGTGGCACGCTTCCAACATATTTCGACGGAAGCTCGTACCCATAGCTTCTCAACTTCCTCGAGAAATATAGCTACCAACCCGTTCGCTAGGGAAACGCGAACCAATCAGCGTATCGTTCGATTTTTGTAGCTTTCGCGTTATCAATCGCAGGCACGAGGATGGAATTAACTTTTCGAAGATCGGGTTTGAATATTCACAGAAATCGATGATACAGTTTGTACGTTGGTTCATTTTCCGATTGCCGTATGAATTTTTCCTCGAAATTGCCACCCTAGATGCAATATACAGAATATTCTTCCAATTACGAACGGAGAAAAAAGCGTATAGCGTGTACGTGGTATTGTTTCACGAGCCCTTCCCTTTGAAATCGTAGCAAACTGATTTTTCCAAGACAGAGCCGGTCGATGCGTGGCGAAGTGAAACGCTTCAAAAAGGTATCGAAGCTTGAAGCGTATCGAAGCGACGGTTCTCCAAAAACTAGCTCCTCCTCCCTCCTCCTCCCCTTACTCACTCTCTCTCTCTCTCTCTCTCTCTCTCTCTACCTCTTCCTCTTGCTCGCTTTCGTTTAAAAAAAGGGAAACATGGCAGAATGAAACGCGAAACGATTCAATTACGTGGCAGGACTTCAAAAGCAGCAACGCGAAACGAATTTTTTCGCGAAGTCGCGCGCGCGCGCGGGGGTTGGACAGGGACGGCGGGTCCGTACGAAGATATAGTAAGTTGTGTAACGCGATTGCTACGGCTCAAAGTGATATAAATTTTAATGGGCCTGAGCGGAGGCATTTATGAAAATGAGTCTCATTAATATCGCATGAGAGCAAGATAATGCTCTCGCTGCCGCGAATCTTTATTTTTCTTCCATTTTTCTTTCTTCTTTTTTTCATTCCTTTTCGTTTTTGTTTTGTCGCTTACCCCGGCCCGCCATCCGCGTGGTTGTTGCGTTCAAAGCACAATTATGCGGCATTAGGTTTCCGCAAGAGAGGCGAACCTTGATTTGGGGCAACAGGTGCACACAATACGCATGCATAATGCACAGCCAGCACATGTAAACTGTCCTGCACGACGCCATGCACCCACACCAAATTAGCGTTATTAAATTTACATATACGAGGGACGCGCGCGAGCGCGCTCCGCCGCGAATTAAGCGATTCTTTCCTCCGTTTTTCTCCCTCTGTACACACGCGTGTCTCCGTATTCGTGTTTCTCAGTGTCTATTTCGTTGGTAAATCTGCTACGCGACACATACGTATTCCTAGTATTTTTACCAAACGGCGCGGCACTAATTAAAGTATTCTTCGATAGTGATTCGCTATCCGCACGATGAATTATATTTTCTTGCTTATTTAAAAACAGCGTTATCGTCCGAACGATCTCTCGTGGTTTGCAAGATTTCCCGCTTCACTCCGATGATGTTCTGTCTATCAACCTACCACAAGTATGATCCAGAAGTAATTTTGTTTTATTTTACAATTTCTAAAAAAGCACTGTCTAATATGTTTCGCGGAAAATAGTCGTTCTTTGAAAATTAGCTACCGACGATAAAAAACATTTAATCGTTGCTTTCAACCTAATTACAGGCGAAACAAAGGAAGATAATGTTATTTTGAAAAACATCACCAAAAGATTCGCACATATCTCGGCTACGTTTTTCCAGTTCCAACTGTTTCAGGAGGAATGATCGGTAGATATTTTTTAAAGTTTCTCGCATCGTTTCTTTAATTTCTTTTCCAGTTTATCGGAAATGGAAGAAGCGCGTTAACGCGAGATTAATCGAACACGGCAAAAGTAATTCTGGCAGACGGCCACGCGATGAGACTTTTTTCCGATCTGCTTGACCGTGAGCCACTGCCAAAGCTTCCGATAGTCGGCGTGCTCTTTCTGCCTCGTGACCATTATCCAGTTCAAGGGGTCAAATTCCCTCCCTGGCCGCGCGGACGTGGCACGGCTTTGAAATGTCCAACGGCTCGTCTACCAGCCGTCGAATTAGTCATTCTTCGCTGAACTGCGGCCGAATTAGACGTGCCGCGCACTAAATATACATCGAAACGATTAGAAACGCGTTCGCGGGAATGATCACGGCCGATTTATTTCAAGAACCCTTCTGATAGAAGGATTCGATGCTTTTCGTTAAAACAGTTTCAGTGATCAACGCGTTTCGATCACTTTCACCCTGAAGATAAAATATTTCGTTTCTATGCTCAAACAATTTAACGAGTGAAAATCATCGATCGTTCCGCTTGAAAATTCCATAAAATTAAGTCAGTACATTCTCCGAAATTTTCCGTGTCTTAAAAAAAATCGTCATTCAGATCGCTACACTTTAATCGTCGATAGATTCGGTGTTAAATTCAATTTCAAGTTGATTAAATTTCATCAAAAGCGAAGCTTTTACCGCAGGGGAACGATTTCATTCATCATCATCGTGCAAATGACTTTTCATTGAAAAGGCCGAACAATGACGGGACATTCCATTGGAGACACCATGGTGATCCCCCGACCTGGTTTCGCTTGGCGGCTTACAAAATATTGGTCAGTTTCATCAGCTGGTCGGCTGGACGGGATTGATTTTCAAACAAACGTTGACTGGATCAGTACCAAAATGAATGACGCGCAACAGGTACCCCGTAGATACTTGCACGCCCCAGCTGGCATCACGTGTTATTTGCATTTATGTATTCGCCCCGTGCGTTCGCTTTTACAGCCGTGATTTTCGCCGGGAACTTGCGCGTTCTCCAGGAATTTTTCCCTCTTGTTTTCTGTTAGAGTTACTGCATGTGCGAGCCAAATTAACCAAGACATTAATTATGTACTCTACCTGTTGTGGATCGGTTCAAATACGTTTGTAGTTTAATTTCGTACTTTCTTTCTCTTAACTAATGTCACAAATCCGTCGTACGCTCGTCTAATATCGTTAGAATATCCTGGAATACCGTACAAATTTTCAAATTCGTCGAGTTTCCGTAGACGATATTTTCTACTCTTCTTTCTTTATCAAGTTACTAATTACATATTTTCTACTATTTTTGCGGTCATTTTTTAATCCGAAAGATCCATCGTCGATCCATACTTCACGGTAGCTTCGTATTCCGCCCGAAAACTCTTCAACATCTAAGCACTCGTATTGTAAGTTAATTCTTATTGATTTTAGACTTTGATCGTGTTCTGTTCGTGAATTTCTGCTTAAAAATATCAACGGTGATTTAGAAGAAATTTTCCGATGTTTCGATCTTTACAAATAGCATTGTGGAAAGAAATGTTCGTTTCGTTCTATATCGAGTTGTCGAATAGGTATTTCTTACTATCGATGTTACTTCCGATCTTGTTCCGATGAAACTACATACAGATGAATTTTCAAGCGAAACGATCGTGAGAGAGGCAGCACGAGGAATCGGGAAGAATGTTTTTTAACGGGTGAGAAGGAGCTGCTTTCGTTGGCTTTCTCGCTGCGAACGCCTATGAGTGACATTACTCGCACGAATCCTCTCTAAAGTGTCACCTGAAAATAACTCACCATTGCTATTCTAGTAGCACGCATACAAGTGCACGGTGCAGCGCCACCAAAGTCCTCGTACGCATTTAAATCAAGGCAGACTCCTCGAGGGCACTCCGCGCCATCGAAGTTGCCTCAAAGTGAACGGACTTTCTATCGTCGCGGCCGTTCCGCCGCCGGAAAACAATTAAAATGCGCGCACGGGATGTTTCGTCGCCCCGGCGAGATCACCTCCGCCGTTTTTCACTTTTTCCACCGTTATATTCCACCATCTTTTTTCCGTTTCTTTGCCTCAATTTATCGAGCTACCATAGAAGACCATACTAAAAGAACAAATTCGTAACGCGGTAAAAAGCGACAGTTCTCGAGAGAAATATATTATAAATTTCAGTATCTTGTGACAATAGCTTGCGATGGTCTGCAGAAGTAACATTTTTATTACCGCGCTATTCTAACAGATATAAAATGACTTTCTCGTACGAGCTTAAAATTCCGTTAAAAACGTTTACTTCTCTCTGGACATATGAGATATTTAGAGGAAAAGCGGGGCTTGCCCCAGTACTCAACAAACTCAGCAATTCGTTGGTTAAAATAGATACGAGCACAAAATACACGGTGCAACAACTTCGATTTCGTTCGTGTTATCTGGATTTGGTTTGAAGAAATGCAATTTCTCCGCGTTTCTGTAATTAACACAGCTTATTACAATGTATTAACATCGTGAACTCGCATTCTAAGAAAAGGCGTTTTCGCTGTTTCATATAAGAACAGATAGAAAACTACGAGTGGTCTGAAAAATGGGATCGCGCTATCCATTTTCCTTATGTTTCTCTCGCTTCATGGCGAACGAGAGAAGATTATTTATCGCGTCTCTAGTTCCGACCGTATTAAAATTCCCAAGGAATCTGCGCGCGTTTTTATCTGCTCAATGAAAACGTTATCGCTTACCGTAATCATGGCGATAACCCATCGGTGATTTGATAAAAAAGACGAAAGTGAATCAAGGTGCAAGGTCGGCCTGGTATTTACGCGGGTGTAAGAAAGAGAGGGACGGGACGTGTTACGCGACGAATGGTCGTTGCCGTTGACTCACGCTGCGAATCTAAAAATATCCGTCGAACGCGATGCCAAGTTTCGCGAAATACGACGAGTAAAAGTAAGGAAAGAAAAAGAGGCGAAAGAAAATCGGGGAATAGAAGGTGGAAGAAAAGGAAGAAAATGCCACCTCGAGAGGGAGAGTAATCGTAATCCGTCAGTAATCGCGTTAACGACGACGCGTCGATTGCATCAGTGACGTTCTGCTAATCGTCTCCACGACGACGACGTACAGAAAAGATGGTCAACTTTTAAGATGGTTTCCAACGATCGCAGACTTTTCTTTTCAACGCGAAACTTCTCCGTTTCGATCGTCTTTCGATCGTTCGCAGCGTGATTTCACAAACATTCGTCTTTGCCGTACAATTTACTTTCCTCTATTTTTTATTTATTCCTGTTCGTCTTTTCGATGAGCCACGTTTTGTTTCCTAGGTGCTGGTTACTCGTCGTAAATCGATAAAATTTTCATGCGAGCTAACCGTCCGCTCGCGTTAATGGAAGATTCGCAAACAGGTCTGAAACGGCCGGTAACTCCAAGATAAAGCTACGCCGGCGCGTAAAAAAATAGAAAGGGAAAAAGGAACCGAGAACGTGGAAATGAGATTAATAATGCAGATGAAACGTCGAACAATTGTATCCTTTGTGCGAGGTCGCGTTTGCGCTCGATTTACCCGCTCGATGAAATTACCAGCCGGTTCTTGCCATGGAGGAAACCTTTCGATGTTTACGGTGCAGACTACCATGAAAATACACCGGTGTGTTTCTTTTTACCCCTCTTTCCATCGAATCCAAGTCGCTTTGAGAATTTCTCCGCCGGTTCTCTTTTTTTCTTTCGCGATTAAACCTGACATGAAACCGGCAACCATTACATTTTACGCTTTCGACGTACGACTAATCCTTTTTCATACAGTCGATCCAGGTAATGTAATCTCTCTTATCGTCGCTAATACTACTCTTGATCGTTGTATCGATTGACACACACAGACACGTTTCCCGTTAAAAGAAGCTAAGAGATTCCTTTCGAAGACCACGTGCACCAAAGAGAATCGAGGCTATGCTATCGCGACTCGTTTCAGATAGTTCGCGATCGCGCAAAAACTCGAACGTGACGCGCGGAGGCCAGGCCTGCCGCCTCCGTGACGGTTCATTGTTATTCCACGCCGGCGCTTACGTCGTTCGTTACGTTTACCTACTTCCGTGCTTCCTTCGCCGCCAGTTCGTACAGATAAGCGAGAAAGTCGCGAGCTATTCGCGTTCCATACCGCCACGGCAGAAAACGGGAGGAAAATCAAACATGGTCTCAAGACTAGGAATTATCCTGGACGACTTAAGGGGGATCAGTTATCGGTAATTGCGATCGTCACCTCGACAGACGTCGAGAAACGTTTCCTTCCTCTTTTCCGCCACGCCAACTTCTTCCTTCGCTGCTCCGCGGAACCGGTGCCATCCGATGTGACTCGTTCGAGCAGCTGGATTTCCACGGGTCCCCTCGGATGCGATTCGCTTGTCGCCTCCGGCCCTCCGCCACGACGATCGTAATCTCTCTTCCCGCTAGATATCGACGGGAGCATCTCCGCCGCTTTTAGCCTCCCGTTATGCTCGTTATATTCTGCTTTCAGATTTTTCGATTGGGAATTCGAAATCTTATTAATTCGTTGATAGTGATTGGGAGCAGTGGAATGGAGATTTCGTGTGTTTGTATCTGTTTCGAACGAGAAACGAGCAGAAACAAACGATGTGTTTTACTTTTACAAGGATACACCGATAACGATACACTTGAGCGGCAGTACATTTTGATTAGAAAGATGAGAATTTACTTACGTGTACGCTATGAATTATTTATTTATCGTGAATTTATACGCTTTTAATATTATACTCCAAATTTGCTGGAAATACGATCAAAAGTTTAAGATTTTTCGTGCTACAAGATATTCCAACGTGAATCAGTTATTCAATATATTTGTATGAAAACATTTCACAAGAATTTCTGCAAAATATCGTTTCCTCCAGTACCAGGATTTTGGTAAACGTATAATAGTAAGGAATGACGCATGATGTCTGATTACGTACGTCTATTTCCACTGCAGTTGGTCCGCGCTGGTCTGGCCGTGCATATACGACCATACACCACTGAAGGGATTAAGAATAGACTGATAACGAGCACGATACAACTAGACGAATATGTTGAACACGAAAAGATGAAGGAAAAACGCAGATGCTAATCGCAGGAACGCGTAGCAGCCTGGCGAGGAAAGTTTGCTTAAGTCGATATAACTTCTAGCTGCGCGGCACTCGCGGTACTTTCGTGAAACTATTTAGCCACTTCCATCGACGGCCAAGAAAGTGATTGGATAACTTCGTCGCTAAACGAGGAACACAATTAAAGTTACAATTAAGATACTAATCGAACCGGTCGCCTGCGCGTCGTTCACTCGACGCGATTTCGAACGACAGCCGATCCGTCTCGGTCTTCCTTTGGAAAAATTTATGGAGCTATCAACCGAGTCACCCTCTCGCGCCATCAAAAAAAAAAAAAAAAAAAAAGAAAACAAACAGAGAGCGTATCAAAAAGGCATATTAGACGCACTAGAAAAACATCTCCTGCCTAGTTAGAATTTCTTGAGCAGTTCCAAAGTACGAGAAGTAATTTCACAATGATCTAACTTTTAGCTAGAAAAATGATATTGTATATAAGTCGAATGGGACAGCACGAAGATTTTTCGATAGATCGGAAACAAAAAGGAATGGGATATCGAGCGAGGAAAGGTCTGGCGAGAGATTCGTATCTTTCGAGTCCGCGAAACAACCGGGTTGTCTAACCATGACGGAATATTCTACTTCGTATTGGTCAGCGTTTCCATCGATTCCACTTCACCACGGGCGTGCAATTACCGTGGACGCGTACACGCGGAACTCGGCCAACTAAAACTCGTATCATATAATTTTCGTATCACCGCGGTGATACAACCGCGTTCCTCGATTTCTCTCCACGTAACTGGCCTCCGCTAGATGCTTAAAATCGCACGCGAACGGTGACATAACACCTAGCTTTTTCTTAGCTTTGTAACGGGTTCCCTCTCGTGTCCGTAATCGCCATATCTTCCATAAATTTTTCACAATTTTCGCTTGCCTATCGGCGCTACTTTGCTACTACAAAATTTCCTTCAAAAAAAAAAAAAGATAGAAGGATGGTGTAAGCGAAAAAGTTCAATATCACGATACAACGACTTTGTATCTTCTTAATTTCTGAAACATTCTCTACGGTTGATCTTTAATTAGCAACCGGGGGCGAAGTAGATGAAGGTTGCGTTTGTTTGCTTCTAAATATACGAGGTAGAATACATAAGAAAGGAACGTACAGAAGCAATGCAAACAGAGGATATTCAAGAAGAAGTTATACAAGAAGGAACTTAAAAAAAGGGGGCTGTTCAAGACAACAATACACAAGGAACGAAGTAATTCTTTATAAAGTACATGAAAATAAAACCAGACCGCCATTATCCAACGAGAAGAAGAAAGAAAAAGGAAAGAAGAAAAAAAAAGAAAAATATCCAAAAAGAATAAAATAAGGAACTTTATCGAGAAAAAGCAAAGAAACAAGAAATAATGAAATACGCTTCTCAGACAATTTCCACAGACCTACACCTCCGAAATGTCTTAAGCAACGACGAGCTCGCTGATAGAGGCGGTCAAGCGAGGTCGAAGGTGTAGCCGCTACACTGAGTCGAAACGACTCGAAAATTCCCATCGGTCGCTCTCTCAGATATTAAGAGCGTGGCCAAGAGATATCTGGGCGCCGGCGAAACGCAATCAGAATAGTAATTAAGGATTCGGTTAACGTTCGAAGCGCGAGCGTAGAACGCAACCCAATTTAAACACACAAAAGTGCAGGTCGGGTTAGCGCCAGAGGGGGAGCGACCTCCGCCGCCGCCGCCACCGCCGCCGCCTCTCGAGGGGAGGCAAAAGGAGGACGGACCACGAGGACGAAGAGGCGCGGCAGGGTGAGAATGAGAAAGGGAGAAGGGAAAGGAGGCGACGCGCGCGATGGACACGATGGAGCACGACTCGTTCCTTCGCGTCTTCGCGCGTGTGTGCGCCTGCACACATGCAGACACCGCGAGATGCTCCGCGTGTTCCCGCGCGAATTCTACTTGGACACAAGCACGTGCTGGTGGTGAATGGTCACGAGAGAATCGCGTTTGAAAATTAATCTATTTATAGCTTTTTTATATCTTTACGTTCGTTTATGTTCGTATTATACGGTGGCAAGGCAATCCATACGATTGTTTGTTCAAATGGCGTTAAGAAATACGCTGAGAGGATAGTAAGAACGAATCATCGATTATCTCAATTAGTCGACCAACTCACAGTGACGTCAGCTACCGCGATGTCAAAAAATACGACGTAACTCCATCGTTCGCCAAAGAGGTTCGCCGCGGTGAGCACGCGCCTGCGTGCGACGTTCGCGCGCGCGTTGCACGCACACGTCGCTGAATTTTCCACGAGAGACGCGCATCGATGCACGCTGATCTGCCACCGATATATTCACGCACACGAACATCCGACTCTCTGCCGTACTTTCTTTCTCTGCATTTTCTTCTTTCTCTTTCGTATGTACGTACATAACTGCGATCACGTGTACGTGTGCATGTGTACGCACGCGTGTACCATACACAGAGGCACGGCGAGAGAGGCTTACGCTCGAAAGCACCATCGGGGGAACGCGTGTGCGCGCGTGTCGTAGACGATGCGCCGCGAACCCGGGTGAAAAGTAGGGGAGAGGGAATTCCTGTGCCCTCCCTCTTCGTCGTCGCGGCGTCCACCGTGTTCTCTTCGTCCCTCCTACCCTCGATTCCCTTGGTGCTCCTCTTGGTGCACCCACCTCCCCTGTCTCCTCATCGTCCCTCTCCGTCGACATCCCCGCTCGCGCGCGAGAGCGATAGACGCGCTTACACCACCAGAGAGCCGTGGGGCCGTTTTGAGAGTGGCAGCAGGTGGACCAGGGAGGCGGAGGGGTCAACGGGAGGACTAGGGTAGCAGGAGGAAGCCAAGAGAGGAGCGGAGAGAACGAGAGTGAGAGAGGGACAAAAATCCGGCGGTGGCCAATGAGAGGAAGGCCCTGAACCCCGAGCGGGAAGATCCGACAACGTCGCAGTTGAGTTTTTGTTTACCGCGCGCGCTCAGAGGAGAGCGTGTAGCTGCTCCTGCAGCAGCACCAGCACCAGCAGCACCAGCATCATCAGCATCGGCAGCAGCATCACCAGCAGCACCAGTACTACCAGCATCGTTGCTTGCACCAGCAACGATAGTAGCGACAACGAGAGGCTAGCCAGCCAGCCAGCGCGGAGAAGCACACCGGACGACGCACCACGCCGCGCCGATTCCACCGTTTCTCCCTGGCTCTCCCTGTACTCTCCCTAGTTCTCCCCATCTTTCGTCGTCTTTTTCCTACGTTCTTCGCTCCTCTTTCTCGATCTCTCCCGCTTCCGTTTCGTCTCTTCGATGTTCCACGCTCACTCTTTCTGCTTCCCTCCGCTTCTCCCGATACGCTCGCGCTGTTACTCTTCTGCTGCTCCTGGTCTCACTCGCAACGCTTCGACTCCTCTCACCGGACACCGTGACCACAGATAGATGGAAGAAGAGGGACGGTAGGACGCGACAAGCCGGAGGAAGGGATAACCACGGTGCCACGATTTTGATGTTAGTCGATAAAATTATCCGCGTTTCTTTCGTTCGCCACGATCCTCTTTTTTGCCCTAGCCCTCGTTCCCCTCCCGTGGCGACGACGCAATGGCTCTCTCTCTCTCTCTCTGTTTCTCTCCCTCTATCATTCTATCGGCCACTCTCCCTCGCGAGCCCATGCAAATCCGTCGCTTCGATCTTCGACGTGTTTCCGCCGCGCCGCGCCGGCACTCCGCCGTCGTCGATCTTCCTCAAATTGTCGTTTCGAGGCTGTTCCGTTCGTGACCGCGCGCGCGAAAATTCGCACACGTCCGCTCCGCGACGTCGAGCGTTTTAATTAAAATAATTAAATCGCGAGGCTTCGGGAGCCGAGCGGCACAGCTCGATACTGGTCGAGTGTCGCGGAAGGAAAAGTAATTAAAAGGAACGCGTGACGTGACGCGACGGCTTTTCCACGGGGTTCACACGCTTTTTCCGATTTCCAGTCCCGATGATGTATCGCCACGACTAGTTCTCCCTCGTCGGGAGCCGCGAAGCGCCGATTCGTAAAAACCTGATTGATAACGCTGTCGCATTTGCACAAGCTTCTTCGGGGAATATTAGGATAATTTGGACGTTCCGACTGACGTCATTTGCATCGTTGATCACCGAACTCCTGGCTTTTTTTTGCTCGTTAATGAGGAAGCAAGTGGATGACTTTTAGTCTATGGTGTTGAATTGATCGAGCTTGTATTTAACGGCGCGACTTCGTTTGCATAGTACCGCGAACCACTCCTGAGAAATATTGCCATTTCAAACATTAACGCTCCTCCCCAGCGCATTTCATCCGTGTACTGCTGTATTGTTTGTCTCTTTAAAACATTTAGTCGAAACGCGCGAGACCTGAAACGCAACAGTTTTGCGCCAGCAATTCACTACTCGAATAATCTAATGAACGCGACATATGTGTCAGTAACAGAGCAAACGTTTAAGTTCTAAGTGTCTACTCGCAGTTACAACACGCGATACTTATCAGCTCGAAATTATCACAAGAGCAACGATACGAATCACGATAATACACTACACACCTCCGGCGGTTTCTACTAACTCTACAAAATCCTACAATCTTAATCGGACAATAGCAAGAATTTGCCGGCGAAGAGCTAGCAAAAGAATCTTCTGTAAACACCCCATAAAAGGTAGATTCTCAAACATCTTTCTTTTTCCCAGATCTTGCTCGTTTTCCCCAAGTTTTCCCTCTCTGCCGTAGAATCCACCTTCCTTAAAGTCGATCTCTCTTTCGAGGCAACTCGCCGCACAGCTCGCTCGCTCTGGACATCGCGCGAAGTGTGCGAACCGCGGACATAATGCTCGATAATGCATCGAGCCTGAATCACCGTAGCCAATTCCATCGGTCGCCCCTCCTTCGGCACGGTTTTCGCGAAATTTACGATATTACTCGAAATTGGGAGCAACGACGCGTCTTAGGGTCCCCTTATCGCGGCGGCGCCTTTTGCTGACGAGCGATCCGCGGGCACCGGTTAACGATTTTCGGTTGTAGCCGGCCAGAGATCGGAAGATTGCGCGGGAACCTTTCTTAATTTATGGTCGGAACGAGCAACATTTCTCAGGCACCCTCGCCGGGCAACCGGGCCATAACTCCGAGATCGGCGCCAGATTCCACATAGAACCAAGAGAATTCTGCCAATGTTACGAAAGCTGATGCGGATTGATGAGACGCTACCCGATGAATCGCGCGGAACCTACTACTTTCTTAGTCTGACAACACGAGATACAACTAGCTGCAATCTTCTTTCTGATGACTCTCGTTTTGCGATGTGGGATCTCCTTCAAATTGATCACGTTACCCGAGTTCAAGCGACTTGGACATTTTTTACCGGTGTAAACCTGTTGTTGTTTAGTTGAGTTGAGATAACTTCAAGGTCGTTCTCATTGGTCTAATCAATGACTTTAGGTCGCTTGATACCATTTCGCTGATGTGTTGTTCTACTCTTTGAATCGCTTTTTTTAGCTTGGCTGATTTTCTTTAGGACCTTCTCTGCGCTAGAGAAACTTCCTTTTTTAGGTTCTGTTCTTCCTAAAAGTTTCTACTTTGTAGTACATGGCTGTCGGTTACGTTTTTTAGATAGATATTTCTTTCTTACGTAAGTTTCTTTTGGTAACTTCATTCTACACGCGTTTCCACACCGAGTCGTACAGTATTTAGAAGTTTCCATCATTTTGTTTCCTCTGTTCTTCATAGCCGTGCTCGTTTTAATTCTTTCAGCGCAATGTCTTTGAGTTTCTGTTACCTTAAACGTTCTTCTTCTTGAATTTCTTTCTTATAAATATCTCTCCTCTTTCCTGAATCTCACCTTCTGCTTGCTTTTCCCTTTCTTCCAGTTCACTCTTCCCTCTTCCTTTTTTCTTCCCTTTTTTAAATAGGTACTCCCACTTTAAGTCTCCTACTCCTTGAATTTCTCGCTCTATAAGTCTCCTCCGCTTTAAATCGTCCCGCTCGCTTCCCCTTTCTCTCGTCGCTCTCCCTTCTTCTTTCGAGCAGGTGCTCCTTTTCCGCGCCACGCTTCTTACACGGGTCATTCGGAAAGTTTTCAGATAAGGGTGCAGGATCCAGGATCAAAGTTCGTCGTAATTTTTCGAAAACTTCCCGACGCGTTCAACCGGCTCCGTCTCGTTTCTTTCTTTTTTTTTTCTTTTTATTACACCGAAAGACGAATCTGAAATGCAAAACGACGTTCTTCTCTCGGCCGTGTAAATGAGTCGATGGTCGCGTGCCTACCAGAGTGACTCACCTCGTGTCAACGGGCCCGAGAACTTTCTTTATTTCTTCGTGTTAACGACATTTGGTCTCTTATTCCTCCGCTTGGACATTCCGTTTTACTTCATTACCACGTGTATTCGTGTGCTTCTACGCTACACGCGATATTTATATTTCTAAAGATTCCAATATTAAATAAATCAAATAACGAAACTTGTCAACCGTATCACATAGATTTTTCACGTACTTTTTTTAAAGACCCCAGTACCAAGTTAACGAAGGGACGATTTACTAGCTGTTTGCTACGGGTAAACGTACAAATTTCCAAAGTTTTTACACCTGACGAATCGTGTCGATTAGGGGTTTGTTAAAATTGCATTTGCTATGAAATCTCCACGCGACAAGACGATCGCCGCGAGATCCATAACGGAAGCGTTAGACGGGCGTTCTTTGGAAAAATCCTCGGGAAGGGTAAATTTGCCCGGTGTAATATTTTACGAGGACAGGATGGTCCGGATTCGAAGATAAGCGGGAGTAAAGCGGCACCGAGTGAACTGCTCGTTTTACAATCTTCCGGCGGTGTTCTTCCTTCTTCGCGCGCGATCTTCTTTCTGGCTACGACCAAGTTTTTGAATGTAAAATGCCACACTTCCTTAAGCAAAGCCATTTAACGTTGCGATGAATTCGTCGTCGACGACATTTTCAGCCGGCTTGAATCGCTATTCATAAATTATTTCGCCCGCAGTTTTCGGCAGGGAGGGAAGACACGGGCCCAGGAGAATTGAAGGAGACATGGATGATAGAGGAAGGAGGTACATGGTCGGCGAAAAATTTTGAAAAACCCCCGGGCTCCAAACGCGGCCGTACCGTGCGTTGCCTTCTAACGATGCATTTTCTTTAACAACGCGCGTGTGAAACGGAAGCTAACAAGTTTCGCAATGAATAGAATCATTCGTGCTTCGTAGATGAAGCACCCCGAGCCCTTTCCTCATAAAAGCTGGTCGAGAAATCCTCTTTAGAAGACCGAAAAAAACCGGGCAAGACCAACTAGATCGCGAAAGCCTCCTTTACTGGAAAAAAAAGAATAAAAAAGAGAAGAGGAGGAAGGAGCCTCCTGTGAAAGCTTTCCTTCCTGAAGCCCCGAAAAATCAAGAAATATTCTTTCTTTCTTTGGAAAATCAGCTATACCTGAATATTTCGCACTGTGAGTTCGTTTGGTCGTCGAAGCTACAAGGAATAACATCAGCTGGTCAGGAAACTCTGTCGAATCATCAACGCGTTACTCATTTTTTTGAATGATTCACTAGACAAACAGGAAAGACACTCAAGCAACAAGTACATTCAAACTGCAAAAAAGGAAAGCTACTTCAAACCATCGTTTCTACCTTCATCCTCGACGATTAAAGGGTTAATACGATGGCGAAGCAAACGGAGCTTAGAATGGCGTGCAACTTCACGCCGTCGCGCCGCGTCGCCAGCCAGCGAGTCGCAGCGATGATTCGCAGCTGCGGGTGGTACAACGTCGCTATAAATTACCGATGTACCTCGAATAGACTTCTCCGGTGGCGAAAGTTTCGTACCGAGTTGTCTACGCGTTTCTTCGTTGGTCATTTGCAATCCGTCTTGGCCGTTCTTACGGTCTCGCTTCCTGTATCAGGATCGATCGATCGGCCGCCATCGTTCAGGAAAATAACGCGTTTAAATGACTGATAACATACATATGGTATATATATGGTATGCAATATTCAAAGCGATATCTCCGTGGCAATGAAAGCAGCAATCGTGTTCCTTTCGCGGATTATTTCTCTCTCTCTCTCTCTCTCTGTCTCTCTCTCTCTCTTTGCCAGTCTGTCAATTTCTAAAGCGATTATGTTCCTCCTCGTCTTCCTTGTTTTTTGTTCGACGTCTGTCCTTGTCGTTGTAGAAAATGCGTTTCGCATTCGGCGTGTCCCGCGCAAAGTCGAGATAATCGTTCTCGATGACACGCATCACCGGCCACCGATGATCGGGAACCGCTTTCGCGTTTCCTGTGCGTCTCTATTCACCGCTCGATTATGCTCATTTCGCCTCGTCGAGGTGTGTTCACGACGCATTGTTGCTTTCCGTGTCGAGCAAACTGGAAGAACGAACAGACTCGTTCTCGTGCAGGCTGCAAACCGGCCCTATTTAAACACTTTGTACACGACGACTCGATTAGAAGGGTTACATCTAATTACTCGAAGGAAAATGTTTATCAATTACTTTGACTCGATGCACTGACAGAGAAGTGTCCGGTGAACGTCCCGTCGGTCCTCTCCAAAATAGACTGTTTCAGCCAGTCTGATAAAAACAGTTCACGCTTCCCTTCTGATTCGACCAGGTCGAACTCGATCTCGTTTCATCTCCGGCAAGTCAAATAATCGAACGGAACGAAGTTCGCGTCAACAATTAACACGGTCGCACGCAGGAATACCAGAAAACCCCGGCCCGTGACGAGTTAAATTTAACGATCCCCCGCCCTCCCCCTCCCCCTCCTCCCTCCTCCGCCCCTTCCATCTGCCGTGGCCGCTGTCTGTTAGGTACTATCTGGTCGAAAATAAAACGCGACGCCACGGAAATTCGGCCTAATTGTGGAAACATGGCGCAATTAGCCGGAAAAGGGAGCGCCGGCGAACTTCTTCCTCTAGTAATAATCTCCGTCTCTCTATCTGCTCGTCGTTCCTATCTCGCTTATACCGCTGTTAGAAGTTGCGAGGCACGAAACAAATTTAAAGGAGGCCTGCTACGAATCGTTTGACGCGCGCTTATATAGATACGCTTTCGAGTTGAGATGAGAACGGGAGAGGAACGAAACGACGACGAAATGCGAAGGGGAGAAAAGCGATGGTAGGAAGGTGAAGGAAGACGAAAAAGGCGTAGAAGATGAAGGTGAAGAAGGAGAGGAAAGATGTCATCAACCTCGAAGCGGTTGGAGTGGACGGTGACTAACTGTGCAAAGTTTAACCCTCCTCACTGCAACCTTCCCCGTGATTCGACGAAGAAATGTCGCGTATGCAAATCGTAGCCGAGAGGTGAATGGTCAGCCACCGAGCATCGGTGAACCAACGGTTTTTCGGTCGAAGGGAAACTGAAAAGCGCGTGCACCTGAATATTCACCTTCTTTCCCCTTTGAAAATTCATCCTGTTTCTCGTTGATCTTGCGCGCCTCGAGGATGACAGCCTGCCAAGCGTATGTCGCGATTTTGTGAACGCATATCCATCGTCGCTGAACTGGAAGGACAGTGATGTTTATCTTGGATAGTTTTGAATGCAGGGAAAATAGGATGGATACGAGACTGATCCGCACGATTGCTAGGCGGAAGTACGATGCTCGAGGTGTTAATTTCGTAGCACGTAGTACAGGCGTTCCGCGTGTTGATTTCGCGAGTGGCGACGCTGACGCGACGCTGTGCGTGCCGCGACGGTACGCGACGCGGAAATCAAGTTGTCGCGCGATTAACAGATTGCGGGTGCTGCCGGTGTGCTTCGCGGCGGCCCGACGCAAAGCAAATTCGATTTCGTCCACCGACCTGCGAGTTTGTGGGAAAGTTGACGCCGCAGTTCAACCAGTTCTACGGCCTTCTGGGATCATTAGACTCGAATTAATCCAACCCTTACCCCGGCTGCGATATGAATAAGTAACTCGATAGAGAGAGAATGGTGTACTTTTCGTATAGGTGAATAGAATTTCACTGGGACAGATACCTCGTGGGTAAACGTTTAATCAGAATTTTTAACGTTTGAATATTCGGTTCAAAGATTCGAACTTAGGATCCTTTTTTAAATTCTATTTCCATCTTTCGTGTTTCTCGCGTATTCTAAAACTCTTTTTCTCGAAGAATCAAATTCACGATCTAAGTGGACTTAACGTATCGTACCTCGTGTATTCGTTTAGATAAACTTCAAAATCCTTCTTCTTAAAAATGTAAACGTCGCAGCTACCTTTTCGCAAAAGAAAAAGATGATTCTGCGATAACAGGAAAAGTTCTGTGAGACAATTTCTCGAAATTGCAGGTTACTGAAATGTGTATTCAAATGATCAAGTATAAGCTACGAAAAGACGAAAGAAAAGTTAATTATTGTTGAAAATTCGATAAATTAAATACGTACAGGTACAAAGTGTATCTCAGGTACTGCATTTTGTGAAATGTGAGAAGATGTATAACATCTGTGAGTAGCGGAAAAAGAAAATATACGGCAGTACTTTCAACTTGACTTTACATCTCCACGCGAATTAATTCCAAGTTATTAACCACCGTTCCGAATCACAAAATTTGCGAAGAAATTACAGGACACAAACAACGGCCAGCAATTTTAATCCTATTCCAAGGTATTCTTCAAAGTGACCCGCATTTCTAGCCACCCTTAATTGCTCGCGTTCGTGGAGAATCTCGCAGGGCCGAGGTGGGCTCGGCTGGTTCGTCGACGCGACGCGGATCGATATAAAAATGCGCGACTTTTCGGCAAGTCGACGCAACTAGTTTAAAGTTAGCAGGGGAACCGCGGTTCGCGCGGCGCGTATGTAAATTAGAGCGACGGCCGGCGGAACTTTTCAGAATTTTTCCGAAGTTCTCGGCCGATTCTACCGGGTTTGCGCGACGAACAACTTCACGCACAATGAAAAGTCACTTGCCGCGTTTATTTTTCGACCGTCGACTGACGTGCACACCGGAGGCAAACTGTTCGCGTGTCCCGAGAGTTTTCGTCGAGTTTCGTTAACGACGAACCCTCTGAAAATCGACTTCTAATCGTTCGTCCATCGTACGAGTTTTTTTAAGTACCAACTCTCTTCACTATCTTTCCGTTTATACAAAAATTCTTGCATAGAACGTGCTTCTTTCCTGTACAATGCCTTACGTAAAGCAAAATTGAAAACTATGGTATTCGAAGTTGAAAGAGTTTCGGTATGTTTGCGTTTCTAGTCGAACAAAAGACAGTCAAAAAACCTATAGAAGAATTTAAAAAAAAAAAAAACGTTCGCCAAAGCCTACCACGAACTATTCAAGCATCCCCGTACCTTAAACTCCTTTCGTATAAGATGGATTTCTCTGAAAACTGTCTCGGATCTGGTGCGGTTAGAACGTAACAAAAGATAGAAGGAGAAAAACAAACGAATTGTAGAAAAGAAAATGCAACCGACCAACGGTTGCAAGGGGAAACGCAACAACGTTCTACCATTGGTGGTATTACTCGGCAATTTCGCCAAGTCGAATGGCTAGAGACGCTGAATAACCGAACGGACGATACAAGCAGCGCTGATAAAGAGACAATATAACGCGAAGCGAAAGTTCCGTCCGAGGCTTTGGCCGTTTCTCTGTCCAAGCGGGACTCATATAAAGGAATCTTTTCTCTTAAGCAAATCCTATAGGGGGTGGCGCGATGCTTGAACGAGCCTTTTGAAAAAAAACGCGGAACGTTTAGCTTTTACTCAGCTCGGCCAAACGGGCTCTCGAGTCGCGACAGTCCGGTGTACGAGATTTTCCACGAACGACGCACAAAGTGCATTCGACTTTCCCCAGAACGGTAGCGACAAAAGCTTTGTTTTCCGGATGCTTTTGTAAGAAAGTAAACATCGATAGGTCCGAAAGCGGGGTAATGGGAGAGGGGAGGGAGAACACGCGGTCTCACGAATGACAGAAGGAAAAGGGACGAACAGGGAAGGGAGAGAAAGGAGAGATAAAGGCGATTTTCCTTTCGCGGTTCGCAACTCTTCGCGTTTCCATCCGTTTTCCTCGGCCTTTCGAGGAGGGCTGGTGTCATGAATAAAAGCGGGACGATCAACGAGAACCTCGAGACCGAAAGGTATTACCCCTTTCTCCGTAAACAATGCCGCTCGTTTTTCCATTTAACGCGGCGGCAGAAGTTATTCATAAGCCCTTCAAAAGAATCGTCGACGAGCCGAGCGGAAGGGTTGAAAAGGGTTAAGAGGGTCAGAGAAAGATCGGACAGCAGGCGAAAGAGGGTGGCGAAAGGAGACACAAGGGGCAGTGGGAGGAAGGAACACAGTGAGGGGGAGTGACGGAGTACTCGAGCGAAGTTGGTCAGCAGGATGAACGAAGGAACAGACGACGACAACGACGACGTTGACGACTACTGCTACGACCACGACCACGACCACGAGGACTAACCGGCTGAGAGGACTAAGAGAGAAGGGGATGAAAAGGAGAGACATTCGGAACACCCCTCGTTTACTCTCTTAGTCCTTCCTCTTTTCCTCCCTTCGTCTTCTTCGTCCTCCTCTGCCAATCTCTTTTTCTTTTTTGCCAAGAAACCGCGTGCATCTGGTCGTCCTGCTCGCTCTCCCTTTGCCTTGGACGACGGAACAATGCGCGGAAAAGTGTGCGATAGAAGAAAAAAATGGACCGCTGCCATTATGGAGTTCAGGGCCACTCGAGTTGTTTTGCTTCCATCTCCGCAAAGGAGCCTCGTACAGAGAGGCAACTGTGCTGAATGAATCAGAGAACCAGTGGGGGGATGAGGGGAGCCGTTATCACAGGGGCGAGAGAGAAAGCAGGAGGAAGTTGAAGGAGGAGCCGCAAGAGAAGGGAAGATGAGAAATAGACAGAGAAAGCAAGGAGATGAAGAAAGACGAGGATAGAGGGTGCTTTCACCACCGCTGGCCTAGACTTCTTCCCTCTCTCGCGATCCCGTTGCTTTCGCGTTGCGTTTCTTCGTGTCTACTGCCGAGTTTCCTATGCATTTGCAAAGTGCCACAATCGTTCTCCCATCCCCGCCTTACACCGTTGCTCCTCTCCCTACCCTAACGTCTCCGTAACTCCGCTAGCAGGCAACCAACCAACCCTTCTCCTTCTGGTTTCATCCTTGTTCGACGACTCGTTCCTTTCTTGCCACCCCCTTTCGGCCACTTGTGTATCCATCGTTCGCACCACGTTTCACGGTTTGCTTTCCTTCGGGCGTGCCGAGCGCGCGGTCCGTAACTTCGACAACTCTTGCATTCCCCCTTCTTCTTTCACGACCCTCGGGAATGAGATGATTTACGCGGGGTGATACTTCTTGATTAGAGGTCGCGCGCCGGTGTTACACTTTCCCGCCGCTTACTGGATTTCTCGCGTCCCTTCCGTCTCCACTGACGCTTTACGTCGTAAAGTTTACGATGTTGGGAATCATAGTGAAACGAGTCTTGTTTCTTCATACTCTCTGTGGTTATCTTCTTCTTATTACTCTTGTTCCTTTCCTTTTTCTTTCGAAACTACCTTCTTTACAGAACAAGTGGAAAGTTGAAATTGAAACACGCGTTAAATATAGGGCAAAGGATTCGGATTATAACCCGTTCTTTTTATTCACCTATGGACCCTTTTGCATCAAGGTTAACTATCAAGCGTGTTGTGTTATGGTTAGAACAAAGTGGAGCGCGACGTCGCGCCTGACAAGATGCAACCAGTGTATACAAGCGCGAGTACGCTGGCACGCAGTATTTTGGGGCCTGTCTCGCATGAAACAGAAGACATCTACATTATCAATCGTTTATAGAAATCTTCCTTACTCTTTCTCTATCGTACTTTAGGATTCTAACGTCATAAAAAAAATTCTATGCTCCGCTCGAACAAATTACAAAATTCAGCGATACCTCGTCATACCCTTTGTGAAAAAGGATCTTGTGTCATGTAATAGAACGCACGCATTTTCGATATATTGTGTATCTCTCCGTTAACAAAGATCGCTAGACCAATGATTGGACGAAAAAATGAGATACGAAAAAAAAAAAAAAAAAACGGCGAACAGGATTTTCACCGGTCTATAGAGAGATACGAGTGGAAGGGTGGTAAGGGAAGCAGGAGACGCAGGAAGAACAACGATATTGCCGATGAAGGTAGTGGTGGAAGAAACCCGTCGGGGGTGTATCGAGTCGCAGCCGCGGCGCAGGAATTACCATAATCCTCGGCGTTAGCTCGGTGGCTCGCGCTCTCGAGCGTTTCTATAAAAAAGCACCGTCCGTCCGTCCGGCGGTCGTTATTGGGGAATGTAGGGTTCTGGTTAGGTTCAGGAGAGCCGGTTACATCGGCCGGCGGACAAAAGGGCTTTGTCGAGTAGACAGTGACAGTGATCAGACCGTGATGAGTGACAATGACGTCGGTCGGCTGTGCGGCAGCCCATTATTCCACCTGGCAGAAAGCTTTCCAGTTTGGCACACATCGAGTATCCAAGCGATCACTTATTATAATCATGCCGACCGTGTTGTTGTTGTTGGCCATAGCTGACATCAGTGCTAAAAGGGGGTACGGGGAGTAGGAGTGAGACACGGGGGGATGGTGAAACACCACCCTCGTGGGGTGGCGCGACCATCATTGGCTGTGGTGTACGTCCGCCGGCTATATATCTTGCTCTCTCTGTATCCCGATCAAGCCGCTCTGATTAGTGATTAGCGCGAAATCGCGGCAGCTCGTTCGTACATCGCCCGGATGGTTGCCAGTCTCGGCTCACTGGCTTCATTCTTTTCTCCTAAGCTATTTAATTAATGCTGAATTCTAAAAATACCAACCGTCACTGCCCGCCTCTCCCGCACACCCTTCGTAGTTCCGGCATCAGGGAAACGAACGTCATCCGCTCACCCCTGTGCAGAAAAAATGTATTTGATGCTAGAATAACCCTTTCGGCGGACATTCACGTACTTCCTTCTTCTTTCATACCACGGATAACACCAGAGCTGCTTCCACTCCATCAGACAATGAGAAAATTATCCCGTGATAACTTTAACTGAAATTCTCTTGTTTCCTGCACGCATTTACTGAAAGAAAAGTTGGACAAAGATTTAGGGTAGATATGGTTGGATATGACTGAAGGATAAGGAAAAAGGATCGCGTTTGCATGTTCGTGACGAAGGGCCGCTGTGGTACGCTAGAAACACGGAAATAAACAGCTGCGACACGAAGTTCTTTGCGGCACGTCTGTCATCGCGACTTAGTAGACCTTCCTCTCTCGGAGTCCTAAGTATAGCTGCTACCGTAATAGAAAGCGCGTTCGAACGGCCGGCTAAGTAGACGCGTTAACATGACGTTAACCTTTCAACCGCGTAAGTCACTCCGACGCTCGCTTTCCGCGTGTTATTAAGCGGTAGGACACGATCCGCATCCCTAATCCGTTCGCGCGCGTGAACCACCTTTAAACGAACCGCCAACCTGCCACTTGTCCCGTTCTAGCGTGTCATTAACTTCTAACAGAAGGCGCACGAGCAAACTGACACTCGTTCAAGAAATAGCGGACCGAACTACGTCGTAAACTTCAAATTACTTGTACTTGAGTTAAGTGCTATTTACCCTGGACAATAATCGCTACCGATTCAGGTGGTTATAAGTTTTCGTTTCAACTTGCTCAGTTTCTTTTTTCAACCACACGACTACATTCCTAACTGCATAGATTCAAAGTTGAAATTTCAGGTAGATACCATTAGAAATAAATACCTTACTTTTCACTATTACTACGAATATTACGAATATTACTTTCGGTACTTGTCCAATTTCTTATTTCATCGACGCGTGTTTTTCTGTGAAAAAAAAAAAATTGAGGAAGGACGAAAAAGAAAAAAGTCACAATCTCTTAACCCCAGTTCAGAGGATAATCGTACCAATTTCGAGGTACGCGGCTCCACCATCGATCCACTTCCGCCGATCCCAATTACGCGGAGGATCCCCTCGTCGGGCGCGCGACGAAAATCCGCTCAAAGAAGCCTAACCCCGAAACTACATCTCCTCTTTCCCCTCCCCTCTGTATATCAACCCTCGAGCCACTCTTTCCAGTCCCCTTCGAGTAATTGAATCGTCAAAATTCCTGCGTCGTGAGCCAGGGGTCATCGACTTCCCTCTTCGGTGCCGTGAATAGGAGGACGCGGAGGACGCGTCCCTCGAAGGAGGCCCGCGGGAGCCACGGATTTATTGCATAACAACCCCCCCGAGTCGGCTCGTAACCCTTGGAAGTTGCGTAGGTCCGACGGTAGAGGGTGCTGCATAGGCTCGATGATCTACTTGTTGAATGGCGAGGAGAAAGAGAGGAGGCAGGATATTTCTGAATGAACGAACGACTGAATGGGCCGCCGCACATGGCATAGGGTGCCTACTTGACACCGATCCGTAACCTCAACAATCGAGTTCGCCCCGTCTTCGGATACACTTGCTGACCTCGTCCCTTTCGCATCCTTCGCAGGACAACCAATCCCTCTAGGGGATGAATCACTTTCATTCTCCTCGATAATAAAACCATTTAATCGCTCTATATTTGTTGCGAACATTTTGTTGAAAGGATTGTTGATTTATTATTTCGTATTAAATGAGGAGTAATTACGAACAAGGAGAGACTAGTTCGCGATAAATGGCTAGTAGTTTGACTCGTTCATTGGTTTCTCGCAGCGGTTAGTAGAATTACCGGTTACTAAAATTCGAGTGTCAAATGTTTCGAAAGACAATTGGAAATTAAGCATCGTTTAATCGAATTGTGCGAAAAGAAATTGTCAAGATCTTTATTGAAACGATAACTCAAGTTTCGGTTTCTTGCTGAAAAGTAACGCGAGTCGTCGATTATTCCGACAACAAAACGAAGATCAGCCGAGCGAAGAAATCGAAAGTTGGCGTAAAACTGTCTGCAGCGCCGTTAGGATATCGTAAAACAGGCGGGACAGGGCGATTTTCCACGCGAGCGAGCCGGCGATACGCGTAAACGCGAAATCAATCCGGAATAAAATCTCGAGACGAGCCGGAGACGTCGGAGAGAGGTCGGCGCGGTACGTCGACGCGCGTTTACGACCGCCCTACCCACGAAGAAATCCACTTATCCTTTAACGTGTCCCGACAACTCGGCAACGATCGTCGTTAAAATCCGTTTAACCCTCACGCGACGAATTAAGCATCGGCCTCGTTAGCTCGCGAAATTAAACCGCGCGCACCTACGACGAAATTAAAAACAAAACCTTGGAGACTTGGAAGGGTTAAAGAGAAAGGAGTGGGAATGGAGGGAAACCAAAAGAAAAAATACAAGCGAAAAATGGGAAGGCTAAGGCGAGGGAGATACCCGGTCTGATAAGCGTTTCGGAGATCGCACACGTTTTTCGCTCGTTTTTCTTTACCCTTCCGAAAAACGTACCGGAGAATGAGCAAGGATAAGAAAAAAAAGAGCGTCAAAAGAAAATGGAAAACGTCAGAAGTCGGAGAAATCCGAGCAGACGCGCTGTTCGATGCCACTTAAGAGGGGGTTAAATCGTTTCCGGACATACCCCAAAAGATTTTCGACGGGAGGGAAGGAGGGTAACATCGCGACGCGAACCGGAAGGCAAGCGCTTGGCTAAAAGATCGTCATGCACCATCATCCGAAAACTCTTTTGAATATTTTCGCAGAATAAAAAGAGATAAAACGGGGAGGGTGAACTGGGAGGATGAGAAGGGGGTGTTGGTGGTGCGGGGGGGGAGGGGAGGGAGGATGATAGCGATGGTGTGGGATAGATGTGGGTGGCGAAGGGGTGTTAGCCGGGGCGGAGACGGTGCATTACGACCGGGACAGGGCATGGCATGGCTAGCTCAGGAAAGTACAGGATGTGAGAGGAGGGGTAGTTGATGCAGGAGGGTGCATGAGGAGGAGGGCGGTTGCCCCAGTAAAAATCGATCCTCCCCACTCTTTTCCTACTTTTTCCCCTAGAGAGGTTCGCAACCATGAAAGGATGGGGCAACGGGGGTGGTAGTCGGGGGTAGGACCACCGGGGTGGTCGCGGTGGGAGGGGGAGGGCTTGCAGAGTTACCTACGTACCCAGGCTGTCTTTGTGTATCCGCGTTTCTGAATCTTCGTGAATGTTCACGATAGTGTTGGTGCGTATTCGCACATACGTGACTCGACTCACGTGTATGGGTTACCGCGTGTTACAGCAGTGTGCGTGTGATTGAACGGATTTTTCGAGGGTGGTCGCATGTGAAAGTGTGGGTGCATATGTGTAGATAGGCCGGCAACGTGCGAGCGAAAGCACGTGAGTGTATACGTGCACGGACACACGTGCAAATGCACCCTCGTTGCGCCTGTGTACACCTTGGACTGTTTTTTTCGTAGGTCCTCCCCAACGTTCCTCCCGCGCTCGCGCGTCCACCCTTCTTGTTCGCTACCTTTCTCTCTTTCCTCTCTTTCTCTCGCTTCCGGTCTGACTGTATTGGTCCACGTGGTTAGGGACCCTCGATGTGTGTGCGTACAGTACACCTCATTGACGACGGTAAACGCCCCGAACTTTCGCAGCGTCTTCACTTTCGCGATGTTTATGACGGCAAAACCGTGTCAGCGCGTCCAGACTCGCGGAGAACGCGAGCAACGGCGAAAGCGAGCCACTGCGTGACGCCACCTTGATGAATACGCGTTTCAAACTCGACAAAATTTAGACGCTCTGCGAGGTGTAAGTCTTTCTTGTACGGAACGCTTGCGTTTTGCGTTAATTCATTAAAATCGGGGAAGTACGTTTTACTCCGTTGCCTCACGGACATAAACTTTTCACGGTTAAGTCGATTTTGTACGGTCATTTGTAAAATTAATTTGCACGTCTACTTAATGTCAAGCGATTTCTCTTTGAAATGTTTCGAGACTTTGTTAATTCGAAATGTACAAAAATGGATTTCTTTGCGCCACTGGACCGTTTGATTTCGGATAATCAATCGTAAAGGCGCGTTTATGTTTCGACCGTGGAAGAAGCCAACGTGGCTAATAAAATTCATTCGCGACGAGAGTTGTTTAAAAATATTTGGATTAAGCGAATTAAAAAGTAACTCGAGTTGGCGAGAGTGTTCTTAAGTTCTTCGATCATGAAGCGGCATTTCAAGGGGTTGGTAACAGGAGGAGGAGAGGAACATGGGAGGGAGGAACGAAGGAAGGAAACAATCCGAAAGTTAAACGCAAAGTTAATTTCCATTAAACTAATATCAATAACCGAGTACAAAGTGCAAATAATCATGGAAGTTTTAAAAATGACCGTCCTTCCAACGGAGCGCGGCAGGGGATTAATATTCCTTATCGAGCTCTGAAAGTTGCGATCTCGCGACGCGCTCGCGGCTCCCGACCGCACAGGGGTAGATAAATGATAATTACACTTAACTGCACGTGAACCGGCAGCCGTCATTTACTTCGTCAAAGATTTCCAACGGCGAGTGAAAAATAACAAGAGGGTCGCCGCGTGCCGGCGATCGTGGCTATTTCGAAAACATGACCATTTGTTGCTCGCTTAGAAAAAAAACTACCCTTCATAGAATTTTTTCAATCTGTATACCCATCGGTTAAGATTCGATATCTAGACAAACTAAAAGAGACGCGAGAAGTTGAAAATCTTTCACCGAAAGTTTCTTTACCAAAAAGATTTCGAAGTTTATCGTACTCCTTACAAACATTCCGACACATTTCGGTGAAAACATTGCCAGCTTGGTGGCCTAGAACTTCTGCAGCGCGACGATCAACCACCCCAAAGAAAGCCCATGAAAGCGAGCTATCGTATATTTCTTCTGGCGAGCCAAAAATTTCCTGATCCCCCGACGATATCCAACAACCGTGTGCACTGTACCCCGCAAGTATGGGTGTATCGGTGTGCGCGGCATCCTCGTGTGGTCTACAGCCTCGTCTGTGTGCGCGTGTTGCACATGCGAGCCAGTGGTTCCACCGACGGGAGGGGTGAAGGGAGGTTGCGAGGGCGAGCGCGCTCGCGCTCACCATCCCGTGTAGGTGCATAGGGTGTAGAGTGGACGTGTGAGTACCGATGCAGCTGTATGCGGAAGCGCCGCCTCCGCCGTCGCGGCGCTTCTGTCGTCCGCTGCAACGATGAAAAATTACCCAGAAGCAGGGTGAAAGAGGGAAAAGAGGGCGCGGGAGGAAGACAGGGAAGGAGGGACGGCGAGAAAGAGGAAGGGAGCGAGAGAAACGACGAAGTTTAAGGGAAAGGGAGAGAGATGAGAAGAGAAGGAGAAGGACGGAAGGAAAGAGACTAGTGAACGGCGGCCGAACGACGGCGGGGTTGAAAGAGGGAAAAAGAAGAGGATAGACGAAGCGGTTTTTTCTCTAGACCCCGAGCCCGAGTCGTCTAGCGCGCTGAGTTCGCGAGCCTGACAGACAGCTGCAGCGGAGCCCTGATATATCGACCGGGCCACCTAACCAACTACCCGCACTCACTATTATACACCTGGCCACACGCACGCACCTACACAGGCGTGTGGGGGGCCAGGCCACGCGGTGGTAGACATGCTGGCGTGTACGAAAAAAAGCCGGCACACAGAGCACATCGACGCCAGCCTCTCTTGCCGAGGTGGGAGCCACTCTTTGCGCTCTTATACACTCAAACACGTACACACCGAATTTTCTCTCTCCTCTCCCTCTCTTTTTTCATCCTGCCCTCTTCCTCCACCTCCAACTCCTCCTCCTCCTCCCTGTTCTCTACTCTGCTTCGCTCTCTTCGCCCTGTTCCTCCTCCACCTCCTCCACCTCCTCCACCTCCTCCTCCTCCTCCTCTTTCTCTCTGTCTCCGAACGTAACCCGTTCCTCTTTCTTTCTCTTCTTCGGTGCTTTCTACCCATCCCATCGCACCTGTCTTCGTCCCACCCCCGCCCCTCTACTGCTACCGTGTGCCGGTGGTGTACTGTCTCCCGTCTCCGTCGCTCTTCTTCTATCCTGAAAAAGGGTGGTTGCTAGAGCGAAAAAGGGTGGCCTCCGGTAGGGTGGCTGGGGTGAGTAGAACAGGCCGGAGGATCAGCCGGAGGCCGCGGGAGGGAGAGGCACCGGTACCAAACGGGGGTGGACAAGACGAGCGGTGGGTGCAGCGAACGGAGCCCAGTCAGCTCCAGGATAATTAGATCCTTTACAGGTTACCAATGATTGATAGTCTTCGAAATACGTATCTACCCTATACCACCCTCGTCCCACCCTCTTGCACCCCAGAGCCGCCTTTCTTCCACAAGTACGTCGAGGACGTGCACGTGCATGTACACGCTCGTACACGCATACCTATATCCAGTACATATATGTACGAACGTGTACACGCGTGTACACGGACACCGGGGACTATGTACGGTTTCGTAGCTCGTACGTCGAACTGCTGTGCGAGAGAGCATCAAGCCGAGGGGGTGAATGTGTACGATAAATGCGAAATCCCCTTCAGGGACGATTACGTCCTACTGAGCTTCGGCTGGGTCACGACCAACCCTCTCTTGCCCTCCGCACACAGGCCCCCTCTATACCTCTCGCCCTTTTCTTCCTGGCTATACCGCGTTGTCCGAGCGAAAAAAAGGGCTCCGGGATTGTTGGACTTCGCCACTTGGTCGTACCATCGACGACACTGCTGCGATCCTCGCGAATACCACCGGTCAATTCGATCGATTTTTTTCCCGGTACGAGAAGAAGTATCCTGTCCGATTCTGCCATCCTCACAAAGAACATTTCTCCTCATTGTAGAAAGTATCAGCCAGATATCAGATCGCCATCCGACAGACTCTAAACAGGGTCATGAACCAAGGTCCTCGAATAAGGAAACTTTACGTTCAACTCACCTCTGTAAGACGCCACGAACTTTCCCGTTCTTGCGTATCGGTTTTTTCAACTTCCCGATGAATGATTAAAGATTACGACGGTAAATTTATTTCCACGAACAGCCATGAAAAATCCTAGCGACCCTGCGAACAGAGAGAATTAGTCACGCAGCGGTATTCGGTTAAACAGCGTGAATCTTGAAACCTCGTTTCAGGTCTGCTTCACCCGAACCTTCTACCCTCGTCGACCGTAAATTGTACACGGAGGCAGCCACGTGTAGCGCAATATCTCCGCGTAATACCGCGACGCGTTTCCACGAAAGAAAATTGTCGGATACTGTTTCGCAGATACGTTAAACGCAGCTTTATCACACAGATATCTTACGTTCGTATACCATTCGAACGACAAATTTCAGATTTTCTTCGTCCCATCCATGCTGAAATTTCGATTAATTAAACGCCGCCGCGCCGCTGTCGTCTTCCTCATCCCCGAACCTAAGAGAGTAGAAGCAATTTTTCATACGCGAGGTTCGCCCTCCAAGTTGCCAGTGTTTCGCTCCAGTTCTCGTCTCACCCTGCTTCGCGTTTCCGGAAAGCTCTCCACGTTGGACAGGCACGAGCAAAGGATATATGTTTTTCCTCACTTAAGGGTTTGCTTTAAAAAGTATCCTTACGCGTTTTTATTTTTCTCTTTTCTTTTCTGCACCTTCCTTATTATCCTCTATTTTACCCTTCAAAAATATAGTTTGACGCAAATTCGTAACAGGTTCGTGCCTTATCCAACCGCGTAATAAGAACAAACCGCAGGATCCCCGTCACCGCGATCATCGAGCGGACTTTCGTCCGGTTATTAAAATGTCAGTGCACTACGTGTTTATTTCAGAATATCCCACAACCATCCCACGTCATCATCTTCAGGTCTACCTACGCGTATTCCTTCCTTTCAGAACCCGATCAGCTGTCCGCGTTTTTCTTGTCACGAGAAAGAAAGAAAGAAAAGGCGAAGAAGGCCGCGCGGATCGTTTGACGTCATTCGATCGGCGTTTTGTTCGCTAATCAGATACCGTGCCAGTACATTCACTCTTTGACGTTAACGAGCCGCGTTTCACGCGTCGTTTTGGGGAAAATTTCACCGCGCCGCTGTCTTTTTTCCAACGCGTTTCTCGCGTTTGACGTCATGCGTTTACGAGCACCCGCTGCGGACCTCTCGCGATTAGCGAGAGCAACAAGCGCAAGCACAATTGTGATCGGTTCGAAGGATCGATGGGTAATAGGGTGCGGTACAAAAGAGTGGCGCGAAACAAAACTCGAGGAGCACCCGGGAACGGAATAAGAGAAACGCGTGTACGCAAGCACGCACTCGCCCCCCAGCAACCTGTTTAACCGGATAAAAACATGAAGAATTAAGCGCACTCTCCTCGGTCCGAGCTGCGGCCTCGGTTGTCTCGGATCTATTGAAAAAATACGCTTGACACGCGCTCGCATTGTAAGCACTGGGCATCGCGATAAATTTAATATCGAAACCGCGATTCGATGTTTATGAAGTTCGCGCGCGCATTCATCCGCGAGATTGAAATGCGGCCTGGCGCACAGCCGCGGGATCGCGGAAATAAAAAGTTCGTAAGAACAAAGGGGCCCTGTCCTCGCGGGATATCACGTTCCCCCCTCGTAATAAAAAGTAAACAACTCTACGACCCTCATAAATATGTATACGGCAAGACTTCTAGTAACCTGCAATTTTCGTCGCGTGCCACAATTCTCGACCGCCTTGGAAGCCGGTGAAAAACGCTACTAGATTGGGCTTTTTCGCTTGGATCATCGAGCGAGAGGAGGAAACACCATTTGTCAAATTAATGGAAGAAATTGTTCTTATTATAGCTCTTACCTTTTTTCCTTCTACTGGGTAGTCAACCCTTTATCGTACATAAACATTACAAACAGAGAAATGATAAGTGGACAGACACTGCGTAAGAAAGACTCTGTTTGGGAACGTTGGAATTGCTAAAAATTCAATCAACTTGCGGGATTTATGGGAAATTTAAAGGTACAAAATTGAATAAATAAAATATTAGTAATATTTGGTTAAATATCTACACATACCTGTACGCATTGATAATGAAACGAGTGAATTCTCAGGATCCTGTAACGATGATTTATCGGAAGAAGCTTGAATTCGCAAAACATACTTGATACTTATTCCTAAAAAGTATTTCCAGTCATGGGTGTAACATTTTCATGGTTGAATGACGAAAAATTTGTTACGGAGGTTTCATGGGAAATTCCGTTAGTATCTTCGTAAGTATTTAATTACTATGACACGCCGCTTAATTTAGTAAATCTTATGTGAAATCGTTGGCATAATGCGTATCGTTAAAGGCGAGATGTTCATGAAACGGACCGGACTGGCAACTTTTTTTATCAGCCGGTCGGAAATTAAAGTTGCAGGCCAAGGCGCTTCACGGCACCCTTTCCGTTTGGGTTTTTCTTCCCCTTAACTGATCGTCGTGCTCGTTTTGTCAATTACCTCGATCGTCCACTCCTCTCCTCTCGTTCTCTGCGTCTCGCTACTGTAACCGTGCTCGTTACCGTCGGACTAAGAATGGCTCGAGCTGACGAGTGCGCCGAGTGACATGTTTTCGGCTTTCTGTTTCTTTAGCGCTTGCCTGATGGACGTGACGTTTAATGACTCAATTTTGAGAACCAAAATTACGAATCTTGGTACAGTGATAACGATTGAAAAGGCTGCTGCGATCACGAGACTATGCTATTTTCCAGTTACACGAATAAACCGATTGAAAATCGAAAGTTACTTTTTTTTAAGTAAATTCATAATAATAAACTTTTGAAATCTTTAATACGAAACCTATATCTTTGCAAAAAATACAATTTAAATATTCAAGCTACATCCTTATTGCTGCAAACATTACGGTTTTAGAGATAAGGAGCGTTTATTTAAGAACTTGTTATGGTAGCTGCTCAATTTGAAAGCAGCAGCGAAAATGTGTTGAATAGGTGGAATCGTTGGTTAAACGGATGAATCTCTGATTAGAAAGAACAACGTTTTGATTGGCTAGAGGGCTGAAAGACGTTTTTCCACAGATGTAATAACGCGGTTGCACGCGTTTAAACTTCGTTCGAAGTTCAAGTACACAGCGAAGATAAAGGGTACGAAGTTGCCGGCAGACAGCCACTAAGACAACCGATTGTACAAGGCGGTCTCAAAGAGCATCGAGGATTATTTTGAACCCGTTCTACCTGTTGAAGGTTTTGAAGTGCTCCTCTCTCTCTCTCTCTCTCTCTCTCTCTCTCTCTCTCTCTCTCTCTCTCTCTCTCTCTCTCTCTCTCTCTCTCTTTTAACTCGTCTCGCCGCCATTTCGACCGCGTTGTGTCTTCACCGTCAAAACTCTGTCTACAAAAATTCGATTCGGTGGCATCCGGATGAAATAAAAGTAAAAGATAGAGAGTTAGAAAAAAGAAAGAGAGAGAGGAGGAGGAGGATGTAGGAGAAAAGGAGGAGAAGGAGTTCGCTTGAAATTGCATTTATCCGACGACAGAAAGTGCTCCACTTTGGAGAAACGAGGCGGGAGGAAGTTCGTCGTTTCAAGATCGCCCTTTTCCAACAAAAGATGCTTCTTGCTTTCATCGTGTATCGAGCAAACGACACGAGAATGGCGAATTAGTAAGAAAAATCAGAGGATCCGAAGACGGATCTCGAGACGATCTCGCTTCTCTTCGAGAATGTTGAAAGTTCAAGCGTCACGGATTGTTCTCGCCGACGTTATCCGAATTGAAATTAAAAAATCAAGCAATTCAATCAGGAAGGAGTGCAAAAAATATAGATCTTCATCACGTTTTTTTTTCATTCTGCTCTATTTTTATCCCCTCTCTTTTTTTATCCTTTTTTTTTTTTGTTCTCCCGCTTTCCTATTAAGAGAAAACATCGAAACGTTTCTGTTAACGTCGAAACACGCCAACGGTCCATTGAAAGGGAAGCCAGAAAATTAAAGAAAAATATCATTTTTGCGTTTGTAAACCGGCCGTACTCTCGGTCGATGCGTTTCCTTTGTTGAACAAAAATTATAATAAACGGTATTTCAGGAGTTTTAATTGAAGCTTGTACTGGTGGCGAAGTTCTCCGGGGAGGAAAACAAAATAATAACAAAAAAGAAAAAAAAAGAAAGGAACACGGGGAAGGAAGGGAAAAAAAAGAAAAAAAATATATGAAAGTTTCGCGTTCTTATTTGCGCCGGGGAAAAATATAAAATTTCAGTGTACCGCCTCGCAAAAGCGCGGAATACGCCGTTCGCGTTTCTGCTCGTTATGAACCCTTTAACGGCCGTTATTCTTTCGAAATCCGATACCAGAAAAACTGTTTCTCTCTCCCCCTATCGATACCTTCGCCTCTGTGAGCCGTTAATTGAAAATATTTTTCACCGGGCAACGACAATGTAGAGTAAAATCGATGGAAATTTTCTCGCAAGATGCCTCTGAATTTTACACGGGCCAACAGAATTATTCGTTCGTTTATTTCTTCAATTATTATCAACTAATAGATCAATTAATAACGTTTAAAGATAGTTCTGTAATTAAACCATCGAACAACCTCGAATACTACGTGAAGTATAACGCTCCGGAAGTAACGGTTATGTCAGGTTTAAGGAGAAATGAACAGTTGGCTGTGACTCAAGTTGAGTTAAATACGATTGGTACATGGCGAGTGAATCAGAATGTAGTATCAAAGACTGGATCTACGTCCGCATATTAAATTTCTAATTTGGTTGTTCTTGAAACGATTCACATGTCGCTTAACGCTGCAAAGCTGCTAATAAAGGTACAATAAATGATAGGAAGACGTTACGAAGAAGAATGAACAAGCTGTCTTTAAAAACTTATATTTTTTATGCGCATTTCGTCGATCATATATTTCCTTGATCACTTTAAACGTGGAAAAAACATCGTAATATTCTGTTGTTGCAAAAGGACAAATTCTTGCGATGTTTTCTTCCTCTTTAAAAATATCCACATGCTTTTAAATACTTCGAAAATTTCCATCATTCTCCCACAAGTTGCGTATGATGTACCTACAATATCGTGCTTGATTTACGATCTTTTCGCGTTGCATTTATTAAAACGAGGAAAGAAAAATCCTGGCAATTAATCGAAAGGTCTACTCAGAAACCACACTAATCAACTCTATTTTTTATTAATTTTTATTACATAACATGCTTCCATAATTTCGTTCAACGCAAGAAGATAACATAGATAATGGTAAATTCTAAGATAGATTTAAAAAACAATGTTAACTGTAGTCTAGTATCATCGCTTCTCTGTATTTTCCAAGTTGATGAAATTGATCAACGTAGCTTCTACGCGGCCTATGTATGAAACTAGATCTTGTGTGATATCAAAGCCACGAAACCCTCTATAGAGACAATAAAGAGAAGGCGTAAAAATTCAGGATGGCGAGTACAATCATCTCCATGAAATCATATTCGTTATAACTAGCAACCTCCATGATGCACCGTTGGTTCGGCGAAAGAAAAGGATAAAACGCATAAAACTGCAATGTTCTATCAATAAATATCCACGTCAGGGGAACACAGAGATCTTAACGCGATGTCACAACATTGCACCAAGTCATGTGATATTCTCCGGTGAATTCCGCGAGGTAAGATCGCGAATTCGACATGTTTTCCGTGAAGGATGTGTCCTCGACACGACGCCGTGCGGTTATGGAAAAAGCTGCAAGGGAATCGGTCTGGACAGCGGTTTCCTAGCCGAAGAGAGGGAAAAGACTCGCGTCTCGCGTCTTCGTTCGATCAGTGAATGAGATTCCAACCGGTATGTATGTCGTGCGTACGTCACGCTCGCGCGGTATGAGGCGGCGAGGCGCGCGACCGGTGTCGTTGCACGCTGATTCAGCCACGATTTCACGTATAGACGCGTGTTACCGCGGGATTTCCTGATGCAGCACGCGAGCCGCTGGAGCGTGTCACAGCGTCGCCGACAACCGGCTTGTGTCGCAATTTATTACGTACGAAACACACGAGTATCTGGTCGAGAAATGCCGGTTAACGTAGGCCGATTAGCATAAGCATGAATTTCCTCGTGTGTCACCAGCTCGAGATTGAATCGATCTTCTCATTTTTTTCTCCGTATTATTACTTTTTTCATTTTTCGTTGATATCGCGACAGTATTTGTTGCAAGAACTGTTTAATCAGATCGATTATCAAGGGAGTCACCAGTGACTAGCCTTTCTTACTCTACGCTGTTGGGATCACCGATGATCAACAATATAAAGATCAATCAAAGAAACGGTATGTCCGCCAAGTTTATAATACCTGTAATATTAGCGATAATATCAAGAACTATTTAATCAGGTTGATTATCACGGGGGTCACCGGTGACTAGCGTTCCTTGCACGACATTGGGATCACCGATGAACAATGGTATGAAGAGCAATTTAAAGGAATGGCGTGTCCGTAAAGTTTATAATACTTATAATGTTAAGAACTGTTTAATCGGGTTGATTATCACGGGGGTCACCGGTGACTGGCATTCCTTGCATGCCATTGAGTTCACCGATAAATAACAATGTGAAAAATCAATTAAAAGAACGGTGTGTTGGTAAAGTTTGTAATATTAGGGACACTGTCAGGTAACTGACTAAAAAACGCTTAAACAATTTTAATCTTTTCATAGATATTTACATGAGACATTCGAAAGTCAAATGGATCAACTCGAGTGTTTGAAAGCTTTTTGATTTTGATACCAGATTTTTTGCTGTTACGGGCAAAATTTTCTCAGGGTCAACAAGTACAGAATCTGTTTATAACAAAACTTTTTTCTCCTTCAGCCATTGCAACAAGCAAATACATAATCGTGGCATTCATCTTGCAGAACGTTCTTATTGACCCACAAAAAGAAATTAAAGAGTCACTTATACGCTTCATCACGCGCTAATTTTTTAAACATTGATAGTATCATTTCTGGTATACAGGAAAGGGAGGAAACGCAACGTGTAACTGTTTCTTCGTAACCGTGCCGTTACGTCGGTCAGTCGAGAAGGGTTTCTCCCAGTGCTTTGGTTTTTCTGATAGACTGATTTAATGTCGGATGGCGCGTGGCTCACTCTTCCGTAGTGGGACGACCTGATGATCAAGATTTCGAAAGTTCAGTCCCTCGGTATTTTCTGAGTCATGGGTAACATTCTACGATAGCAAATATCCGATACCTACTTCGCACCTGATGACCTTATTAAAGAACCAAACCGTTTTTAATGAAAACGAAGGCGAAAAATTGGAGATGGAACTGCCGTGAAGGCTCTTGGATAATGTTCGATAGATGCTAAAAGTTCTATGAAGTGTCTTCATCGAGATCTAAAGAACAATGCAAAGAACGTCGCATTTCCAATTTAAAATACCGTGGATAAAGTAAATCCCCGAACAGCTCCAATGATCTTTCACGAAAAGATACAACATGGGAAAAATTCATAGAAACCAATCATAGCAATCATGTTTTATAACCACTGTAATCGTGAAGTATCAAATAGATTTATGTTCTTTGAGACGCCGACAAACTGCATTCTCTTCGGCGTTACTATTATCACTCAAAAGCTCAGTAAGAAATGTCGTGAAAATGAATAGGAGAAGGCTTAAGGGATAAGAAAAAGATAACACGAAATATTTGTTAGACATAAGATATTTTATTAAATATTATGATATATCATTAGGTATATAAAATACTCCTAAAGGAAAAGATGCTACTAGAACAAAAAGATCGTAGTATAAATATATTAATAGTTCGTGTGTATTATCGATACATCGTAGAAAGATTGAAGGTTGTTTTGTTCGATAAAAAATTATGACAATTATAATGCTTACAACTACAATATCTCATAACGTACAAAGGATAAGTAAAAGAAGAATAAATAGTATAAATAATAGTCGTATAAAAAATAATCGCATGACGCGTCTATCACATTGTTTGGCAACAGAACCGATTGCATTCTATAAATAATCAAAGATAATATCTTATTACATAATATTACAAGGACACACTTGTCCGTGGAACAACGAGTATTGAGCAAATCAAGATTCTCCGTATCCGGACGTCACTAAACATTCCAAGTTTATTTACGGATCTACAATTGTAATTGGCTTCATAACTTTGATCATTATATTATCTCAGATATTTATCAAGCTACATTACTTGATAAAAAAAAACTAGCCATTTACATACTTAATATAGATCGAATAATTACCGGAACGGTCTGGACCGAGAAAACGAAACAACAATATTACGTTCTTAATATCTAACAAGGCACATAACGTGTGTTGAATTAGCACAGAGTTAGTAACTACGAGTATACAGTAACTATTCTATACGGTATACTAAACGCACATTTTAGATCACTGAATATTAACCTTATCACTAATGAATGTTAGGATAGTGAAATTATCACCTATACAAACCCCTAACTGATACTTCCATCTAATTCAACGTTGTCGATATCATTTCTTCATTGGGATTTATGATCATTAGTAATCCAGTCCTTTCATTTTAAAATTCTTCGCTTTAATCGTATGAAGGTGCGCACATACGCATCCGGTATAAATCGTCACTGGTTCATTCGCTTTATTGGGGATGGGCAGGTCTATTATTTCATAGGTCTGTATACAACAATGAGGCTTATTGCTCTGACACCTGTTACCAAGATCGGTTGGATTGCACTTGATGTGATGCAGATTGCTCAGCACCGGGCTGCCAAATATCTCCCCGACTGGTTCAATCGTGTAATTGCAGATCGATGCATTTTGCAACCTGCTCACTTCCACCACGAACCCATCGTTTATTATTTCCAAATTGCGTCGTTTTCGTTGCGCAGCTATCGAATTCATCCATACGGCCCCGTCGTTGTTGATTTTCGACAAATTCTTCGAACTCCATTGATTACTGGACTCGATCAGATGACGTATCTTGCGGAGTTGTCGATAAATACCCTGATGGCGAACGTGGAACCTCTCCGATCGTATCCTGGCCTCTGTAAATTCTTTCTCTGTGAAGTTGACGAGCAAAATACAAACAATGATCCCCACGATAGTGTATAGAGACATGGTTTAAAATTTGATCCAAATTGATCGTTGCTTCTTTAGGCTAAAAGTTGACGAACTGCCAACACCGGTCGATACTCGAGAAACTTCCGATCAAGTTCCTATCCAACTCTCGTTCTCACCAAATCTTATCCGAGAAATGTTCGATTTAGTCGAGAATAGTCGTCGAGGTGTAAGAACTGTTTCAAGAGACTTGGATCGTTCCTGGCGGTTTACTGAAAACTGAGTGAACTCTCCCTGTCCACTGCCGGAGTTTTAAGGTAAAGAAACCGTGGGTGGTAGCCACCGCATCTCCACCTTGGGAGTGACCAATCCCCTGTTTCGTACCGGGTGATATTTAGTTTCCCATCGTGGATGCTTTCTTCGTTATTGGCCGTCGTGACGTCAATGGGGTCCCTGTTTCATTTCCTCTTGCAACAACACGCGTCCCCTTAAATATGTAAGATAGCGGTGTTTTCCGGCGCAGACGTCACCGTTCATCTATGAAGGAAGGAAAGTGACCAACAGGCTGGCACCGGCCAGTGGCACCGGTTCGTGGAAAATGACAAAAAGGGAGAGATGGTGGATCGTGATTCCTCGCGTTACCACGCATAATTAACACAACTCCTTTGCCTGTTGGCATTTACGGACGACACATTTTACTGTGGCAGACTTCTTACGCAGGCGGTGACGATTGTGATCAGAAGTTCCACCAGTTTGAGGACACGGCTGACTAGTCGTTTAATAGCGTGGGGTCTAGATGGATGGGATTTGTATTAGTTCGCGCGTCATTCGCGCAAACTAGTCAAATTCCAGAACTGGACACTTTCACGTAATATTGTTTCTTACGTAAAGAATGAACGATTTTGATCAAAACGATTTTCCATGAGTTCTCGCAATCTACCATTCCCGCAACGTCTCTTACATTTTCTTATTGTTTTGCCCGGAGGAATATTGAAAACATTGTCTCGGGGATTTCACGCGAGATCGAAGATCTTGATGCTTTACGAATCTTTTGCGGGAAAATCAATTTTATTTTATATATTAAAATAAGGTTTCATATGAAAATTTAGTGTTTTTTATTATATTTAAATATTTATATCATATTTATATTTAAAATTCGATGCAATCAGAGCCTGATCTTTTCATAGATTTTTACTCGTTACTTGTATAGAGTTATACAAGTTTTAATAAAAATCCATGTACAGTCTCGAAGAACAGCGACAACCAGAGACGTGTTGTGGTACAGACTTTAGAATTGATCAGAATACTATGCATGAGAGAGATTAGCATGTTTTTGTGAAGATAGACATCACTATCTTCCGTAATCTGATAGATGTATCGGAGATTTTTGTATAGGTGTATCAAAGAACCCATTGGAATCACTGAATACTGAGAAAATATAAATTGAGACCCACTGTCAGGTTTATTTTATGCGATAAGGAAAATAGGATATAGAGGGAATTCATAGAATTTTGTGATTTGTCTTCGTGGCTCGTTTTAAACGCTTTTAATATTTCGAAACCTCATTCTTCGATTATTTTACACTAATTAAGATACAGTAGTAATATAAAATAGAACAGCAAAACTTTATTCAGTCAACGTTATACAATTTCCTCTAAGAGTCGCCTCGTTTTTGTTATTGGGTGGAACAAAAAACACGGGACAAAATGAAGCTGGAGTATACATAAATAATCATCACTCATTTTTATTTTACGTTTTTAACAACACTTTATTATTATCAAAACATGACAAAGTTAGATAAGAAACAAGAAGAACAACGACATAAAATAACAATAAAAGAAGGAACAGATGTCGGAAGGATGTGTCATTTGTATAGAATGTACAACATTTTTATTAATTCAAGCGAACAAATCCGGCGACAGGCTGCTCTTGTTCGGAAAACTCGCGTGTGTACCGAATTTCAACACGGAATCCGTGGCAACGACGCAAGCTCTTCGGATGCATTCGTCCATCGAAAGCGCTGGGTGATAAGCTTTAAAATATGCAAGAGCGCCTAGAAATGCATCTCCAGCTCCCTGTGCATATATCGTGAATATTAGCGATATGATTTCACGGACTGTCGTCCCTTTAGCTTATAAATTAATTGTCGAGCATAAACAAATTTTTCTCTATAGATGATGCATAAGGAGGTAATAAAATAGGAAATTTAAAAATGGAAGATAAAAAGATTCTTGAAGCTTAGAATAAGCGAAACAGACAAATATTCTATATCTGCATACTAAACAAACAAGATCATTGAACATACCGTTGTATCTACAGGCTGAACGCGAGTAGTACAAACTTTTTTAATTACTCTATCGCTTTGAGAAGCATACACCGCTCCCTGTTCTCCAAGAGTAATAATCACTATGTTGCAACCCTTATCCAAGAATTTTTCAACAGCTTGCTGTATACTTGATGGTCCCTGAAGCTGCACTCCACTCATAAATTCCGCCTACAGATAAATATATGTTACAATTAAATTAAAAATAAATTCTAAAAAGAAATTAATTTTTATAATTTGATAGTTCGAAGATACCTCCATCTCGTTGACGCAAAATATGTCACAGAGTTTCCATAAATCTGGATGGACATTTTCCGTAGCGGGTGCCCCATTCACAATGGACAAACCTATCACATTTCATTTTCTATAACTAATGTGTGTGTTTCGTAGAAAAATAAAACATTACGAAGGGCAACTGACCATGGCCTTTGTGAATCTTTAAAGCGTGTAGAGTAATTTCTAGAGGTACCTCAAATTGGCATAATAAAATAGAAGCATTCTTGATCATGTTGGTCGCGGAGTCCACAAAGTTGGAACTCATCAACGCGTTCGATCCTAATACGATTACTATACTGTTTTCGCCTAAAATTGTCAAATTTTTCTCGAAAAATTTCGTGTACTTTAAACATTTGTAAAACTAAATTCTATCAAACTCCGTCATAATTAATGGCTATTACTCACCACTCTCGGTAACTGTAACATGTGCTATTCCACTGTGTTGGTTTGGTTGTATTTGAATGTGAGAAATGTCTATATTTTCTTCTTTAAATATTTTTAAGTACTCTTGGGCATAAGTATCAGAACCTAACTGTATAAAAATTAATTACCACAAAATTGTTTTAAATTTATTGCTTATAGAATAATTTGTTTGAGATCACGAATAGAACTAAAATTCATACAGAAGCAACAATTGCTGTTGCGGCACCAAGCTTAGCAGCTGCTACACATTGATTAGCACCTTTACCACCATACTTTATCTCATATTTAGTACCAATTAATGTTTCACCAGGTTTTGGTAAACGGGGAGAAAAGCTAGAAAATGATACATATTCATTCAATTATACAATAAATTATGTAATAAATATGATAGAAAATACATTTAATTTGAATTCATTCGATTAAATATAGATTTGTATTTTTTTAATGTATTCGACATGTCTAACATCAAATATAAGAATTTTCTTTTTGGAAATATATAATTCAGCTGCAGTATATTATACATATAAGTTAGTTATTCAAATAACTTAGTTATTCAAATATTGCAGGAACTCCATTTTAATTTTCATATGAAAAGAAATTGTTCTTTATTAATCTTCATTTTCTAATGTTCCTACATTATAGATTTTCTAAAAAATTAAGCAAATTGCTTATACTTACGTTAAGCAAAATGATCACTTACCAAGTGAAATCAATCATACATGAACCAACAACAACAATTTTTGGAGACATTTCTCTTCGATTTAATTAGTCACTATTTAAAATTTTTAAAACAAAAATGTCTTTATCGGGGTTATGTAAGTAATGCCTGTCACGTAGAAACTACACTTTTTAATGGAAAAACATGAAAGATATTATTTATATAAACGACTACAACCGATAAAACTGATTATCTGCATTTATCGCAATTATCACATGGAAAATGTATTCATTTGATAAAACTTTTTTTATCATACATATAACCTAACTAAAATGACATGTGTAAGTACGTAAACGAATGAATTTTCATTTCAGATAATGAGATAGTTTAATACGAAAATAAAGTATTAATATTAGAAAAGAAATAAATATTAAGGTCTTTATTACTATTTCATTTTAAAAATACACATTTTGTTCTACTACATATGTATCATACATTTATTATAATAGGTAAAGCTAACTTCTCCACTTTAAAATTCATAATCATGTTTTCAATTATGGAAAATAACAACATGATTACAATTAGATCTAAAAAGAATACAAAAATTATGATTAATGTATTCTTTAAATGTACAGATAAAGATGATCAAAACAATAATATATATAGAAAACTATTTCACTGTCATCTATCGGCAAATAAATGAATCTCATATAAAATAAATATTTATCTACTATCACTGAAAAAATTCAAAGCGTAAAAAGCAACTCTCTTTCAAATAATAATAAAAGAAATTTTTTATTTTATTATTGACAGAAATATCTCTTCATAAAGTAAATAACTTCTTAATTATTTTACTTGATAATAATATTTTAAATTTACTTTATTTATATTGTCAAGTGTTCATTGATAATTTAGTATAATTATATATTTATTTATAATATTCTAAAATAGGAATGGAATTCTAACTAAATACCTTCTCATATTTTAACGCTGCTATGTAAGGACCAATAATAATCTCCCTTAATTAATTACTTCTAACTACCGGTTATAATTTCATAAAGATTATATTTTCATTACATATCATAAAACCTATGACAAATTCTAGTTATAAATGAAAATCTCATACCTCTTAATTTGTTAATTCCATTAAAAAACTTTGAGAAAAAGTATCTAAATTGATGACAGTAGTACGGACCTTCGACTTCATTCTTGTAAACATTGAGTTTGGATATAAGGAAGTAATCGTTTTTCCCATCTGAGGTTCATTAAAGTGCATTTTACATAAAATCTTTGGTTTATAAAGTTGTTTTACTTTAAAACCAATCTTACAGAACTTAAATAATGTGTGATTTTCACTGGAACATACACGGTATGGGTACGCCAGTCCTGGTTGGTAAGTTTCTTCCTCTGCCATTAAAATCATATATACATATGTATTTAACAAATATACTATTAAACAATGTAAGACGCTAAGTAAAATGGCATTAATTAAAACATATCGAATAATATTATTGTAGGACGACGTGTAATCAATTATATCACTTTATAAATGAATCTACAACGCACTATTTACTATTGTTATCAGGAATGTCGAAATGTATTAGTTGGTATAAAACAACTTCCGTATTTTTTAACATAAAATTAACTATCACAATTTATTTAAACCTTTTTTGTGCACTATTTGCAATTTTATCTTGTTTAAGCCAGATAAAAAAATTAAAAGTTCATTTTCGTCTGATTTAGAAATTTTAGTAAGGTTATAATAGTTTAAAATTTTTTTATTTGGTATTTAATAAATAATAAGATTATGGATCTACTATTCGTACTGTTCAAATTACATTTAAGAAAAGCAAATGACAAATAAACTTTGACACTTATTTCTTCCTGATCGACTATTTTATTTGTAATATATATTTTAATTATTAATGACAGTAATTGTTTTCTATCAACAGGACAATCCATGACTTCTTAAGTAATTGTAACAATCTTGATGTTTTACCATGGAACAATTAGATGAAGTGCATAGTGACATTAATAAAGTAGAATCATCGATAAAAGTAGATGTATCTTCTTCATTAATATCAGAATCAACGACTGATATTGTAAAGAATGATATTCCGGAAAATCAAGAAAATAAGTCACAAGAATGTACAGATAATATAGTTCGAGATGTTTTAGTAGTAAATAAATGTGATGTAACAGATTTAAATAAAAAATTTGAAAGTAAAGAAAGTAATGGGACAGAGAACATAAGGAACGCTGCGATTAATGAAGTAGAACAAGAAATAATAAATAAGGACCCACAAATTGATGATCTATGTAAAAAAGATGAGAAATCTCAAGAAGAGCAAGCAGAGAATACAACCGAGGTTGGAGATCATTCAAGATATGCAGGTGACATATCTTTAGATAAAGAAAGTACAAACAATGTTGAAGTATTTAATACAAATGAGGGTGAACAAAACATTGAGAAACACAACGTTTGTACAATGTTAAATATAGATACAATTGGTGATACTAATGCTCAGTGTCAAGCATTAATTAAAACACTTAGTGAGACTTTTGATGATAAAGACCAAACATTGCATGTCACAGATACAGACACAGATTTGTCTAAACTAGTTGATAGTAGTTCAGAAGTAATGGTACTGACTGTAGAAACTATTAATGATATGAATGAAAGCACAGAAGAAAATATTGTTTTAACTGTACATGAAAAGGATGCTGTTATAAATTCCAATGAAACAAATGTTTCTGCAGAACAAAAAGAAATGAAGAACACTGAAATTGTAAATGAAGAATTTAATTTGATAGATTATGCTCAAGAAAGTGATGGAACAATTATAGAAGTAATCTCAACAGAAATTGTGGCTCAAGAAGTTTCTGAAAATTGTAGCCAGAAAGACAATAAGGAAGTATTAAATCATACAGAGACAGGAAATGATTCTATAACTCCTATTACCTCAGGAGTAATTAATGATCTAGAAACTGCAGGTGACATTGATATTAAAGAAAAGAATGTAAGTATTGAAAAAGGCACTGATAGTAAAGGAGAGGACATAAAGGAAGAGTGTAGAAATATTGATGCAAAATATAATGTAGAACAAGAAACAACAAATGAAAATGGCAAGACTGAATCTTTTGATAATTCACATAAAATTAATGTAGAAAAGAAAATTATTCATAATAAAATTGTCGTACCTACACATGTTGCTAATACAGAAGGAAGGAATAAATCTATAAGTGAAGCAGATAAAGTGAGCATAACTAACAAAAGAAGTGTAATTCAGGATATCTTTGATGATTGGGGTGTTGAAAATGCAGAAGATGATAGTCAGTCGGTATCTAAAGCTCCAGATACTGTGGAAATTGAATTGAAAAGTTTACTAAATGACACGAAAACACGAACTATAGAAGAAAGCACAGTTGTGCTGGTTGAAGAAGAAATTACATGCATTGAAAAAGAACCAGTTGTAGATGCTGGAAAGGCTGTAGAAGTTGCTAAACAAAACAAAGAAATGCAAGTATCAAAGGAACAACTGGATAACAATCAAACTATAAAGAAACAACAAAATAGTATAAAATCATTACTCAAAGACCAACTAACTCATTCTATATCACAGGCTGTTGGAAAGTCTACAAAAGATTCGACACATGATACTGTGGCATTTAGTCAAACTTCGCAAATTATCCCTATTAATCGTGGTCGAAATTTAACCAGCCAATCTTCGCAGGTTGAAATAGCAGAAGCATTAAAAGAACGATTCCGTGAGAAACAAAAAGTAGTAGAACAACCACCGCGACCTGATATATTTTTTGTTAAAAAACTAACCCAAAGATTATCAAGTAAATTAGTAGGTAGTCCAGGAACCGCTTTACCAGCACTTATACCATTGCCTCAGCCTACTAATCAATCCTTTATTCAATGTGATAAAAAGTCATCAGATAATACTAGTACAGGAACTAGCAAAGAAAGCAATTCTGATAATAAAGAACTGTTAGCAATACTGGAAGGTGACGTTGATCCCGATTGGTCCAACTTGAAACCGCCAATTTTAGCAGAGGAAGGAAAACGATCAGTAAAGATTGAACAAAGTGGTTATAATACACCGCCGAAACTTGATCCTTTAGTTGAAAGAGAACTAGCATTGAAACAACTTCTGGAATTACCTGTTGCATCATCTAAAAGAAATGTACAGAAAAAGAAGAAAATAATTAAACCTACACCTACTAAATCTTCTAAAGCAATAAAAACAAAAATTGTACCTAAAACAGAGAAAGAAACAACTGGAATGGAACCAAAAAATAAAACTACAGAATCTGTAGAGGATACGAATTCTTCTGGTTATGCTTCATCGTCTTTGCTTATCGAATCCCATACTTCAGAAAAAAAAACAGATATACGAGTAGATGAGTCAAGATCAGGTAGAAAACGAAAACTTACAGAAAAAGCTAGGGAACATGAACAACAACAGAACATTGTAAAACGTCAAAAAGTATATAAAGGAAAAGTTTCACTGGGCAAGAAGGAACCTCAATACCAAGCTCCACCTGACATCAGTTTGTTAACTGAAAATCATGTATCTAAGGAGACCATGGTGCTTCCCAATGATGAGGTTAATGTCATAATAACAGATGAAATAACAGAAAAACATGTCACAAATAATAATAAAGTAGATATAACATTAGACAAACTTGATGATATACAAAATGTATGTAATATAAAACCTTCAAAACAAAATCTTAATAAAAAGAGATCACAATCTATTACTAAACAAAATATAGCAGTAAAAAAAATATTAAGGCAAAACATATCTTCAAATAAGAAAACTGCTACTTTAAAATCTAAATTAAACACATCAAAGAAATCAGGATCAAAGATAGTCTCAAAGACAAAACGATCTACAGAAAATAATGCTGGAGATTCTAAACCAAAAAAGAAAATCATAAATGAAATAGATAGATTACTTCAAGATGAAGGTGTTGTAAATTTATTGTACGATGTAGAACAACCAGATAAAAAAAGATTAGTTCCCATTACCAAATCTCAAGCAAAAGTTATGGATATACAAAAAGTACAACGTGAGCTTAAACTTAGAAAGAAGTTAGTTCGTAATGCAGTTTTAAGATTACGTACTTCAGCAGGTGTATCAAAACCAAGATCTAAAAGGACTTCTATATATTTGAATGATATGCAAGTAGATAAAAAAATTGGAGATCAAGCCATACCAGTAAAACAAATAAATTTATCTCAAGAGTTTATTTTACCTGCAAAAATAAGAAATGCAGCAGATGCATCTGTTATAATTAGGAGACATTCATCTAGCTCATTTTCCAGTGCATCTGGAAGTCCTAGAGTTAGTATTGATACTCCAGAGAAAAATGAAGGAGGTAAAGTTGATGAAGGGGGATTCCATTCCTTAAGATCTACAAAAAGACGACATTCACAAGACGAAAAAATAAATGTAAAAAAAAGTAAAAAGAAGATTGTACAAAAAAGTGACACAGGAATTGATTTTGTTGACATTGTAGAGGATAAAATAGTATTTCCTGAACGTCTTAATAAAAAGTTGGATTCAAAAAAAGCTGATAAAAATCCCAAACAACCAGAAACAGACGAAACTAATAATGGTTTAGGGAAAGTTATTACAAGATCAAATGGTACAGCTACAGGTAAGGTAACATCAAAGACAAAGAAAACTACAAAGAACAAAGTTACATTTGCTAAAACAAATGAACCAGATAACAATGAAGAATTTTCCAAAGGAGAAGATGAACTTTCAGCCTGCCTTGCAGAAGCTGCAAATGCGCTATCAGTAGTCAATGCTGGGAGTCGGTCTGCAAATTCAGCAACAAATCGCAAGAATAAAGGTGAAATCATTTTTAAAAAAAGTAAAAGTATTTCATATTTATAATAAATTTTTATATTTTTACTAAATTATGATAATAATTACATTCTTATGTAGTATACGAGGTACTGAATAAGATTATTTTTTAGTCAATGCAAATACAACCAAAACACTAGAATCAGATAATAATAAAACAAAAATGGAAATTCGAAGTCAATTTAGTAATAAGGAAATAAATATACGTCGACATGGAAATCTTGTGCAGTTAATACTTACACCATCATCTTCAACAAAAATAAGAAATGCTCTCACTCTCCAGGTAATAAAATTATGGAGGAAACTATATATTTAGTACTTCTTTTATGTTATAAATATATAATTTTATTTATATATCATTACATTAATTCTTTTAGGTGATGCAAGAATTTCGTGAAACATTATCAATTCTAAAAAAGGATGATGATTGTAGAGTTGTTTTATTAACATCAACAGGTAGCAGTTTTTGTGAAGGTCTCGAATTATCTATGTTGCTACATACAAATAAAGAAAAACGGCGGATACATGCCCAAGAAATGGCAGATGCGGTTAAGTATGTAGTTATCCTTGTATAAGTATGTGTCATATACATATGTTACATATATTTAATTAATTAAAAAGTTCACTTTTATTGCACTTAGGGACTTCATTAAAAGTTTAGCATCGTTCAACAAACCTATTGTTGCTGGAGTTCAAGGAGCTGCAGTTGGACTTGGAGTAACAATGTTGCCTTTATTTGATCTTGTGATAGCTAGCGACAAAGCCACATTTAGTACACCTTATGGTAAATTAGGGCAAATTGCTGAAGGTGCTGCTGTATTTACTTTATCACATATATTAGGAAGTGCAATTGTAAGTATATTAAGCATTACATCTTTGTTATATTAATCAAGGTTCTTACACGTAGTAAAAGTAATATTAAATCGAATTTGAATTAAAATTGCAGACAAGTGAATTATTATTAGGTGGTAGAACTCTAACAGCTAGTGAAGCACTAAGAGCTGGTCTTGTTACTCGAGTTTTATGGCCTGATAGATTTCAGGTTGAATTACTACCAACCCTAAAAGCTATGAGTGAGCAATCCTCACAGGTATGTATTTTATATAAGTTTTTTTTTATAATATTGTTATTATTTAGATACATACATACATACATTTAGATACATGTCCATTAAATTAAGATTATGACTTGTGAAATGAACATTATGCATTCTTAAATGGTAGACAGTAACCTTTATAAGCAGAACCAGAATATAATAGTTCTTGAATATTCTTTTTGTTTCTATCTTGAAAAATGCATAAATGATTTTCAGGACAAGTGCATCTATAGTATGTTGAGTATAAATCAAACCATATGTGTCCACAAAATTCATAAGTGTTGCACATTCTTCTCTATATAAAAAAAAGTAAAATAAGATTTATTAAAATGTATACAAGCTTTTATTAGAATATATTAAAATATACATTTTACAAATATTTGAAAACACCTACCTTTACACATTTAAATGATTTTCTAGATATGTATATTTTTTAAGTCTCCAGTAATGTAATCCTAGACAATTACAGTTTAAAGTTACATTATATGGTATTAGATAAGAATTATTTCTATCACTTTTACCATGAATTTCTATTCCTTCTTGATTATATTTACATGTGCTCAGTTCTGTTATTGGAGCACAAAACTGCAAAAATAAAAGAGAAAAAGATAATTTTTAAATATAAGTTTAAATGTGTGTGAAATTTATGTTTGTACATACTTTCATGTGCGATTTATTGTTAAGCGAAATAGACGAATTTCTAAGTTCTTTTGTCCATTGCCAAGGACATTCTTTTCCATTAGAACAATGACAAAGTCTTTCTGTTAAACTAGATACCCAAAATCGGTCATGAGTTACGCTACATACTGCATTTATTACACATTTATGCAAATCACTCTCTCCATTAATCTGTAGTAATATACATTACATATTTTTTTCTATATATAATATTTTATAAATATCTTCTATCCTATCTATATAATAATTGGATATACATACACCATCCGAGTACTTGAATGTAGTATTATTTAATTTATTGCTAATTATAACATAAGAACTAAAACATCTAGTTATTGTGAATAATAGGAAATAAATTAAAATAATCATTTTTATACATACAACTAAATTGATTTATAGAATCAATGTTGTATTAAAAATGAAAATAGGAACACTGCACTCTTGCACTCGTACCAGTGATGTATATAAAACTAATTAATATTTATTCTATACATCCTGAATTTTCTTTGTTTGCATATGCATTGAGGACTATTTATTTATTTATATTTATATTTATATTTAATATTTTGTTTATTCATTTTCAGTCTATGGAAGCTACGAAGACATTGTTACGTCATAGTTTACGAAAAAAATTGGATGCAGCATTAGAATCAGAAACATATTTGCTGATACAGCATTGGTGTTCTGTAGAATGTCAAACTGCCATAAAGGCTTACATTGATGGAAAAGTGCAGTAAATATTTAAATGGTAATACTCCGTTTTATCTGTACATCTGTTTTTAGTTACTTGTAACTTATATACTAAGAAAGAAATAAGAGACTATTATTGTACAAGAAATGAAACAATTATTTTGGCGAAGTATTACATATGGCGGTAATAATTTTATAGTACATATAACAATATGCAAAGTGTAAATACATGTTTGTCATTTGTTATATATAATTTGTATATGAAGTTGTATAATACATTATTTCTTTATAAAAGAAGAATTGTTTCAAAGTTAGTTCTCACATTTATCATTTATTATTGAATATTGTATATAAAATTATAATGCATTATCAATGATACTCAAAATATGAAAATGACAATGAGTTCAATTAAAATATCTTCTAAAAAGACTTCAAAAAATTCAATTGTGTGCTACAGATGCCCAATGACTTTGAATGGAAGTACTAACGTCATATTCCAACATACCTAGTATTGTAAATTGGATTTGAAGATTAATAACGAGATAATTAGTTTGGGGAACGTTAAAGCGAGAAAAGAAGTCATGGATCTGGTGTGTCATTTTACATCAATCAACGCACGATTATTTTAAATTAAGATATAAAGTATAGAATCAATTATTTGGATGAACTATTTTAATATTAGATGATTTAGAATATGGATTTACATGCACGCATAATCACATACAATACAGATAAGGTATCTAATATTATTGTTTTGAATAATTTTTAAATTATGCTTTGCCTAAAAAATGTATAATTTACTGAAAAACAGAAAATACATATAGAGAATACAACCGATTTTACACTTTAATATTTCATGTAAAAAGAAAAGTAAAAAATAAATGAAAAGATCATAAAATTACTCATGATACAAATGCATAATTAATTACATTATCCAAAACGATATTATACACCTTATTCTATATATGTGTGTATAAACTTTCCATAATATATTATTATTGTAGAATAAAATAGACAACCATTGTAAGCATTGGGGTGAATTTGTGTTCTTTGCACACACAACAATAAATTTTGAACAGAATGTAATTTTAAATTAAACACTAAAAAGTAATGTGTGATTCTTTTATACTGATATAATGTTGTGCCTTGGTCAGTTTATAAAAGGATAAAAACAAGCATAGATGTAGAAGAAGATATTTGTAATTACACTCTGAAAAAAGTACAAGAATAATTGAGTAACGATTAAAATAATTTTAAATATATCAAATTGCTTCCAGATAATTTTTATTCAATTGGTAATGTGCATCATTATATTTTTCGATTATTTATATTATTGTTTATGTATATTTCAAATATCAAATATTAAAAAATAATATATAAGTATATACGTATTTATAATATTGATTTAAACAATGCATTCATATCAAAAATGTTTTATGTCAAAAAGCAAAATATTGAACTATTTTATAATACAAATACTGTATTTTACTTCGATACTACATAAATCATGAATACGAAAAAAATATAAAACAAAGTTATTTTCAACTGATGCATACATATAATAAGATGATGTAACATTCTACACAAGTTCGGGAAAAAACTTTTTCAAGTAAAGTGAACGTATAACCTTTCTCGAATTTAACGTATGCGATGTTTTAGGGATCATAAGGGGCTATGAAATAAGACTCAAGGCAACATTGAGAAATTTCATTGAATACTGTTCAAAAACATGAAGTATGTTGTAAAGAATACAGTCGCTCTTGTACAAATATTACACATGTAAGAATAAGCCATTCTAAAACATTGTATTATCATTGAATATAAAGCCCATACAAATATAAAGGAAATATTCACAAGCCAATTTATGTTTAGTATGTATTAAAAATATATAATCACCTATTTGTGTTCGTGCACGCACACGTGCGCGTATGTATGTAGTATATATTATATTTGAATTAGTAGTAAATATCTTTAACTGCATTATAATATTAGTTTCTCTTTTATCGATAGGCAACTTTAGGCATATCTTAAACGCGAATTCATACATCGAGAAGTTAAAAAATTTGAAGTTATAAACATCATAAAACAATTAACAAAAACTTTATTAATCGCTTTACAAGGGCAGCTATTTCTTGTAGGATCGGCAGTCTGGACATTTCATCAGAAAAGTCCTATTTCTTTTTTAAGGTTCACTTGTTTCCAAACTGGAAGTTCTTGAAACTCTTCTTTAGTCATACCTAATATTTCCTGTTAAAATACACGAAATATGTATCTCTTGTTATTAGAATTCATTTATCACTAATAATTTACAAAATATACTTGAAAATGTTGTTGAGATAAATACAGCTCCAGGTGTGTAGGATCAACTCCTTCTGGTAGTGGTCGTTGTAGTAATTGAGCCGGAGGGTACGTACTCTGCGTTAATCGAACCAACTCACTCTCTACAGTTAATACTTCTCCAGGATTTCGACCATCCTAATTACAAATTATTTGTTTGAAAGATATAATTTTAATAACGTTAGAAAATGTAAAAATACCTCTATATTTAATTCCGCTATGTCGTCGCGATATGTCCATGTAGGAAATAGATTTATAAATTGCAAAGGTTCAAGTCCAGCCCAGACTAGATAAATCGGATATTTATTAGTTTCTGGATGAATTCTTTGCCAATACTGCATAGCCATTGTCATTGCTGCTCTTCTTTCAGCTTGCCATCTAACTGCTTTACTACCGGACTGATCCTCTGCTCCGGTATTAGGCCACCAGCCTTGCCATATCCATAACTCGTTTTTGTTGTCCAATAAAAATAAGGCTATAATAATAATTTAATAAGTTTATAATGCGTTAGTCCTTCATAAAATTTTATAAATTACCTGGTTGATGAACTTGGTATAAATCTTCCTGTAGAAAAGGAAATGGAGTTGGTAAAGAAGCACGATGAGGACATAACATTTCTACAGATTTAAATTCTTTAGAAATGCTTGACAGATGAAACAGTCTTGGAGTATGTTCCTGTAATTGATCCTTTTCTAATGATACATACAGCTTTTTGTTCATTTGTCCCAGTGCTGTGCAATAAGATGTATCTTATTCATTATTTCCATGTGACAATATGTCAATACTAAACGTAAACTTTTCCCTACCATTAATGAATTCCTCTGGTTCCATTCCTTCATCAATTTCAAAAATTTCTATATCACCTTCAGATGTTAAACCAGTTTCTTGCGGACGATTCTTTTCTAATTTGGCTGCTGCATTAACTGCATGCTAGATATAAGTTAACATTGCATATATATATAAGAATTATTCCATCTAATATTTTGATTTTTGTACTATTCAAAATTCATTGTAATACGAAATTTAATAAGAATACCTGTTTAATATGAGGTAAAGAGTTAGATCCATGCCATACATAAATTTTGTTATTTTTAGTGTCTAATAATATAAGAGAACCTCTGCTACGTAATTGACGAGTACTACAAGGAATCTCTATTAAAGACACCTCTGACTCTAAAGTACCACGACATATATACAATCGCCATCGTTTGTCACATTTTACATTCGTTTTCTTGCCACTATGTACAATCATACCTCCAGAAAATAAATTGAGAAATGCAGCTGGTTCATATCCTTGAACTACACGAATCTATAAAGGTGTGCGTATAAATTTAAAATATTAATTCGAGTAATGTTTTTAATCTTCGTTAATAATTACCTGAGGTGCTTGATCGTTATCTAATTCTATAGTTAGTAACGCTGCAGCACCTTGTTCATTCAAAGATGCATTTTGCCCTTGCCAAATAAAATATACTGAGCGATCGCGTCCCTTTGCAGAATGTTTTGACGGTAAACCACTAAGCTCGCGACCTGGATAAAAAACAGTATAATACATCTCATTAAACTTATAAAACTAAGACATAACATATTTATCAGTATTTATGTATATTTTTTCAAATGTATTTATGTCAAAAATAGTAATAACATTTACCAGTAACTGTAACAGAATACATCCAATATACAATATAACTATCTGCAGAATGAAATTGTCCAACAGATGAATCATCCAGAAGACTATGTGAAAATTCATCAATATGCCACACTTTTATACCCATTGTCGTAACAATGAATTGCTTCATTTGCTGAAAAACAATGTATTTAATTATTGAAGAATGGTATATATACCATATAATTATTGTTTAATGTATATTATTAAGTAATAATTTTTATTACCTCATCGTCATACCAACCAGTGCCTCTACCTAAATGAGTTCCTTCAAGAATCAAATCAACTGGAATAGTATTTTCTTCTAATAAATTATTAATATTACACACTTCTATAGTTACAGTTCCATCAACGTTCTCTTTACTCTTAGTACCTCGAATTCGTATTATACGAGAAACATTTGGCCAGTCAAGGAACTTTTCCCTGAAAAGTATTGTTTCAACATGTTGTGTCAATTTGGCAAGTAAACACCATTTAGGTCTGACTTTAGCAGATTTTAAGTCTATTTTTGACATGGTGCGTCTACCAATCATAGATGCCGCACTAATTGGGCACACAGTGCATTCTGAATAATCATATCCTTCTTGCCACATTTCTGTAGCAAGATGTGTAGCAAGTTTCTTTTTATCAGTTGAAGCTCCTTTACCACTCCATATATACATTTCGCTACCAAAATCAAATACTAGCACCTTATAAAAGAAAAAAATATAACTATAAATAATTAAATTAACTGTAAAAAATATATAAGATGATTCCGAAACTATGATTTAATCGGAATGGAGATGCTTTCTCATGTAAAAGTAAGATAAAAATATAGAATAAAAGTTTTTCATATGAAGCTCTGATTACGTGCTTTTCAACTATACTGCGAGTTCGGAAACATCCCACATATCATGTTAAAATATCTACCTTATTTGGGTCGAGCATTTCAATTTTTGGTATAGTACCCCAATATTTTTCAAGTGGCACCAGTTCTTCATCTTTAATTTCGTATACCATATTTGTATCTATCATGAATGTTTCGTAAAGCTCATCTTCATCAGGATGTCCACCCTCAATGACTATTATTATTTATACAATGCTATTAATGTTTTACAAGATATTGTTACATCATATATGACACAATACTAGCTTACCATCTACGTTCTCATTTTCTGCACCAAGATAACTCCAGAATTTTTGTAGTTGACTTTTTGTGCAAGTTAATTTATCTTCATTAATAGTAATAACTTGAAATGTTTGGCAACCAAGATCCTTATTTTGCTGAATACTCAATGCAATTTCTGCACCTCGTGCTTTTTCGATAACATTACAATATTTCCCAATGTAATTATAAACCTCTGATTTTGTTACTAGAACAAAATTATCGCCACTATTTATGCTTTCTGCAACTGGCTCGACTAATCTCACTTGTACATGTCTCCGGCCTTTAATTAAAAGTAACATCAAGTCTTTGTATGGCTGTAATCTATTCGAAGAAATATTTGTATCTGTTACGTTCCTTAGTGTTATATTACTAAAGTCTTCAGTAGAAGCTAGGCCAGCTAAAGCTTCCATAGCTAATGATGAATTTTTAGCTACTGTAACATGGTACAATAACATAAATATTATAATGTCACATATCAATTATTTAATATTCGATAAAGACTTACATTTTTCAACATTTAATTGTTTCATTACTTTTTCCGCAATACCAGTTCGTATCTCAGTATACTCTGATTTTAAGTCAGTACGAGCTGCAAGCGTTTTAAGTGGATTTCTAGACACAAACCGTCGTCGTTTCAATCGTATATTTCGCTTTTGAACTAATCTATAATAATATAAATATATGAGAACTTAGAACTTACTGTATGATTAACAATATTAGTAAAAAATAAAAGGTTTACAATTCAGATTGCGATGTAATCATGTCGAAATCGCTTTCATTTAAATCAACAGATTCAGCCTCGCATTTCTCTAATGAAATTCCAGTAAAGAAGGAGGTGAATGTCTCGTCGTCTATCTTAGGTACTGAGACAACAGGTGATACGTTCTTCCCCGTTTTCACTTCTTCAGCTATGACATACATTTTCAAGTAATGCTAATGGTGAAAGAAAAATACTCTGATATAACTCCAAAAATAACTATTCACTAACCACTGTCATCGCTTGCAGGTTCAGAGAAGCTTCCGCGTAATTTAATGCATGAATCTTTATTTGGACTAGTTGGAGTAGATACAGCATCTTTCATATATCCTGAAAATAAATGATGACATCCTTAATACCCTACTTAGGGATTTATGTTTAAAAGCGCTGAAAACATCTTAAATAATATTACCTTTCTTTGCTCTAAATCGTTCAGGACGAGGGGTTTTTTTCTTTCTATCTATAATATTTCCTGTAGCTTCAATAAGCGGAGATGACGATCCTGGATCTAGGTTTTCCAATTGTTCTACCTTCATTTTACCAGCTACTGTAAACTTTGTTACATCTGGAGCTGCTATTCTTTTCTTCCAACCTTCTGTTGCAGATTCTAACTTTCCAAGACAATCTGCAAGTACTCCTTGTTTGATACTTAGTTCTTCCTTATTCAATGAATTGGAACATACTCCATCCTAATATCAATTTTAATTACTAATAGTAAATAATGCAATATGTTCTGATTTTGCAATAAAATTAATTTAATGTCATTTACCATTGAATTAGATGATTCGGAAGCTATACGTCGTTTCCAGTTTGTATTTCCGCTACGTTGTAGCGCAGCTAGTCGTTCTGCAATACTCATACTTGGGCCATCATTAATATCTATTGTCGGTATTGCTTGCGTTGCGCTACGACATAGTTCTGGAAGATGTACACCATGCTTTGGTATTATTGCACTATTCAACTCACATTCATTGGTTTTGTTGCTAATCGCGTGATGACTAACGCTCTTTGACAATGAAGTACACCTATAAGTAGTTAATTGTAATACATATATACGTCTACATCCATGCTTTTTTACATAATATAATCTTATCAGTAGTTGAAACAATAAATAGAAGGTTCGACGTCAGGTAAAAGCCATATTTGATAAAACATATTCTACTAAAAAGTGTAGCAAATTTTTTGATCATTTATGCAACTTCTACAAGCCTTATTAATATCTAACATTAAAAATATATTTATATTAATATAGAATTATATTTCATTTAATATAGTTTTTATAAATAGATAAATATAAAATCTGTTACCTGGTTTGTTTTGAAAAAATAGGATGACGATAAGGAGATGCAGCTTCAGCTTTTATGTTACATGTTTCATGACTTACAGAGAATGTCTCACCTCCAGATGTTTGAAGAGTTTCTTCGTATTTCTTAGATGTAGCAATTACAGTTTGAACATTATCTATGTTATTTAATGCAGATTTGATTTTTGTTCTATTTAATTCATCCTGAGTACTATATTTGTGAAAAGGCACTGTATACTTTTGTTTAATTTTATGTTGCCTACCTTCTATATGGTTATCTTTTTCACTATAGGCACAACTCAAACCACATTGCGTTGGATAATTATTTTCCATTATGCTCCCTGTCTGTATATAACAGTTTATATTAAAACTAAAGTCCATATTTATATTAAATTATTTATTTTTCCTAACCAAATATTACTATCTACCTTATTTTCTTCCAATTTTAAATTAGGTTTTAATTTAAAACGCGATGAAATATCACAACTTTCAGATGTCCGTTGTTCTAATTCTTCGGATTCTTTTTTAAGTACAGATTTTATTAATTTCATTCCTTCGAGTTCAAGATTTTTTGTTTGCGACGAATTATGCGCTTGTAACGCAACAGGTTTTAAAATGCTTTTCGGCAAATCACCTTAAAATTGAAATAATTAGAATATTGATAATTTATATTATACAAATATATGTTTCATAATAAACATACAAAACTTACTAGTATCTAATGAACATTGATTAATAGTATTTAATGGAGATATTCGAGATGCTACTTCGACTTCTTCGGATGTAACTGGTTGAGTTTTATAACGAGCAGCCGGCCGTCTGCGTGAATGTCTTTCTAATGGCATGGTATTTGATATTGAACTTTTTTCGGTATCAATTTTTTGATTGAACAAACGCACTCGTTCTGCCAAACTTAATTTAGAAGGATCAAATTCATCATCAGTTGTAGTTTCTGCCAAATTTGATTTTTTAACTGATGTAACATTGCGTTGATTTTGTAGAACTGCTTCCTGCACTTCTTGAAAAGTTATTGGTTGTGTGTTAAATCTATCATTTCCTTGATTCTTTCGATCTCTATATCGTTGTACACCATGTGAACCTTTATTCAGTGTTTTTTGAGACATGCCATCCTTTTCCTTAGAATTTGCCTTTTCGTGCAAAGTTTTAAAATGCAATGTCATTTTGGAAACACTGTTGCTGCGATGTACACTATTACTTTCTTGAATATTTCCATCATCTGCTTTTTCTTGCACACACAATATTTCATTATTTGAACCCTCTTTATCACTCATTCTAATGGAAACTGGAGTACTATTATCAATATTGTTATCTACAGGTCCATCTGAAATCACTTTATTTCCTTCTTTGCTTTCAAATACTATGACAGTTTGCTTTTCCTTGTCTGTGAATTTCTCTTTTATTGTGCTACAATTAAACACATTATTATTTTCTTATATGTTTTCTACAATTCAAAACAAGGAAATGTGATTTATATAAATTGTTATAAAATTTAAAAACAGTATTATTTTAAGCCTTACAATGCAAAAATGTTGTGACTTATAATCTAGATGTATACACACAAGAAGACTTAATAAGTACTTATCACTAAAACTTATAAATCTTTTTTCTTTAGTAATCTATACTTTGGTTTATGCATACACTTCATACAAGTAAGTAGAAAACAGAAAAACACCTTAAATTTAATACCTTTTGTAAGTTTTGAGTTGTGTTCGAGAAAAAAAAAAGTACTATCTTAAATCAGAAGTAACTTTTAGATGGACATACAGGTTGTGTGCATGCTCTGATTCTCTGTTTTCTGTAGCTTTTAGAATTGCTAGGTGATCTATAATTAAACTTGGCACAGATTCAACGTCTTGCCAAAGTTACATATTACTATACAGACTAAATACATAAACAAATGTATATGCTACAGAGTACTATATATATCACATTGATACACAATAATAAGTTAATAAAAATTATAGGATATATTTTAATGAAACCTTTAGCATGACAAAATCCTAACATAATTGTTGTTTTCTAGATATAAATAATATAAATAGATATAAAAGATATATTTGAAAAATATAATCCTTAATTTCATAAAAAGTAATCCCTATTATAAATGATGATAGCTTAATTCTTTAATATTACCTGTACAATTTGTCACAAGGAATAATAGAAGTCTTGGCACTCTCATCATCTAGAGAAGGAGCTGCTTTTAAATAGATGTTACTGGTTGTTAACTTCACTTGTGATTTTTCTTCTGATATAGCACCTACAGATATTAACTCAAGAGATCTTCGTTTGTTAAGTACACCAGTGAATTCATTAGGAATATTAGAAGGTTGTATATGTCCCACAGATTGTGCTCTTTTTCGCAAAAATAAATTTGTTGTTTCTGTACATATATCATCACTAATGACTGTTTCATCATATAAGTTTAAACGGACTCGCGATTCGTTGTCCCTATTGCCAGGTTGCTTTAATATAGGTCGTACAGCATCATTCTCCAACACTCCGCTTGTTCTATTTTGTAACGTACGATTTCTAAGCATTGACAATTTTTTTGGCGAAGTCAATTCTGTCTCATAGTTACATTCATCTTGTGAATTTTTTCGCGTACATTTCAAAATAGTCTTTTTAGGTTTATCATCATGTTCATCCGATTCTGTACTGGATTTCTTTTTTAGTATTGGTCGTGGTTCTAAAGATGGTGGATCACTACCAAATGATTCTTCTCTACTATGCTTTTTCTTTAGGATTGGCCTTACTTCAGAACTATCAAGTATTTCCGGACCAGTGACGTTTGTTGCATCCATTGTAATGGTCACGTGATGATTAACAGTAGTCATTCGTTGACTATTTGTAGATTTTCTTTTAAGTATACCTTGTGGCTCTGCAGAACCAACCTGACGATCTTCTCTATCATCTTCTCTAGATGATTTTCGTTTTAATATTGAAGTAGGCTGAGGATCTGGACTTTGATCCCTTTTAATAATTTCATCCAAAGATGATCGTCTTTGATTTTTTAATATCGGCCTGAATTCAGAATAAGTATTGTCAGTAGACGAAATATCGGGTGAACAACTCCGCCGTCGAAGTATTTCACTTTCATCTAAACTACTGCGCTTTTTTAAAATACCATGTTTTTTATGTGTTAGTTCCCTAACAGATGGTGAAAATGTTACAGGCAGAACTGTATGATTCACAATAGTAGATATATTTTGGCCTGTATCAATATCAGACATCTTATGTTTAAGAATTGAAACCGGTGTATGTTGATGACTTAAAGATCCATCTTGAGAGTGTTCATCATTTGATTTTTTCAAAATAGAACTTTTTCTTGGAGATAATTGTAATGCACGCGTATTATTCGTGCTGTTTTCTGTGACTTGACATGGAGTATTAGATGAACGATTTTCCAATCGTAATCCATAATTTGTTGGCAAATTTGACTGTGATTTAAGCCTTTCTACGCGTTCTATTGCAGATTTTGTTAACGCTGTTAATGCATCAACTCTTCGCGAAACTTCTGAATCACTATGTCCGCCATTACTGCGAAATTAAATTATATAACGATTTCAAATGTTAGTGTAAATTATAAAAGCTACACCATAAAAATATTAACAAACAGAACTACCTAGTTCGTTGTATATTTGAATGTTTACTGTTTGCAGGAGAATTCAGTGAAGGCAATGTATAAGTTTTTGAACAATTTTCTTTAACTTTCGAGCAAGTGATTTTTGAGTCAAAAGGCATTTTACTTAGATTAGTTGCTTGATGTTGATTACTAGAATATGAAGTAGATATTGTATCAGATATGTAGCCTTGTTTATTTGATTGTCTTCTAGTTTGTCTAATATTACATTCAGCTAAAACATACAAAAATTTTTAATAAAGTAAAATTTTTAGTAAAGTAGAAAATAAATATTCTTAGATCACTTACATTGATTTGAACGATCTCCTGTTGCTGTTTCCACATTAAATGACCGATTTAAATATGATTTTCTTTTGTAACTTTTATCCCTTTCTCGTGGCGAATTTGTAATACTACTATTACTTGATATTGGATGTTCCTGTATAATATTGTTAGGTATTGTATAATATATTAATATACCTATATTCTATAATCACAGTAGATATGATAACTCACATCTTTAATTGATAAACTAGTACTAGGTTGGAGGCCCAAGGGTGTAGAATTTTCTGACATACCTAATCTTCTTGATAACACTGTTCCACCTATATAAATGCAGTAATTACTATAAATTATGAAGCACATACATATACAGATATTAAATTATATCGATCTATTTAAAATAGCTATAATAAGTAACTTACCATTAGGTGATATAATGGAGGCAGCTCGTAATCTAGAAGCTTTTGTTTCACGAACTGATGCAGTTTTATATAATGTAAGATTCTTACTACTCTCCTTATTTTCTGATCTTGAAATCAATCGACTATTTTTTTCCAACATGGGGCTACGACTTTTATTCTCTATTACAAAAAACATTGACAATTGTTGATATCAAACTGAAGTACATTACATATATCCCAAAAACTGTACTTTTTGGCAATTGTTTTTTGTACCAATAATATATAATATAGAACTTATTGAGAGAATTAAAAATATATGGACTATATTTACTATTATTTAAAATACTTACTATTTATGTTACAAGATGTTATATTCTTTTTAATTGGACATTCTGAATTTTGTTGATTATTATGTACTTCATTATAGTGACAACAAATATTATGATTTTCATATTGTGTGGAATTATTTTGTGTTTTATTTGAAGTTCCTTCACTGGTTGCCATTAAAACTGTGGCTCCAGCAGCTACCATTCCTAAAAGCAAATAGTTATTATATCTAATATTTTTAAAGATGATTCTTATTATTACTTAATTATACATACACAAACATATTTAATTTCTTGAGATCCAAAAGTATAGGTTATATAGGAGATAAATATAAATATAAAATTAAAAATTTTTGTGATTTTTGATAATATAATAATATTATATATTTTAATAAATAAAAATAATAATCGCAAACGTTTTGACAGTAATTCATTTATTCCTTATCAGTTTAGAACATATGTATACATAGTTTTGAATCTAAAAATAATGTTAACAAAAATTTTCACCTGTTTCAAAACTGAAATTTAACCATACATATTGTTACAAAATAAAATACGAAAGATTCTTATTGAAAAAAGGTAACTCTATATTTGTTAAATTTAATAACGATATTTAAAATGTTTACAATGTTCTAATGTTATACAGTATGAATTATAACAAAAACTCTCCTCACACTTACTGATCTAATATAACTTTTGTTTCATTGCAGCTGTATGACGATTTCAAAAAACAAATTTACAAATAATCAAGAACGCAACCAGTGACGCAGATCAGTTATGTCGTTATCACAGCTATTCGATAAGTACTACTTATAAAATACATATAAAAAGCACCCATTAAAATCGGGCAAATATACAAAATATGTGAAATTCAAGTTTTATCGTAGACAAAAATTTTACAACGGAAAGAAAAATTCGTTCGCAGGAAAGATTGCACAGGTATTAGTCATTACAATTTCTCTCACTCATAACGAAGTAATACGAATGAAACCGAAGGTAGATATTAAGTGAAACCAGATGGCGTTACTTGAATTAAATAAATATATATTGTTATAAAAGAATAAAAGATAACACATGTATAATTCATTGGAAAATACTCAAATTTTTTAAAAACTTAAGATTTGTCTACTTCCTTTTACTGCTATACGTTTTAATATCCTCTAATTAATGTAAGAAAAAATATCCCATAACATAAGTCAAAAATTGAAATTGGAATTACGTACACAAACATTGTATACATAATTTATTGAAAATGTCATTTTCAAAATGATTTTAAAACATTAATTTTATGTAAATCATATTGTAAGTATTAATGTTTTGTTTACAATTAAATGCCTGAATATTGAAATAGAATGTAATTTCATTATGCAATAATTGAAGAAAATAGTAATAAATATTTGAAGTATTTGTTGTGTCAAATACATGGTATAGTCATAATTTTGATCTTTTTATAGGAAAATGATATTTCAAACCACTTTATGTTGAAATAACTGAAACATGGACAATACAGAATTATTATTCTTTGATACCTTTTCACATGATATTTCTGAAGTAAGTGTTAGGTTATTTTGTTTGTTTCAGGTGTAATATAATAATTTCAATAAAACCATTTGTTTATTTCAGGAGCTTAATCTAGATTTAGTACAATTTCCAAAACCTGTTTATATAAGTGAAGTTAGAATTATTCCATTAGGTGCTAGAGTACAAGCTGATTTTCCTGGAGGTGTTCGTTTAGGGTATTGAGTTATTTCATAAAAGTTATATATCAAGATAAAAAATTATTTTCTTTTAAATAAATTATTCTATTTCTTTTACGTATGTTAGGGCTACAAATCCATCTCAGTTTGAAATTGAATTTTTTGTAAATGATTTAAGTAAACCTGGTGCTTCTACATTTGAATCACTTGGGGAGTTGGAATATAAGCAAAATATTCATATTCAACTAGAATGTGAAAGAAAACAAATACCAACAGATGGATTGGTATTAAGAGGCTGGTATACTACCATTACTTTAGCAGTATATGGAACATTAACAAAATCTTTAAATAATCCACAAGAAGTTGTTAGTTCGGCTGCTGGTTCTGCAGCTTGTGTTAGTGGGTTGGAAGAAGTTGTAGAAAATACTACTCAAATTTCAGAGCAACAATCCGAATGGTACTATGAAAATCAAGCACAAACAAACTCAAATGTAAGTTACTATATATATGTATATATACACGTATATATAAATTAAACGCATATGCACACACATATTTATAAATTTATAAGACTTAATTTGGGAATAATAATTGTAAAAGATTTATATGGAATTTATAGGAAACATGTGTAGCAGCAACGCCTCCTCCTTCTATACAACCAATTCAAATAGTAGAATCATCTAGAAATTCAACATCAGATACTGGAAAGACAGAAATGGGACATTGGGAGGAAGATGCTACAAACAGCACTTTAAAATCTACGAAACGCCCTTCTTCACCACCTTCTGAATCTTTAGTTTCTTTAAGTCCTGAAAGTATATCGGCTGAAGAAGAAGAAGCAGAACAGGATGGTGGTGAACAAGAAACTGGAGAACCTTTTGAGCCTATATTATCTGATGAAGATATAATGGCAGATGATATACCACCTACTGTAGAATATGAATGTGAAAATATTCAGCTAAATAATATTTATTCCATAACACCACCTGATCTGTTTGAATTAGAAGAATCATTGAATGTTGTTGAAGAATGCCACATTAACAAAGAAATGTTGGATAAGATTCATGAAATATTTCAATCTATATCAAAATCAGTTTTACATTTTAATAATGCTTCAGGTCAAGAAAAAGAGGCATTTGTTCACAATTGCGAATCTTTATGCGCAATACTTAGTCCTTTTCATTTGAATAATACGGATTTTAATGATTTGACTAATATCGTAAATGCTGGTTTGGATATGGACCTTGCATGTGCTCAACCTCAACCAGCTTACAAAGTTCGCCATGTTAAAGTTGGTGTACGATTAGCAGAAACTTTATGTAAACTTCCACAAGGTCCAGATATTCTATTAAAAGTAGATGCACCTTATAAATTATTAGCGCTATGTATGCGCGAAAATGTAGCACTTCCTGTGAAACTTTCCGCTCTTCGTACATTGGATGCTGCATTAATAAGTCCAATAATTGTTCGAGAATTTCTTATATCAAAAAGTAATTTATATAAAAACGCCTTAATGATGTTAGATACAGCAAAGTTAGCAAGATTAAAATATGCTTTAAGTTCCTTATTAAGGAAAGTTCACACATATGAATTTCTTGATGAAATGAAAGAAATTGATGAGTTGGCTATTACTGAATTAACAAATACATATATATGTTCACCTACATTAATGGCTCAACCAAAACGGCAACTTCCAGCTGGAGTACAAATGGAATTTGAACGGGAGCATAATCGAAATCCTCGATGTCATCTGATAGCATATTTTGAATATCATAAACTTTTATATCATATTCTATTTGCTCTTACTTCTCCAAAATCAGATTTAAATTTAATTAAAGCTACTCGACGTTTCCTCTTACGTATTTCTGATACAAAAGAAGGCTTATTATATTTATTAAAAGAACCAGAAGTTACCAAATTAATTTTAAAAGCTTTGAAATGTGATTTACCTGGTGCAGGATTGGTCTTAGCTTGGCGTCTTCAAGTTGTACAATGTTTATTACATTTAAAATATCAACCTTCAGACTGGATGGCTTTAAAAAAACTTCATTCTTTCTTAATATTTCCTGAAGGTTTACAAGCTGTAATAACAGTACTTTCTAAAGGAGAATTTATTGAAATTTTAATCCCCTATCTTTCTGACTCAAATTTGTGTGAATTCTCTGCAGAAATTATATCAGCAACAATTCGCTATTCTGACCGAATAGAGGTATTTCAAAATCGCGCTGGAATTATTTTAGAAAAATCACGAACGCAAGCTGTATTGAAAGATGTTACATCATATCTGTCAACAGCAGCGCAGCCATCTCATTGGAATTATGGGGATGTCTCACCACTTGTTGCATGCATTAGAAAAAATGCAGATAAAGCAGCTTCTCTTCCAGGACAATTAATTACAGCATGTAGAATTTTATATTATCTTGTCTTTCCTTCAAATAATGATGTGGATCCAATGGAACCTTATATTGAATTAAAATACAGGAATGCATTAACTCAATTGTTTGCTGCTGATGGTTTGACAGCTCTTATTGCAGTTATGGCAAATATTTCGGAATTCTATGAACAACCATTTTTACATCGTGCAGCTCTAACAGGCAGGAGAGGCTTAGCATTGGTTGCATTACTTCTTCCATGTGTCAGATTAACAAGAGCATTATTGGAACGTCTTGTGAAGTGTATGGCTACAGATTTCAAAGATCTAACAGCTGTAATACCATTACTTGGCGTTTATTCATTAGTAGAAGCTATTCCTCCTATTCGAATTGTTCAAACTTTGTCTGAGGAAATAGTAGGGACACTCTTAGTATTTACACAGGCTGTGGATTCAGATGGATCTGGAAATGTAGCAAAATCATTATGGACTCAAATGTTAGGTGAAGTTCTCAAGATGGTTTCTCTAAGCCCATGCAATTTCATACCAGGCTTGAAACTTTTAACACGTTTATTACCACCTGTTTTAACTTCAAAACAAACAATGCTGACTGAAGATGCTACCCGAGTTTTAGGTCTTAGAAAACTATGGTCTGCACATTTGCAGGCACAAGCTAATAATTTAACTGAAACATTACGATTGCTTTGTGCCAGTTGGAATAAAGATTTATTAATTCTCCTCTCAAAAGTATGCAAGCAATTAAGTGATTTAGCAGCACCTACAGCACTACTCGTAGGTAGATGTTTATTAGATGGTGTAATAGCTGCTACACCACTAGAAAGTAATGTCTTAATTCTTGCTTTACTTAGTGAACTTGCAAGACATGCACCTATGAAGGCTACTTTGTTAACTTTAACTAGTCCTGCATCTAGAGCACAAGTTAAGTCTGACCAAAAATATCCACCTGTTATTGAAATGATGTGCACTGCACTTAAAAATACAAACGATGTTAGGATGCAATATGAAATTTTAGATATCTTTGAAACATTGTGTGATTGTACACTAAGTCTTATGCAAGAAGATGTCAATGAACCATTTGAAAAAAGACTCACTCATTCAGTACCAAGTAAAGAACCACTTTTATCTATTTTAGCTGTATTAATTGATATATTAGCAACTAGCACAAAATTCGAACCCGATATATTACGAAGTACACTTCGTATACTTTTGTCTCTTATTAGTCATAATTATGGTTTATATCACGTAAAAAGTTGTTTAGAAAATAATCCTGATGCATTACGGTCATTATTAGACCATATTTTGGTATTTGAAGATCCAGAAGCTCAACCTGTTATAGATTTAACTATAATGTTTTTAGAAAATTTAATTGCGTCTGAATCACAAGGAAGATCTTTGTATTTACGTATACAGCAATTAGCAGCTTTAATATTATGGGATAAGAATGATCATCCTTTGGAAAAGATAAAACGTGCACAAGAATTAGTTGAAATCTTAAAATCTGCAGAAGATAAAGAAGAAAAAGAACCAATTCCAGAAATGTTAGAGCCGTTATTGCCAACTCCTGAAGCTCTATTGAATCAATTTTCTCAACGATGTTTGGGTACTCCAGATTTTGCTTCCAAACGGCCAAAGAAATTTACATTTATGTGTCCAAATCAAGCTCCAAATGAAAATACAGTAGATTTATTGGCGCTAGCAGCTGAACTGCTTCCTACTGACTTTAATTTGCTAACAGAAGCTCAAAATTTATGTTCTAAAACCCCACCTGATGATGCTACACAACCATTGCAATCAAAAGCTCAAACTGATGATCAAGAAAATAGAGATGTACAAAAACAAACAACATCTCCTGTTTCTAAAGTAAAACAACCATTCGGTAAATTGCACATATTTGTTATATGTTTGTTTAGGTTGTAATTATTTGTATTGGCGCAAAATTGGTAAAAATTTAATTCAAAAACTTTCCTTTACAGTTACACCTATGCGAGGTCGAACACAATTCACTAATTCTTTAAGAGGAGCACCAGTAGTGGGAAGTGTAGGCAGAGGAGCAGATCCATTTAGATCAAGACCACCAAATACTTCACGACCACCTTCCCTTCATGTAGATGATTTTGTAGCATTAGAAACATGTGGAGCACAACCAACTGGACCTACAGGATATAATAAACTTAGCATTCGTGGCACATGTCCTTCACGAGCAATCAACACAGGAACAAGGAGTCGTCCTTGGACGCAAGAAACTCGTCCTTCTTATCTCCGCTAATTTGCTTTAAAATTCTAATGTTCATTAATGATTTGATATCTTTAGGATATCACTATATTAGATAGACCGATTTAATTATTTTAAGTACTACTACAAATAATTATCTGCATACATAGGTATAAAATGAAAACATGTAAAAATATTTGTTTATGTAGAAATTTTATTTTACAACGATGTAACTATTTCAAGTCAATATGAATCTAGATTGATATAAAAATAGAATTCTAAACAAAAGAAAGATTCATCTTGATATTTCAAATATATCACCTTGCACTTTCTCTTTCCAATTTTCATATTTTATTTTAAAGTTGTTATAATCTTTCATAATTTCATTAATTGCTTTATACTTGTAGTTACCCTAAAATATTAGTAAATATTAAATTAGATCATTATGAATTATACATATTTCAGTTATTTTAAAAATAATTTATATACCTTATTTTTAATAATTTCCAATACTAATTCTTCGAATTTTTCTAAAGTATTCAATATTCCTTGCGATGGTTCAATTCTATTCTTCAATATGTAGTTCATTAAATACAACACATAAGCAAAGTTTTTAAAACTACATGCATTGAACATTAATGTTTCTAAAATCACATAATTTGGTACATAGCCAATGGTATCCATTTGTTCTAAAAGTTCTCTTCCATCCTTGTGCATTCTGCATCCAATAGCTAATGCTCCAAATGTAACAATATTTGGTATCAAATGATGAATTTGAATATCATTGAGTACATCCTATAATGTATATATAAATAATTGATATTATTTACATATTACTTACTAAGAATAAATTTCATTAAATTATAACTACTTACTTTAGCAGCTTGATATTCTTTTCTTAAACATCTCCTTTTAATAAGTATATTAAAAAAAGTTATATCAAATTTTAGTTCATTTTTAACAATATATCTACAAAAAGATTTTTCTGATTCTACTGTAGGTGGGAGTAAATCCAACATTAATGTTAGTGTCTTTTTATCAGGTTGCACATTATCATGTTTCATACGTTTTAATAACTTATCAATTCCGCCAAATAAGAATAATCTATTTTCTTGTAATATGTCATTTAAATTTAGGGTTGATGGTAGATTTTTATCAATTGTATCTATATTTAGCTCTTGTTGTTGTCTAGGATTATTATTATTTGAGATAAAATAATTATTCTTCCTAAGTATTGAAATAAGTGAAGTAGTTAATACTGGTGGAAAATCTAATAAATCTGGCCTTCCTGTTTCACTGAGTTGAATCTGAGTTTCTATAAATTCTGGTACTATAATATCATTTACTCTTAAATCACCAAATTTTGTATCTCTGATTGTCCTTAAAAGAAGATTATAATGAAATATAGTTGGCCGTATTTTACTTATTCTCATCTTATGCCACAAAATTAAACCATATTTTAGTCCATTTTCTTTATCACCGATTATTGCATGAAACAAAGCAGCAATTACATTCTGTGTAAAAATGTTTTTATCCCTTGCTTCATCTGCTATTTCAAAAGCAATCAAAATTTGGTTATGACAACTATATGCTCTAATGAGAGTTGCATAATTTATATCAGTCAAATCTATGTTTCTCTTATAAAAATATTCTCGTAAAAATAACAAGTGATCTAATGCTTTTTGTGTATCATTTGTTGTAGCACAAGCATTAAGTAAACTAGTATATATAGACGCACTAGGAGTTAAACCCCTTTCTTTTAGGTTTTTAAATAATTTAAAACATTGTTCAACATCACCTTGTCGAGAAAAACTAGAAAGTAATAGTCTATATATATATAAATTAGGTTTATCACCATTTTCTTTCATTAAGTCTAATACGTTGAGAGCCAACTGTAAATTTTTTTTATATAAATGAGATTTAATAAGTGTACAATAGTCTCTATGACTTAATCTTTGTCTCTTTGGAGGTATAACTTTTTCTGCGTATTTTCTTTCTTCTCTTTCTGCTTTATCCAATTCAATTTTTTCATACTCCTCATATGAAAGATTTCCAAATGTATTATTATCTTCTGACAATGTTCTTCTATAACATTTTTTATTATAAATTGGAAAATGTGAAAGACTATCTTTATTTAGTGCATTTAAAATATATTTTTTACCACACTGGTTTTTATCACAACATAACCATGAATATGTTCTATTATTGGTATAATTAATATAATTATATACTTGTAATGAATATAAAAATTGTTTCGTTTGTTTGATGTAATAATAACGATCAATTACATAACCTATAATAGTTTTTGCTTTTGGAAAACAACTCTTTTTGGAAGAAAACATAATTAACAAGTTAATAAAATGTCTTAGTTAATATGTTTAAGCTAGATCCATACCAATAAGATATTTCCTTCTGTCTTATTATTTGTTATTGCATGTCTTTTAGTTCTATTAGTTTTAATGGTTGTTGTTTCCAAAACAAATATCTAAAATATAAATACTATATAGTAATTAAAACATATTCCTATATATTTTTTTTCTTTCTATAAAGAAAAGAAAATTATAATAGCATTTTATTATTATCAAAGGGAGAATTGTTTTTCTGTTATTATGAGAGATGAAAGAAAAATTTTGAAATAAAGGTTATGAAATATATTCATATATATTAAAAAGTTAAATCATAAAATATTACATTAATCTACTTACATTCATATGTTACATAGAAAACAATAAATATTTCAATTATTTAATTAACAATGTTTAGTTACAATGAAATGGCACACTAGCGCTACGTACAACTACAACCTTACAACTATTCATAACGGTACAGTGGTAAAGCCAGTAGCTGCTAGTACTGCTAGTACGGATTCGCGTCAGTTCGATAAAAGCCATAGTGATTTACAGAGAGAAAGGTGATATACATTGAATGTTTGATCAAATGTGTTTTCGATCGAGCCTGATTATTAATAAAGTATTAACTCATTATTGAAGAAAGATTTTCTTGATTGAGCAATATCGAACGAAAAGATGGAGAAAACAGAAGAGAACGAACATAATGTGTTGGGAGAAGTTTTAACTGAAGAAGAATTAACGCAAGTTCCTGACGCACTTGCAAAAAAACTTAATGCTTATTTCAATGAAAAATTCGAACAGTACATTACAGCAAAAGCAGTTTTTGAAACTAATAGAAAAAATTTTGGTAAGTTTGAATTGAATTTTATATTTTTTATTACTATAACGGTTGACTAGTATATTTACACAAAGGAGATAACCTCTCCATTGGAATGTGCCGCATTCATTAAATAGTTTACATTAAATATCTTATTACATATATAAAAGAAACTTTGCTATAAAAAACTTGATGGCCAATTTTATTATTTAATTATATGTATATTACAAAGTCTTTATTTTTGTAATATTAATAAAATTGGGTTATTAAAAATGAACAAAATTTTTATTTTTGAAATTTTATTAGACCAAACTTTAGATAAACTACAAAAGGATTTAACAGAAGAAAAATCAGACTCTGAAGAATGTAAGGGAAAACTTGAATTGGCAGAAAAATATACTACTGAACTACAAACTAGTTTAGATCAAACTAAAGGTGAAATACAAAAGCTACAGGAGACTGTTAAAAGGTACATGTTGTTTATGTTTTGTTATAAAAAAGTATTATTATATATGCACAATACATATGATTATAATAATTAATTATTTAATTATTTACAGATTAGAAAAAGAAAATGGTGATTTGCGTCGTCATAGAGATACAGTTGTGGATGAAAGGGATGCATTGCAATTACAAGTTGAAAGGCGAGATAGAGAAATTGAGAGAATGCATACTGAATTATCTTCTTTGGGCACTCAATTGCGAAATGCTATTGCTGCAAAATGTCAAGCTTTAGCAGAAACAGAAGAAATTCGAAGTCTTGATATGACTCTTGAATTCAAGTATGTATTTACATAATAAATATTTCATTATGGATTCAAATCTTCACAAAACTTTAATATATTATTTGAAATATTTTAGAGAAAAACGTTTAGAACAAGAAAGGACTCTTTTATCACAGCAAATGGCTAGTCTTGAAGAAGAATTGGCAAAGAGAATATCAGAATTACAGTCAACAAGAGCAGAAGCTTCTGCACGAGCGCTCTTAACGGATACACGTTTGGCACAACGTGATGAAGAATTGCGTATTGCAAATGAAGCAACAGCACAGTTACGAGAATTATACACATCTCTTCAACGACGCTGCGATGAACTATCTCAAAAATTAGAAGAACAACGTACACACGAAATTGCTATGCATGCCTCTTATCGAGAAGAAATTGGTGCTCAGACTAGATTAGCAGATCTTTATAAAGGCATGGCAGATGAAGCAAATGCAAAAGCTGAGGAATTTAGTAATGCAGTTAAAGAACTTCAGGAATTATTAGAACATGCTACTGAACAGTATGGAACGCTAGAGACAACACATAATCAACTTCAGTTACAACATAAGCAAGAGTTAGTAGAAAAAGAACAGAAGATAGATGAGCTTTTAAAAGAATTAAATCATGCAAATGAGTTATTGAAAAATATTAAACAAGGTAATTATTTTATTGTTATCTTTGTAGAATCTTATTTGTCTAATAATCATACAATTCTTTTAACAGAACGGTTAGATCAAGCTGTTGAACAGCTTGCACCTACAGCAGCCATAGCTAGTCGGGTGCTTAGAAAAGGCTTAAGCCTTACTCAAATTTATACGCAATTAGTTGATGTAACAAATGAGTTGACTTCAGAACGAGAAGAAAATGGACGTCTAAAATCACAAATGGACATTATTTTACGTGAATTAGAAGAAAAGGCTCCTGTTTTACAACAACAACGTGAAGATTATGAAACTGCGATGGCAAATATTGGTACATTAACATCAAGATTAGATGAACTTTTAGTAGAAAATCATAGACTACAAGAAACATCTGATGAAGCAAATCGCATTGCTAAGCACCATACTAAAGAAAATCAAAGGTTAAAAACAGAAGTATCAGATTTAGCTAGACAGGTAAGCAATTAAAGCTAGATGTACATGCTTATATATTTTTGAGTATATAATGAAATTTGTATGCAATATTTGCTATTTTTAGGTGTGCTTCCTTTTAAAAGAAGTTCAAGAGAGTAGAATTAGTGCAGCTGTTGATACAAGTGAATTTTCAATGGATATGGATAATCTTGCCTCATCTGAAATTATTAGTAAAAAGCTTGTTACTTTCAAAGATATTGAAGAATTACAAGAAAATAATCAGAAGTTATTATCAATAGTTCGTACACTATCATCAAGACAAGAAGAAATAGAAAGAGCAACAGATGAAATAAATTCTGGCGAAATGAAAGAAAAATTAGATAGGTTTGTAATTGTACTAAAAATGTATTACAATAATGTTTGATTTCATTTATTTTAGTTTTCCATAATTATAATAGGTACCTAGAACAATTGGAAGACATGCAAGCTGCTCAAGACAGACAAACCAAGATGTTAGAAGGTCTTTTACGACAACGGGACATGTATAAAAATATGTATCAGCAATGTTTAAAGCAGGGAAATGTAACAGAAAAAAAGGAACTATCTATGACACAAGAAGAAGAAGAAGGGAGGGAAATTAATGGAGTAAAACCTGTTAAAGATGAAGTGGCTACTATTACTCAAGATGATGTTAATAGAGAAAAAGAATTGCAAAAACAATTAACAGAAACCGAAACTAAATTGAAACAGATTACAGATGATTATGAAACATACAAAAAAGAGAGGGCAGCCCATGAACGAATGTTAGGAGAGGAAGTAGAAAGGCTTAGGAAAGAAGCAGAAGCTCATTCAGACAGATGTTGCAGATTAAAAGCGCAGTTAGATTCGGCTAATGATAGATTTAATCTTTTACAACCAAATGTTGCTTCTTATAAGTCTCAAATAAAAGTTCTTGAAGAAAAATGTTTAAATTACAATGTGACAATTGGTATGAAATATTTGTTATGTTCACAGATATTATGCTAAATAAATATTAATAACTATTGATAAGTTGTTTCTTTTTATAGGTAAACATGAGCAAAGCTTAATGATTTTAAAAGATGAAGCTTTGGCAGCTCAAACGCGACTATCTCGTGCTGAAGTACAATTAGAAAACTTACGTCGATCTCTTTCAATTTTAAGTGATTCTGAAAGTCGCCTTATGAAAGAACGTGAAACATATCAGAGAGAACGTCAAACGCAAGCTTTATTGCGAGCAGACGTTGAATCTATTAAAGCAAGTTTGGAACGGGTTCAAGCTGAAGGTCAATTACGTGCTGAACAGCGTCTAGATGATGCTACAAGAGAATGCGCCGCTTTAAGACGTCGTTTACAGGAAGAACAAGATCGATTTAGAGAATTGTCTGCACATTTAGAAAGACAACTTACCACAGCTCAAGAAAGATTAACCGAAGAACGTAATGTAACTGAACAAATTCGCATAGAATTGGAACAAGTTCGTCAGTCTGATTCTCAAAATGCACAACGTATAGAAGAACTTAATACGAAACTAAGACAAGCTGCTACTCATTCAATATCTAAACCTTTCACTGGTATGTATGAAATATAGAGTTAAATTTTCATTTATTTAATTAGAGGTAATTATAAATAAAATTCTGTGCATATTTAAACTTGCAGGTGATGAATATCCTGTAAAGAGATTAAAAGAACTTGAAATGCAACTTGCGACGATACAAGCAGAAGCAAAATCTTTATCCGAACAACTAAAAAGTTCACGGCAGCAAAGCCAACAATATTGCGACATTGCAGAAAGTGCAGAAGCTCAATTAAGGGAGGTAACGGTGCAACATAATAAATGTAAAGAAGAATTAGAAACTGCTTTAAAAGAAGCGCGTGTAGAAATAATATCCCTTCAAAAGAAAGTTCAAGAATTAGTAGAAGAATTAGCAAAAGTTTCTAATGGTCAACAAGAAACTGATTCAGAATTAAGAGAAAAGTTAGCTGATGCAGAGAGAAAACTTGAAGAATTAGATGAAGTTAAAGGAGAATTAGAAATTGTAAAAGGTGATTTACATAACGCTTCAGTATCAGTTAAAGAAGCGGAAGAGAAGTATGCTAGAGAAATGGTATTGCATTCAACAGATTTGCAGGTAAACATAATCATCACTTCATTTATGCAAATAAATAAAATACGGAATGTAATGTAATTCTTTGTTATCGCCTCATTTATAGATATTAGCGAAATTGAAAGAAGATGCCCAAACAGTAGAACAAAAGATAGCAAGCTTAACTCAAGAAAAAAATGCAGCTACAGAAGCTTTAAATCTTGAGAGAGAAGCTTGTCAAGAAAGAGAAAAAAGATTACATGAAGAAATCCAAGAAATGCAACAAAGAATATCAGATCTGGATGCACAAAATGCTATTTTGCACACTCAAATTCAAGAATTAAGTGACAAGACTGCAATCATGCATAGCCAACAATCAAAGATAGCTGAACAGGGAAGTCCTGATACTAGTTTGGAAGCAATGAATCGTAGCTTTAGTGGACTTGAAGATGATTCCAAATCTGCTGAACAGTTATTAAGAGTAATGAAATATCTAAGACGTGAAAAAGATTTAGCTGTAGCAAAATTTGATGTTCTAAGAGCAGAAAATCTTAGATTGAAATCACAAGTGGAAGTTAGTATTCAAGTTTCTTTACTAAAATTTTAATTTGTATAACTTTTTAATGCAATGTAACTGTTAATACTTTTTCATTAATTTAGGTTATGGAAAAAAGATTAAAGGAAACAGAAGCTGCCCTTAATTCGGAAAGAGAAAAGTCTGAAATTGATGTAGTAACAACATCTAAACACGCAGAGTTATTGCGGAAAGTTGAAACTTTAAATGCCATCACAGATTCCAATAGAATCCTAAGAGAGGAAAGAGATAGTTTAAGTGCAAAAGTTTCAGAGCTCACCGCAAAAGTTGCAGCACTTTCTGAAGAAGTAGTACCACTTCGAGCTACATCACGAGATTTACAAGCGAAGACTGAAGCCTTATTACAAGAAAATACAAGTCTTAAAGGAGAAGCAACTAGATGGAGACAAAGAGCTAATATATTAGTAGAAAGGGCGAACAAAACAAGTCCGGAAGATTGGCGTAGGTTACAAACTGAAAGGGAAAATCTTAGTAAACTGCTTACATCTGAACGTGAAACACATGCTAAACGCGCGGAAGAATTAAATCAGTTGAAAACAGAAAAAGGTGTATTAGAAGAACAGCTATCAATACTCCAGAAACAAGTACAAACTCAGGGAGAAGAAATTCAAAAAGCATCTGAAGAAGCACGTAAATTGGGTCAAGACTTAAATGAAGCTCTTGCTGACTCTTCTTTGAAAGCTAAGGATTTAGTAACATTAAGAAAAGAGCTTGGTGATAAAGAAGTAGTCTTGAATGACATAAAGAATAAAGAGATTCAAATAAGAAAAATAGCGAAAAAATACAAGACTCAGTTTGAAGAACTGGCGAAAACAGTAGAAGAAGAAAAGAGTAAATCTGAAGAGTCTCGAATGTCGGCTGGTACTTCTGGAAATGAAGATGTTGGTCGTGTATCTCAAGAACGTGAAGATCAATTACGAGAAGAAGGCAGGCAAGAATTGCGTCAAGCAAATCTAGAATTAACATCAAAGCTTGATGAATTATCTCGTCAAATGATAGTTGTACAAAATGAAGCAGAATCGTTGAAGAAAGAGATCGATACGATGAACAGGACACGCGTTGAGAAAGAAGAACGTGTTAGACGAGCATTAACGACGGCAAGAACTGAGCTCATGCGGCTAAGAGAATCAAAGAAAATTTGCGAAAAGGAATTAATTGACTTAAAAGCTAAAGTCGAAGCTGGTGCTACCGAATCAGATACTGCTGAACATGATGCTAGACTTGTAGCACTTAAATCTCAAATGGAAAGTAGAATCTCTCGTCTGGAACATGAAAAGTCAGAAATTCAGGCAGAAAAAGAAACTCTTGTACAAAGAGTAACTCAACTACAGCGACAAGTAGCTGGTGTTAGTGGAATTAGTGCCACTACGGAACCACCAACGGCTAATATTAAACCTATGTCTGCTCGCGCTGAAACTCCATTAGCGAGTATTCGACCTATGAGTGTAGTAGTACAGTCTAGAACAGCTGCCGTTTTACCCACAACTGCAAGTGCACCAGTAATGGTTGCGCCTCATCAACAGCAACAGCCACAGCAACAGGTGGTGCATACTACTGAAACGAGTTCACCAACTAGTAGTCTTCCAGATTTTCAACCAGCTAGTACTAGTAGTAGTTCATCACAGACAGCGCCAAATACTTTACGACAACTCGTTGTTCAACCACAATTAAGTGAATCAGCAGAATCAACACAGAGGGAAGACCCAGAAAGTGCAGAAACACTTAGTGTACAACAGCAGCAATGTCAACAACAACAGCAGCAACAACAACAGCAGACTGTTGCATTAGTTAGTCCAAGAGTGGAACAACAACAACAACAGCAACAAGCTGCTGTCAGTGATCAACAGCAGACTGTGGCTAGCAGTTCTACTCAGTCAGTAAGCACATCGCAAGCTTCGACAGGTCATAAACGTCCTAGAGCTCTTGATTCAACAGCATCGGGGTCTGGAATTGTTGAAGGTGTAGATCACAGTAGGCAGGAGCAAGTGCTTAGTCCCAAATCTAAACGGTCTAGACAAGAAATGTCATCTACTGCTAGTGCAAGCGCTTCAGAGGTCGAGTACCAGGTGAATTTAAATAATAAAAGTGTAGGAAATATTAAACGATAATTAAATATTTAGAATGATGTACTTATTTAATTTTCAGGTACCAACATCAAGCCAACGAGATCAAGATGAGGAGGTAGAAGAAGGCTGTGTTGTTGTAGTAGATTGCGACGAAGGTGAAGGAGGTGGTAATCATCAAACTCAGGAAGAAGAAGAATTTGATAATGACCCATATGAAGAAATGGAAGAAGAAGAGGAGATACCTTATGAAGTGGAAGTAGAAGTGGAAAGAGATAATAATGAAGTTGAAATTATAATGGGAGAAGATTCTACAAGTGTAGAAGTTCCTAGACAAGCACAAGTAACAGTACCTACGAATCAACAGCAACAACAGTCGGAAGCAATTAGTAGTGCTGAACCAACAGGAGAACCACCTACATCGTTCGGAACTCGATCTTCACGTGGAATTGCGCCAATGCCTAGACAACAACAACAACAACATCTTCTTTTGGTATATATTCATTTTTGTATACAGAGATAAGGGGATAGAAAGACGGAAATAAAGCATCTCTTTTAATGAAATTAATTTTAGCCGCAACAAGGATATGAAGATGGTGGCGATGATAGTATAGTGCCAAGTACGCCAACTTTATTCGTACCACGTCGCGGAGACGGATTTGGAGAAGCTGTAAGTTCACCTCAAGTTCCCCAAGGACGTTTTACTTTTGGAGATTCGTCTGCGCCAACAACAGCATCATCGACTCCTTCGTTATCAACTCCTTCTGGATCAGCAACTCGGACGATATTTGGGTCATCTAGTTCTGGTGTAGCACAAGTAATTCAAGAAAGTATGGATGATACGCGAATGGATCTTGCTCAATTAGAAGATGGTGGTACTGGTCGTAGTGTACCTACTACTCCTTTACAAGTTTCACCAGCAGCTGATTTACCACCTTCGGTATAAAAATAATTAAATATTTTTATATAATATTCTAGCATTTCATTTTGTTATGTAATTAAACGACGTACTTCTAGACAAGTAGTGGACCTACAGAAGAACAGGAAACTCCAGTTTCAGTAACACCGGTATCAGTAACGGGTACTACTGATGTTAGTGAGGAGCCTACAATACCAAGTATTCGTGTACTTGGTGTTGACGATCAACAACATAATCAAACTGAAATGATTACAGAATCTATTAGCACGACGCCGACTGAAGGTAATTATAAGCTATGTTAATATCAATAAAAATTCTAAATAATTGCATATCACTAAATAAATAAATTATAAATAATTACATGTAGGTATGAGCTCAGAAGGTGAAAAACGTACAGATGAAACTGGTCCTTTAATCTCTGGAGATGATGATGCAGTAGATACAGGCGAAGGAACTGAAGAACCAGTATGTGATATAGTGGAAGATGAAGTAGAAGAAAGTCGTGAAGCGGAAGCATCTCCGTCCAGTAATACTCGGCAAAGGGCAATGGCAGCAGCTAATGCCGCAGCTGCAGCAAATGGTGCTAGAGGAGCTACGGCACGACGGTCGGCAAGATCGCAAGATCGATTTAGAACGCGTGGTAGTCGACCTACACCTATTGTATGGGAAAGTCAACAACCTGGCGGTAGAGGTAAGTGCAATCGTGTGAGGTGTATGTAAGCGATAGAAGGTTTAGAGACACTAGAGTATGTTTAACAATACAATTTATTAAAGTATACCCTAAGTGTACACTAGTCGTATAACACAACTTGCAGGCTTGATTCGTGATTACGAATATATCGGCGCAGGGGAAGTATCAACTTAGCTGTTACTGCTCGTGTCACTCGATAACAAAGGTTGCTTCGCTTCCCTATTCGCTATATTTATAACCGTCGGAGTTGACAAAAGGCGTCGGGATTTTAATTTCGAAGGTATTCTCGAAAGATCCCAACGGACGCTGAACTCTCGACCTTGTTTACGAATTTTGACTTTTCGGGTAGTCGACTCGAAGGCATATGACCACGACAAAAACGACGGATTCTGATTGACCTTCGGTAACCGCCTAAGGTTGTCGGATCTATGATAAACTAATCTATCGGTAAACACGGTTTTTGTGTAGCGGGTTCACTGGACGGAAACCGTTGTGAATTTTACCGTCGAGTGCCGTTATACGTGAATGATAAATTTTGAAATAAGAATATATTTTCCTAATATAAAAATTTGGTGTGTTTCAAAGGGCAAAACGTAATGCGAGGACACGCAACAAGGGGAGCAAATAGTGAAACAGGAAGAGGACGTGGAACAAGAGGCCGGCGAATGCGATCTAAATATTCTTATGCGCGATTCTAAAATTAAATAATTTTGTATACGAACTCATGCGGAAACTTTAACGTTGTTGTCTTTGCAAACGAACGGTGTAAGAAATGTTGACTATTAATATATCGACTTTCAAGACAAGGATACTTTTACTTAGCATTAAACAATATGTTTGTTGTACAGATACATTTGTCGATGTAACATTTGTTATACCTAAACTTAGATGAAACTATGATATAAGTCTTATAATGGCAGTATATATCTACCTTTTCAAATGGGAACTATGTGAAATTAAAAACGTAATGTCGATTTCTAATTCTTCGGAATCTAAAGTAACATTCCTTTGTTGAGGCTAAGAAATTAAATTAAAACTAAACAGCATTTAAGGTGTTTTGTTTATATATTCTTGGAACTGATTTTTATATAATTATTATTCAAATTTCATATAATGTTGATATGGTTCATAGTACAAATGTATTTATGCAAAATATTTTGTACAAGACGTATATCATGAATTCATGTGTTGAGTTTCATAAATTACACAATGTTCGTCATAAATATTTTATTAAAAATGTTCGACAAGACATGTAACAAGTATTTTATTTTATATAAGTGCATTGCTTTTTTTGTATTTTACAAATTTAAGTATGAATTCTACTATCTTTTTCAACAGTCCTATAAGTAGGCAATGGAGACATATATTTATATATTATGTTTCAACTTCCAACTATCAATAAATAATATAAAATATCTACCTAAGTTTTATTTGTATACTTATGGTATCTGTTTAAATACAATTTGACATTTATTATGAAATTTACTATTAGAATAAATAAAAGGTATTTATTACGTTCCACACACAGAAGATGCGTAATAATACAATATATTTTATACCTCAGTCTCTTGTGTAGTTTAGTCGTATTTTAAAATAACATTATTAATTAATACTTCTTCAGTATTCAAATATCTTGTATTGTTTGCAAAAACTTACACATACGAGTGAATTAAAAAAATATGGCAAATATGTATAAATACTGGAGATATAATTGATTAATAAATATCAGTTTTACATGTTTTACAATACAATTAAGACGAAATCTATCAGTACTATGATTTCGATGTTACTACTGTATAAATATGACAATATCACAATAATGAATATTAAATCCCTCTTCTAAAAGAGTCAGAGTGATTTCTAAAATAATAATACACTTTGGTCCCCTTTATTTCTTTTTAATGTTGTTAAAAATAATTGTAAGATAGTGCACGAAATATGACTAGTTACATAAATAATTAATTACTTCTACATAAATACATAATTACTTCTTTTTTTGTTTTTCGTTTGTGGTTTGAAAAAATAATGAAAAGCTTTAATGTTAATATAAGAATCTAGATTGTGAAAATTAACTTCATCATTTACTTTTTAATTGTTACAGAACGCCTACTTTTCTTAATTAAATCCATGATATTTCTGATAATGGGAAAGTAGAAGTTTGCTATAAATATGAATAGATTGTCAAATTTTTTCACTTCTTGAGAAGTTGTATAAATTCGTTGCGTAACAGAACTAATAATATACATACACATATATATTTCTTGTAAAACAGGTGTCCATCAACCATTCTATGATAATTTGATGTTGGAGAGACAATCATCACGTCGTTGGGCTTTATGCCAAGTTTCTGTGCACACTAAACGTTTCCGAACTAAACCGGTAAATTAAAGTAAACTAACTCAAGCAAAATAAAAACTTTAACATTCTTAATTACATATTTTGATTCATTAACAATTTTTTTTATAAATCAATACTGTGTGTTATATTTACAATTTGTTATGCAGAAGTCACTTATTTTGAAACGTCTCCCTTTAGTCTATCTGATCAACTAATTTGAAATTAAAGTCACGTTAGGCTGTTGATGCTCTAGTCGATACCGATCACTGATTCTGGTCATTTCACAGGAACATTGACCATGCTGTTCCACGCTGATCCATTGTCGTCTGTTATTAGTCCTGTTACTAGTTTCGTAACTCATTACCTCAATTTCAATCTCTTCATAATAGATCGCTGATTGTACAGGTAGACAACTCATATCTGAATTCATGCAGCATCCGGAGTGTCCGTCACATCGCTTTACGACAATATAAACAGGCTGAATGGTACTCTCCCCAGGATCCTGATGCAAGTTTTGCATCAAGTCTCTTAGATGGTACGCTCGAAATTGTGGTTTTTTACAAACAAACATGCTGGACGTTTTCACTGCTTCAGATAAAGTAATCCTATTGCTATTTATCGCCGTTGATCGCACCATGTTGTCCAAAGCCAATAGGATGAGTATCATTAACTCCAATAGGAAAGTCTTCAATGATCTATTTCTCATGCCTCGTATCTGTTAATTTATACTATAATTCTTATTGAATAATGTATGTTGTATCACTATGATTATCTTTACACGCACAGTTTGGGCAAATTGAAAAATTCAATTTGAATCTCACTGAAGATCACGTTCATAAATTCAAATTTTACGGCGCGATACTTGGTGAACACGTTTGAGATGTGTCTTCTCTAGCCAAATTACACGAACCACTGATATGTAGTCGTATCAAGAGGCATCCAACTGAGACTTTCCTGCTGCCAGAAGTGTATTTATACATGGAAGAGCTTGCACACACTTCACGCAAGGTATACACGTATCGTTACATTCATGCACACGCAAAATCTGATATCCTACAATTCTGCGGTAACATTTACTCATGCATTCCTTAAACCACTCAAAATATCCCGATGCATGGGAATTGTCACACTTTCTATCGTATGCGTCATGGATTCCATCCTGGAATATGCCTTAAAGCTTAATACAGAGATGTTAAATTTTTAAAATACTATAATACACAATAATGTAATATACAATAAGAAAATTATCATTTTATAACTATTTTTCAATTTAACATATTCTTCAAACGTAAATTCACACAATAAACTCTTATAATTTGCTACTCTCTTCGACATATTTGTCAATGCGATCGACTAACTTTCCGATAAGAGGATGTACGCGCTTATATCAAAGTCGAACTTCGACTTTTCTTTTATTGGTATGTTACTTGAGCAAGCTATCACTCATATACATATGAAACTTTTAATACATATTCAACAAATTCATTTCGGACAAGCTATTCATAACTCAATGGACAATCAATGATGTAAGTAAGATTGTAATAATTGCGGGAGTCATTTTTTTTTTATTGAAGTTTACAAAGATGTAGTAAGCTTTTTCTTATAAGTAAAATTGACTCATATTAATATGATTCATTGAAAGTCGAGTACAATAAATAATTGAGAAATATGCGGTTGTGTTACATCTTCCTATCTTCTACCTCCTACTATTTTCCTCATTGTTTCATAAAAAAATCTCCAGTCGATATATTAAAGTCAGGTTGTAAACTATGGTTCTGAGATTTCAAGGAACATTAACTTCTCTTATAATTTGAGAATTTTCCACAAACAAAACTGCTAGAATGATGTTTTGCGGTCGAATATTTGTTGCAAAGGAAGAATTGAAGTGGTCATTTTCTCGCAACGACCCCTTTGAAATATAGTTTTAAGTTGTTGGTGCAAGATATGTCCAAGGTATGCGATGCACTCAACTGTATAAATATTTGCTTATTCTTAAGATTTCTTTGAATTTATAAAATATATTTTTTATTTATCTATCTTGATCTTCATTTTTTATTAAAAAAAAAATAATAATACACAGAAAATTGAGATAAATTTTATATCTTGATTCTAATAAAGCAGGTGAAGTATTCAAAATTACTCTCAATGAGAATGTATTAGCTATTTCCTCTTTCATAAAATGTATTCTGCATTATCCAATCCATTAGATATATTTCTTGTGTAAATTTCGTTTATATACATTTCGTCCGTAAAAATATAATTATGCTGATTGCAACAAACAGAACAGATTAAATAAAACAAGTTTTCTCATGCTTTCCCGCATGAGATCTATTCGTGTATATAAATATGTAACTTTTATTTAGGTATTTATTTATTCTCGCGAAGTTACGCGATTATATTACCATTCCTTATATTATATAAAGATATAGATCAATGTGATCTATAATTGAATTCAATCGACTATACATACTGTTTCATTTACATACGTGAAGAGTAATACATTGACTTTGCAATTATTCTCAATAAACTCTTATCTCTGGACTATGTTTGATAAAAGAACAGTGATACTAAGAATAGAAACGTAATAGAGATACAAAGAATAGAAAAGAGACAAACATTTTACTTGATTGAATAAAATTTTTATGAAATCAGGAACTATTTAATCTTCAAATATAAGCACTATACCGAGTACATTTACTTTCTGATCGCGGATGTAAGTACATGAATCATCGGCTAACCATCATTTCAAATTTCCAAATGGTTACTTGTAAGAGAGTAGAAATTCGCTTGTATCTTATTTTGACAATTCGCCATACAATTAATTTTCTCCCAGTTTTCTGTTTTATATTTTGTGAAAGCCTCTTATATGCTTTGTACATATATACTTTTCCTCATCGTATTCTTCATAATTGCTTTTTATTCATATTTTTATTGATTAATCTATTTACTGGTACAGAAAGAACATCTTTCTTAAGAGGCATTAATGTATTTACTACGACATTATAATTTCAGTTATAAGAGATATGATTAATAGTAAAATTGTGGGTGTGACGATTAGTAATTTCACGGATTCATTTGACGTTACGGCATAGCCCTCATAGTGCAAATAAAAATAAAATATATAATGAACGTGTTAGTGAAAGAAGTCGCGTAATTCAATAAATATCAATTCTTAAATGAGATTAAAATAATCAACTAGAAAATTTTGATTACATAAGGAGAAAATAAGAATAAAGCAACTAAAACAACATTTTTTTCAAAAAAGCACAATAAAATTTCTAATAATGTGATTTCTTAAAATCTAGTAGATAGTTGTCTTCAATGATCAAGGCTATCAACCGATATACCTACACACAAAATTCCATTAACGGTTCATAGATTCACAACTTCGCATACCATTGAGTCAGTTCCATGAATAGCTGTTAACGGATATTCGTAACATGAGTTTCGATTTGTGCAACCGTTGGTCACTCTCACCTTCCATATAAAAAATTTTCAGATACAGATATTTTATTCATTTGATAAATGGCACCATAAAAAATTATCTTTTACTATTTATACATCGTGTAAAAATTAAAAGAATGTCATGAGTAAATTTTGCAATCAGACACTTCGCAGACGGTTGCAATGACTCACTGCAACCTGTCGCATCATATAACACTGAAGACCAGAGAGGGTCGAGATACTTCATGCCATGCCGCTATATTAAACAGTTTCTTTAACTTAATCATACAGATCTGCTGACATTTAATCGTTCCTCTGAATGAAAATTAAGAATATAAATATTTATGTGAATTATTACTTTCGTAATAACGATTGAATATTAGATTTAAATTGTCTTTTTTTAATTGTTTAAATAGTCATAAATTTTTTAATAAAGTAAGTCAGTGAAAATAAAGTCACTGAGACTTCCATAAGAATTATTTGAGAGCAAGAAGGATCGAACAAAATGCATCGATGCACGAAAAACAGTGCTTGGGATGCAACCGGTACCTACATGAAGAAGAAAATCAGAGGGTAGATGATAATTTGACTGATGACCGGTAGAAATTTGTCAGATTCAAAGTATGAAAAGGAAAGGGGAATACGATGAAAGAAGAAAATGAGAGAAAGAGGAGGCAATTGATGAAGAAAGGATGATTAGTCACGCGACGTAACATGGTCCCAGTTCGAACGGGAGGCAGGACCCACTAGTTGTAATTATAGTTATCTTTGCGATGTTCTCGGAACGCTTTGCTTCAAGTCCTCCTCGAGCTTACCGAGAAATGAGAGAGAGAGAGAGACGGTGCGAATCGCCGTAGGACGAGACAAAACAATACAGCCAAAGGTAGATCAACGAAGAAAGATGATGAGAAATCGGAAAAAGAGGGGAGGCAGAGGGCATCGGGCCGAGGATGAAAGTTACATATATATATAGCAGGAGAAAGAATTCAGATCACAGAAGAGTAGTCGCAGTTCTCGACCCGGACAATTGCGAGTGAAATCAATCAGGACGTGTTGATTTTCAATTAAAGTAGAATTCTTCTTCACCAAAATCTCATTTAATACTGAGAAAGAACTGAAAATATGAGAAGTTATATTTTACTGTTTATTTCTATCCATCTTGTCTTTGCTACAATTGGCAGACATCATAGGTAAATTATATTATATCTATATATAAACTCAAAGCGTATATTGGTCACGTGGCTTTGACAGATCGATTAAAATAATGGATTTGATTTTCAGAGATAGTGGATTTCTGAATCACGTGCAACTAGTGCATGAATTTCGGTGTTCTATGCCACAACCGAGAGCTATACCAGTGGCAGAACTTCTAACTGTCGGCCCTAGCCCGGACGAAGTTTTTTATCCTGCCTCTACCGTTTTGACACGTTGCAAAGGGGCCGGATGTTGCCCGGATCCCAAACAGATTTGTGCACCTATCGAAACCAGAAACGTCAGTCTTGTTTTCATGGTGAAACACACGATTGACCGACAACGTGACAGACATCACGAAGTGATACATGCTTTGGAACATACAAAATGTGGGTGTGTCCATAAAAGAATGATAAAATTTGATTAATTCATTATATTGAAATTTTTTCTTAAAACAGCAATGAAAAATACTTATGCGTTGTTATAAGAATATTATAAGTAGTTACTTAGTTACTCGTTAAAAAATTGAAATATACCAAAATATTTATAATCGCGCGATTAAATAACATTACATAATTAATTTTAATATAGGATAAGTTCCTCAATTTAATCACTCTTCAGGATTGTTGACTGTGATATTTTTATAACATAATATAAAGCACTATATGTTTTTTTTATAACACATTAATAAATGTTTTTGAATAATATATTTTTTCATATTTAATTCCTTCTCAAACACCTTTTGTTTTTACGATGCTTCGTTTCAAAAGTAATAAAAACGAATAACATTCTACCAGCTTTTTCAATTAGTCAAATAATCTAGTTCACCTACTTACTTATTAGTCTTTTACGTCGAAGTATTGTTTCGCGGCCAACACGTCACGTTTTATACTTTCATTGTTTGGTGTTAATTCTAGAGCAGCTTCTAGTTCAGGAATACCATGCTGAGGCGCAGACAATTTACAGAGGGCTGCGCCTCGTCGAGCGTGACACTTGGCCCTTGACTCTCGATTGCTTTCGCATTTCGGTTCCATTAGTTCTAGTGCCTGAAAGATAAAATGAATGTTTCAATTTATTTTTACAAGTTGAACAAATTACAATTTCAACGACTTACTTTAGAACAGTCTTCTACACATCTATAATAATTCCCTAACGCATAATGTGCTGCTGATCTATTCACATAGAGAGATGCCATTTTATCACTAATCTTAATGCCACATGTGTAAGCACTTATGGCCGCCAGATAATTTCCAACTTTGAAGAAATCACTAAAAAATAATGATAAATAATTTGTTACAATATAATTAATATAAGGCTTTATCAAAGTATCAAACGTACTCTCCTTTATCTTTTAACCATTGCGGATCTCGTTCTTCCTGTCGAAGATCTTCCGTGTTAAAACCAATTTTGCGTCTTGCTTCTACTTGTTTTTGCAACCACTGTAATTCGGTTAATATTAACATGACTTTCTTCTACAGTAATTTTAATGGTTAGAAATATAAAAAAATAATACTTCTTGTTCTTCAACATGAGAGCTTTCCCTAGCTGGTGTTGGGAACTTCCGTTCCGAAAATGTTACGTTAATTGTACCTGTCTTTCTTGGTAATGGTACTGATTTTGAAGGTTCTTCGAATATGTTATTTCTTTTCAAAATTTTACCTTGTATCGCAGCCTCTACAGCTTCTAATCCTGGTCTCCTCTTTTGCTGTTTCTCGTAAACCTTACTTAAATCTTTTTTATTTGTCGCTTTTACTGTATCCGAATCTGAATCAGAATCTTGAGAACAACTGGTGTTGTTTTTGTTAATAAGAGAGTCATCTCTCTTCTCTGACACCTCTATTTGAAGATTACTTTCTTGATTTATATTTATCGATTGTACTTCTATAATCTTCTGATTGTCGACAGCTTCAGATTTAAATTCTTTTATAGTGTTACTACCGTTAAATATTTCTTCCTCAGTCATCGGGCGAGATTTTAACACATTATCATTGTCTTTAAACCATTTTAGTGGCGGTCTTGTAAAAATGATATAAAAAGAGATTATTAATTATATTAAAAAATAAAGAAAAAATTTATGATATATGAAAAAATATTTAAATTCTGGTATATACTTGTAAGCTTTTCTATTTTCTTGTACTTCTCCTTCAACATTAGAAAGAAATGGTAGTTCAGCTTTCGATCTCCAGTCTTCAAATTCCTGCATAGCTTCTCTCCGGTGTGCGTCCCGTATCGCATCTATTTTATTCAGTGTAGCTGTATTGACACTGATTTGTTCTTTCACTGCTTCCTTTTGTAAATATTGACGCTTTTCTGAAGAAAGTTATGAATCATTGGAAAATATATAAGTTATAAATTGTAACATTATTTACAATTCTCTACATACCACTCTTAAGTTTCATATTTTCTTCGGCCAATTTATGAGCATGTTCTAAAGCTTGAGTACGGCAATCTCGTTTAAAATCATTGTTAATATCTTGCACCTCGAGAGTAGGCCACTCCAAATTAGTGTTTGTTTTATGCAAAGCAACTATTGCTTCTTCTTCCGTCAAAGTGCATTTACTTTCTTTTTCAACAACATTAGCCCAAAGAAATAATTCTAATATGAATGGTGGAAAACTGATCTGTTATTGAATTAAATATCGTATGTTATTTGTATACATTTAAAGATTTAACTTTAGGAATTAAACTCTATACCTTTACGTAATTATCTATTACGAATAAGTCAACTTTTTTTGGATGGCCTTTCAAAGGTACGTTCAATATAACAAATTCTGAAGTTTGACGCCAAGAATAGTCTTTAATAACTATTGCTGGCATTTTATTCTTTAACGCAATGTCCTATTACATGTAATTCTCGCTATCGAAGCGATGTAGATTATCGATCAAACATTTTGCGATATACAGCGCTTTATTTGTATACGAATAGTGGGTGGTGAATACGAATGAATATACCAACATGCAGGATTCTGTTTCTATATTTATGATTCATTTTCGTACATAAAAAATTTTATTCTAACAATAAGTACATATGTAATATATGTTACAAGTATCGAATATATTTTCAATACTTCATTTATCAGGTAAAAGGAACAAACTACGAATGTATAGTACGAATTATTTTTAATTAAAACGTTTAAGAGTATTTGTTGACAATACTTTTCATAGACATTATTAAAAAGCTGCCATGTATGCAACTGACATTCTGTGTCTTTATCCATGGAACTATAATTTTCTCTCTTATGAGCAATACTTGAAAATCATCGAAAATGTATGAAAACATTCAGATATTATGTAGCTCTATAGAGGAGTACAAGTTTTGGTTCTACAATTACTTTTGGACAAATGGCATTTCATTACGTCATACCTAAGCCATTGCTCGAAAATCAACTATAAAAACTTATTGTAAATCAGTCGGTTTTTATCAAACATCGCTCCTACCAAATCACAATAGTTATTTAAAAACGAATTGCAGGACGTTCCAATTCATGAAAATTTTTAATTCATTAAACACACTTATATCTCAAAACATATTAATGGTTACCCTGAGACGCAAGAATGTTATATGTGTTGATATTTTTAATGAGTTCCCACATTTCGTTGTACATAACGACAAAAGTAACAATAATTGCTTTTGAAATATTGTGATACATAATATTATTAGAAAATGGAGGACCTTTGATAAACGCTTAAGTTAGGAAATTAAAGACTATTTTTTTATAAAGATATTATGACACTACGGTTATGCCTCTTACACGCCTTATATCATAATCATTTTTGTAGATTACAGTATTAGTGATCATTCACTGCGTAATATGTACAGTATATGTAACAATGCTAAATACTTTGTTCGTTTAATTGTTTCATGTAAAAGAAATTATTCTTTTTCAAAAGAAAAACATTGTACATTAAGAATGGTATAAAGGTGAAACAAAGTATTTAACACTGTACAAAACTTAATGCTATTATAAATAGGTATACGTACAATAAAGTACGTTTGTCTATATTGTACCCAAGCGAGTCCCGTAATCATTTGAACAAACATTTAGAATGAACTTTTGTTAGGATACTAGTTTAGTATTAACATATATTACTTAATACCTAATGTATCCGTACAATATTCACGCATACATAGGGACGTCGCCCAAAGTATAAGAGCTCTTGTGGTTTCTTTTTACTTATATATGTTGATAAAGGTAAAATTATAAAGTATCGCATATGTGGAATGTCTGAAGTATATAAAACGCTAAAGAAATTCATCACATAATTTAAGAATTAATAAGATGGACGTTGTGCGGATTTCTAATGCATAATTCACAGATTAAATACAATAATACAAACGTTGTTACGATTAAAAGGAAGAAAAGTTTTAATACAAATATCAATATGCTAGCATGATAGAAATTCATTAACACTTTATTCGATTTGCTAATTTGAGAGAATTTGCTAATTATGTGAAATATAAACTGAGCAAATTTAGACGGAATAAATATAGATAAATGAAATTATTTTATGATTTGATCAATCTACAGTGGAATTTAACACAGTAACACATACTGTATTGGCAATTACAAATTCGTTGATATTTCATGATGTACATATAGTAAAGGATAGTCACTTCTCTTCTAACAATAGTTACACTCTAGGACTCTATTTTACTAATATTTATATTATTCATTATGAAAAGTTGTTACACAATTGATAGTAAAAATAAATACAGAAACAATATATCCTAGTAACACGAAACTTATGTTTCTCTACAAAACTATACTTACAATTATAAAAAAAATGTTAGCTAATTAAATTTTTATTACAATTTATCTAAATGGCTTGAATTTTATACATACATCTGGCATGCATACATCTGGCATAGTAGGCATGCTTTTACATTCATACACATTCTCTTCCTCGAAATATATTCATTGCTATTTTATAAATAATAGCTAGTACAAATACTATAAGAACAGCATGAATGTGAACCAACTTGAATATAAAGTTATAAATAAATGCAAAAATCTGAAGTTAAAAAATTTATAAATAATAAAATTTAAAAATTTCGGATATGAAGAAGTCCGATTGAGAACATTTAGAACTGTGTGTGTGTGACTGTTTATATGTACTAGAGAATTAAATACAGACGGAAGAAGTGAAAATTACAATCACTGGAATATCGTACGCAAAATTTGAATATGTCACCGACTTTTTGTGCAAAGTTATTGAATTTTATATAGGACATAAGTACATTAATGTACGCACAAACTATTTTTTTCGTGCAGCTTTTTCTGCTTTTCGTCGCATTCGTTCTATTTCTTTCCTTTCCTTGCGTTCCCGATCTGCTTGTGCTCTAAGTTCTTTTAATTTGCGTTTCAAGTGTGATTTTTCATCTCCACAAATGCCAAAAGCTTTAAGGTCACGAGACTCAAGTCGTAAAAGGTTCCCACCATTAATTCCAGTTTCCAAAAAGCGCGGCGCATAACGTTCCAAACCAATTCCTGATAACCACTGACAAACCTAATACCATTTTTCAAATTACAAATCCAATATTTTGCAATAAATCTATAGTCTTTAGTAAAAATATTTCTTTAAATAGATATATACTTACTTGTTCTTTGGACCAATCGGTAACTGGTGCATTCTGCCAGAAGTGAGACTTCTTGTCACCTAAACCAAAGTCGCTTGGATGAGGAGGCAACCAAACTTCACTCGTATCTAGATCCATAATATTTACACACGGGAGGGGTAAAATTATGAAAAACAAAGTGTATAAAAGAAAAAAAGAAGGGATCAAGAATCAATCATTCACTGCTTGCATCGTGTTGCGAATACCAAAAATACCTGTTTTAGACGGACTAGGGTCAACAGCAGGTGGGCTCACTGATCCACCAGAAGACAGACTAGAAGGTGAACTACCTGGATGATGCCAAGGTGTGGAACCACTACCAATTAAATTTGATGAAGGGATAGTGGCCTTTTTTACTGTACAGATAAACAAGTCATTATACAAAAAAGGAGCTACTATCTTTGAGACATTCTTTTTTAGGTACCTGATAAGAGACATTACCTCTTTGATTAGCCTCGCTTACAGCTTGTCTTATTTCTTCTACTAAATGATGAGTAACTAAAGCTGGATCGCTAGAATGTGGATTATTTAAGTCACTAAAATCCCCAGAACTTTCTCTTGATGAAGACATGTCGTTTCCACCAAGTCGTCTCTCTCTTTCTGCTAAAACTTGTTTTAACTGTTCTGCAAATGATGCTGGCGGTCCAGTTAGATCTATGTATAAAGAATCGATAAGAATTGTATATTTAAAGTTTTACAAAGATTGCATATAAAGAGAATAACAGAAAAACTACTTTTTTGAGATTGTGGCCAACTTTGTTCTGTCATAGCTCTGACTTGTGAACTAATAGTGCTATGTTGTCGAATTGCTGTCGGATGTGTAGGTTCCACGTGTTTACTTTTCAATGAACTAATTGAAGAACTACTGGAATAGGAACTCAAATTTGATTGCTTTGATGTTAAGTCATTTGGCGATCTGCTGCTTGTGTCCTGAGAAAGTAATTTAGAAGATGAATCTTCATCAGTATTATCACCTGATTCGTCCAAACCATAATCCTGAAATACAAAATGATTAAATAATTTATAAAATAATAAACATTTCGTTCGCGGATTTAGTAATTGTGACTATATACTTACAGAACTGCTGTTGCTAAGGCCACCAGAACGTTTAGGAAGTTGTCGATTTGCAAGTCCTCCTCTACTGGCAAGTTCAGCTTTACTTTTCCCAGCAGAATTATCAAGAAGTCGATGTGCAGGTACTGCTCGATCTAACTCTTCTTTGACTGGCAATGGGAGCGGTAGTTTTCTTTCGACCGTCGCTGTTTTATCACCATCATCCGGACTACTCAAATCTGATGTTTCAGTATCTGAAAGTTGACAACTAGTTGATGAGGGAGGAGGAGGTAATTGACGACGCGATAACTGTGGCGTAACAATCCTAGCCGTAGTTCCATCATAAGGCAATCTCACTGGTAATCCAAACCTTCTTTGTGTTTCTGTTAATTCTACTTCCAATGTGATTACCTATAATTATTTATAATTAATTTTTTGCTACATATATATTGTTTTCATTTTTTTATGATAATTGATAACATACCCTATCTTTCAAACTTTTAACAAGAGCGTTATATTCCGTATCCTTCTCTTGTAGTAACTGTTGGTAAAATTCATCTCTAGCAGCAATATCTGTGCGTAATTCGCGAGCTGCTCTTCTGGCTCGGGCATATTTTTGTTGTAAAGCAGCATTTTGTGCTGTTGCCTGAGAAAGCATTTCTCGCGCCGCTATTAAATCCTGTCTAGCAGTACCCAAGGCTCTTTCAGATTCGTGAAGTCGTAAACCAGATTCACGCAATTTTGCTGCATATTCCTCACTCCCAGCTCCACTGTTTTCTAAGTCTACAAGCTATGAATAAAACATTTCAAGTAATTTTTTTGCAAATACATATACAAAATACATGTATAGATTAATATTCCTTCAGTAAACCGTTTTATAATCCTTTATGTTAATTATGATAGCAAATCAAAACATAGAAGCTATATGAAATGGAAAAAACTGAACAAACTCATAAAAAATACATACTAAGCTACACACAAATTAATAAGTATAAGCATGTGACATACAAGCAAAGTGCATCAACACACAAGAATGACATAAAATTGTGTATCTTATGACATTACCTTAGCTTTGAGTTTTTCCACCTCTCCATCTGCTAATGCTAGTTTATACTGACTCTGCAAGCAGTGAACAACGAACACAGTGCATAAGCAACACCAAAATATATTCACGCTTATAAAACCTATGAGGAAGTGCTTATGGTGTATATAAGATAGCAATATAAACAACATATATACATATATGTACAACAGATTATAATGCACATGTTCATACAAATTTATATATTGCATTCTATACAGCAATATTTTACATAAAATTGATAAAAACAAACACAAAACTGAATATTTTGTGCAATAATAAAATAATACAAAATATAGTTTGATATAAAAATTATAAAATTTCTAATCTAAATTATCTTTTAAAGGTAATGAGACCATGGTATGTATTTCTCATTAACTATATGTTTGAAGAGAATATAAAAAAACTTATAGATGAAAGCTATTATAACTAAATTATTATACACATAAAATAATGCAAATTACATATGTTTTATACTACATATTTCTTTTTTTATTAACAAAAAAATAATACCTCTTGTAAAAGCAGTCTTAAACTGTCAACATCGTTTTGTGTTGTAGCAGATGTATGTGGTGGCATTGATGAACTGATGATAGGGGATCTACTCCGACCGGAAGAAGATAAATAATTTTCTATGGGACTTTGAGGAGGTTCCCCTTCTGAACATGATGACATGGCTGGAGAACCTGGTATTCCTCCCATTCCTCCAACAGAAATGTCTTCACTACCTCGTTGGCTATCGGGTGAAGCATCCGAAAAATTAAGTTTTCTGTAGAAATTTACTTATTTTAAAATCTCTTAGAAAGCTTTATGAAGTTTTTAATTGGTTGAAAATTGATTTCCCTCAGAACTTCAAGAGGCTTCGAGCTGTCATTGAAGTGGCCGCAATTTTCGTCATAAACATTAGCGAGCAAGGATAAGACATCATTGGGAAATCATTTTTAAAGAATATAAAAATTTGTTGGTTGTAAATTAATTGATTGATACCTTGCAGAATTGGCTTGTTGTTCTCTTTCTTTATCTGCTTGGAGGCTTTGTCGAATTAACATAGCTACTTCTGAATTTGGATCACGTTCTCTGCCAATTACAAAACGTACAAGACCTGAAGTATTACGAAGGACACTAGCTGCATATGCTTGTGTTACTCCAACTAGAGATTTTCCGTCTACTTCAACGATTTGATCGTTTACTTGTATTCTGCCTTCTCGAGCAGCTGCGCCTTTCTCTGTGATTGTTTTGACAAATATACCTAATTTTTCTAGACCTGCATCCGCACCGACACCCATTCCAATAATACTTAAACCAAGACCTTCTGGTCCCTTCATAAGTTCCACTGGAAATACCTAATAAATTTGTTGCTTGTGTTACATGTATATACAAAATAAAACATACACCATCGTTCAATATTGATTTTAAACAATATTACCTCCATTTTTTCAACTCGCTTCTCAAGTTCATACTCTGCACTGGCAGCAACAGGATCTACATCCTCGTTTCGTCGATCGTACTCATTTACTGAATGTGTTGAATAAACTCTCATTGGTTTCGTATCAAATGAAACTTTAGACATTTTCTTAATTGGTATATTTGTTGGATAATCATCTTTTTCGTCATCTGATTCTGGTATCCCTGCAACTTCCATCCAAAAATGACCATCCTCAAAATAGTGTACACCATTTTCCACCAATACCTAAATAAACATTATAATACTTAATTATGATTTATTCTTAAATTATATTTAATAAACATATGTTTCATCTATGATCTTACAACTTTGCCGGGTGTCGGTGGGACATATTCGTCTTGATGTTCCGTTTCTGTATCATCGTTAATTTCGTAAGTATCGTTTAAGCTATTAACGGAACCAAGTAAACCACTTTCACTACCTGTTACAGAACCCACTTGACTCTCCGTCAACGAGTCTATTGTTAAATCGCTACGTGATCTATGGGACAAACTAAAAAGTCATAAAAATTTAGTATTTTTTAATGAAAAATTGTTATAATTTTATACTAAATCATGTCACTGTGTGCTATTAATAAAAGTAACTAAAATCAATACATAGCATTAGCTGCAAAATAGTTTTATAAAACATAAAAAACATAAAAGACCAAACTGATTCACCTATAATCATTAATGGTGCTATTTATAAGACTGGTATCAGGAGCAGACAAGACATCAGAAAGCCAATCTGGTGTATTATCTTGATCATCCCTTTCCCTCTCTTTGTCCATTTCTCTATTTTTATCAATAGAATTTTCTTCACTTACAACTTCAGCATGCGTTGTTGGTGATAATAATCTTGCTATCTCTTGAGCTTCCTCATCCGACAGTAAAGCTGATCCTTGTCTAATTGAGTATTCATATGATTCACGATGCTTTTTTTATAATTTAATATCATGATCAATGAACTAAACATTTAACCAGACAATAATAATTAACTCACCTTATCTTTTTCTCTAGGATGCTGTGTTTTGTCCCAGAACATTATAAGTTTGTTTGAAGTCACATTCAAATAAACATGAATAGAAGAAAATATTAGAATTCAAAATAAGGAAATAAAAGTTATTAAGCTGTTTGCAAGTTGCTATGAAATTATTTGCCATATAACTAGAATTATCATAATGGTAAAATACAGAGACATATTTAAAGAAATCTATATTGAAATTTTAGTGCATATAATTTTAAATTTTAAATACATTATTATATACAATTTTGTGTATAGTTGTAATTATTTATTCAAGTAACTTACCGAGAACTTAGCAGGTTTTCTGCTTCATCAGCTGTCATAGTATCTGGTGTTACAGGAATTTGATTTGTAATAGCTTTGGAAAGATTTTCTGTAGCAGTATTAGAATCATTCTGTTCCATGACATATTTCACATCCATTGCTGGTGTATGTTCCAGATTTGTAACAGTTTTAGTATCACTGGAATCACTATCATCATGAACACTACTTTCAGATACAATATGTTCATTTAGTTGTTTCTTTTCTATATGTTGCTGTGTTACAATAGCAGGTGATACATTTTGAGCTATATTAATTTGTTGAACTGTACTCGTAGAAGTATTTTCTTGCAACCTCAACTTTGCTAATTCAGCTTTTTGTTTCTCTTGTTCCCATGTTGTTTGTGGTTGATCTAATTGTTCTATACTTCTATTTAGAATATTGCTTATTGTTTGGGAATTGGATTTAGATGATGATACTGTATCCCCTGCTAATGTTATGAATTCTTTCTTATTATTCGTTTTTGACATAAATTTGGACGTATTTTCTGAATGTGCAGCATCATCTAATTCTGTTTCTTTGTTAATCGATTTTTCTGGTGAATTATCAGTACTCTGAACACTTGAAACTATTGAGCATTGATTTGTGTTTAAATAATCTTTTTCTATTTGATCTACTTTATTATCCACTTCGACAAAACTTGACCGTTTTCCAGATACTTCTTCTTTATTTTTTGCTAGTTTTTCTCGTACAGAGATCTTAATTTGATCATTTTTGGCATTAGATACTGTTTTCTGACATACTGTTTCAGAAAATGTATGCCTTTCATTGGCAATATTTGATTTTGACTTATTATCTAAGACTACATTTTGATTTCCTTCTGTAATCGCTGAATTTATTCGTACATGATCTTGATTACTATCTTGAGATATCTTATTATGGCAACCTTTTGTTGAATCAGTTTTTATTAAAGCATTTTCTTCTACATTTGTGTTTACTTGTGGCTTAACTTCATCGTTTTGGGTAGAAATTTCTTGATTTTGTTGCATTTTTTTTACATATGGCGAAGGTATTGGTATATCCTTATGTTCTAAAGGTGGGTATTCTTGATCTGAACTAATAACGGATGGTGGTCGTTGTCCCAAACCAGCAGCTTGAAGATCGACGCGTACATGAGATCGCCGAATAACTGTTGTAGTATCTGGTTCATTGAATTTTGAATTTTTTTCTAAACTATCCTTTTCAGCAATGGATTCTGTATATGCTGCAGGCTTTTCTTGTTCTTCATGTTGCAAATCATAACTGTTACGTCCTTAAATATCGAAATATCATTTATTGTTATTTATAATAAAAAAATTTACATGCTATGCGTAAATATATGTATATCATCAATTTATAAGAGAAGATGTGAAATACCTCGGCAATCAATGCAAAGTAGTCGTAGACACATGGTACTTGTATTTCTTTTATGTATAAAATAGTAAACAATTTATAGAATTGTAAAATCACATGCACAATAAAAACACTGGGATTAACGTTTTGTTAAACTACAACCATAACTCTGAATGTTTTAAAATTTCTCATAACATATAATGTTTGATAAAAATGTGTTGGATATGATGGATAAAATGACACACATATTTTACATAAAGGATTCAGGAAATATTTAAAAAGAAAAGCAATTTGTAATATAAAATTGAAATTACTATTTCTAAAAATTTTTCTAAAAAATATTTTTAAAAACACATTGCAAAAAATTTAACATATTACACAAAAGATAATTTATGCATCACTTATATACATCTTTATGAAAAGTGTAAATCCACTTTTCATAAAGCAGCTACCATAAAAATTATATTAATTTTCAATATAGATTTTTTATAAGCACTGGTAAACAAATTATTAAAATTTGTAAAGTACTTCTCTGAAATAAATGGTGTGAAGTAGAACCAGACAGAAGCAGAACAGAATACACAGATTTCTATAAATAATACTGTTGAACCAGTAGGAGGAACTAAGATCAAGAAGAGAAGGAGAGGGAAGAGAGGGAGAACTTCCTTCTGCACTGTTACTTTTTAGTATTTTGGCACATAGCCACAATAAAATTGCAAAATTTAGATATATTGTAAGATAATTGTTTTATAGTAATTAATAAAATATAAAGTTCACTTATTAAAATATAAAATTTAGTTAAATTTATATTTATATATATGTACAAAATGTATTTCCTATTATATATGTTTGTATAGGTATGAATTGTGTTATTGTATACGTATGAATCGAATTATTCACATATACTATACCGGCTTGAAATTTTTCTGACATTTCCTTATCTGCCTTCTCCTCCTTACTATCCTTGGAAGGGGAGCTAGGGGAGCTCATACTAGAAGATGCACTATCCGTACCTCCAGAAGGTGGTCTCAATTCCGGATCTGGAGATTTTGACGACTCTATTTTCTTTTCTTCTGTCAGATTATCTTTCTTCCTCACAGTATTTATACATGGTCTGGCCCAGTCTGGTCGTGGATCAGGTCTTACAACTTCATTTTTGGTTTCTGTATCTTCCCTGGCACATTTTAAATCAGTTGCTTTCTTTAAAATTTCATCATTTTTGGCTAACCATTCATTTCTCCACTCAGAAGTTTTAGGTGGCGAACGTATAACATTTGAAGGATAATTTAAATATTCAGGAGCATCAAGAAGGTCACTATCTTTCCTCGTTTTACTTTCCATTGACATACTAACAATATTTTCTATTGACATACTTCGTGTTGGACTAGACATATCAGAATTTCTTTCATAAGAGGAAATATGTGATTTTGTTTGTGAATAAATATCGATACTTGAACTTGCAAGAGTATTTTTAAGAGGTAATGCACAACTTTCAGAAGTGTTTTTCGAATGATGCACTGTAGTATTTTTCGATGTATCTGCATTTCGTGAATGCAATTTAGCTGCAGTATTCTTTTGCACTACTGCATATTCTGGGATGAACGCATCTTGTGTTTTCTCCACTGTAGGATTTTTTGAAATTTCCCGTTGTTCTTGATTTCTTTGGAAATGTTTATTTTGTACATTTATATTCTTTTGTACAACTGCATATTCAGGTATAGTCGGTGAAGTATCAAAATATTTATTTATGGTAGCATATTCTGGACTACTAGGAATATCTGGTGGAGATATTGCAGCAATACTAGCTGGTCTCTCTTTCTTTGCATTTGAAGTAGAAGAGTTTCTTGTTGGTGGTAATGGTGGAGGTGGTGATATGGCTGACGATCTAACAGAACAAAAGCTTGCAGATCTTGTAGCTGGATTAGCAGAAATATCTGATGATCTTTTTGACTCACTATCAGTACTTGCAGCATTTTGTACATGTCCTACAGAAGTAGCTTCAACATTCACTTTATTTGCACTCTGATTTAAAGAACTTTGAACCAAAGATCTATTTGGATCTGAATTATATCTACTTGGTCTTGTTTTTGAAAAGTGACTAGTCCAATTTTTTTGTTTTTCAATTAATTCTTTTGAGTTCAATCTCCTCTCTGGTTTCTCTGGTTTCTCTGGCCGATCATCCAAACGATTTTCTTTGCCATAATTTTTGTCAAATTTCCCAAATCCTGCTCGTGATTTATGTTTATCTGGTATATTATCCAAACCATGATTATGACCATTTTCAAAATGTCTTTCAGCATTCAAAGCTGGTACACTTGCACTCCAATTGCTCAAATGATCTCTGGTCCCTGGAGGTGATGGTGATCTAGGACGTGGTGATCGAGCTGGAGATGTACAACCTGAACCAGAATTTGCAGAGCTAGAACGTGATCTCAAACCATGTAAATTACTAGGTTTTGTAATCCTGTCCACCCTACACAGAAAATATACTCTGAAGATAACTGAATAATATATTATATATTTTATACATTTATTTCCTATTTGCTATTATATACTTACGGTTTGTTTGGTTTATTCTCCTCCCCAAGTTTTTCAAAAAGTGCACGTGCATTATTAAAACGGGCTACATGACTCTCAGTCCTAACAACTGTAACTTGTGTAGGAGATTCTTTTAAAGGCACAGCTGGTTCCTTGAAACCATCTGATAGAATATTATTTGTTCTATGGATTAGATTATCCAATTGTGGTTTTGATTGAAAGATATTTGCAATGGCTGAAACCTTTGAGCCACCAACTCGTTTCTTTTCTTCCACTGTTGCCATGATGTATTTCTCCTAACAGAAAAGTGATGTAAAATATTGTGTAATATACATAGCACTTATGAACTGTTTCAATAATTTAAATTCAATAAGTCTCTATAAAAATAATAAGCTTTTAAAAAAATAGATATACATTACATGTTATTATTACCTGCACCTCTTGTATATAAAAGTGATAAATTTTACAATTTGATGTATTTCAGCCCATTGTCATTCATATATTTTTTGTATTTATCATGTTTTTAATGATCTGAAAAAAAGATATTATACTAATAGGTATAACATGAAAGTAATTGATTGTACATGATTTAACCCATGAATAAATTTGATACATTATATTTATTTATAAAATTGTTTTGTATCTACATCTGAATTTTAATGTTTCATAAATGTTTATGCAGGTCATTGATTTATCAACTCTCAAGACATGTCTTTGAAGTGCAGAGCATATTCTTTGATAACATTAGTGGAACATTTTATTATGTTATATATTAGATATATTTACTATGATTGTCTGAAATGATTTAAGTTAGACTTAAATGGAAGGCATAGCATAAAGAGGTGGGGTCTTGTCTGGGCTTCACCCTCCTCCTATTGCCATAGCACACCATGCTCCTGCAATCAATACTTGAATCCTTTCTCTGTAGTTGAAGTATGAAAAGTGGAAGCATGCACATGTTATATTCTTATATTATGTACAGTGCATATAATGTATACATCATTGTAATAATAGGTTAAAGTTAAATGTAGTTTAAAATAAATAATAAAGCTACTGTAGCAAACCTTTTTTCATTTATATAATCTTTTCTATAATATTTTATGTACAATACTTAAAAAAATTATCTTTACTATTTATTCTTCCAATATTTGCTTAATTAAATATAAGTAAATTTAATAAAAAAATGATGATCTAACTGTAATAAATTAATCACAAAATATATAGTGTCATTAACTATTGATCAAAAGATATTTATAAAAAATTATATGGTAATGTTTATTTAGTCTCTATCATCTTTTTTATAATATGAATCTGTTATACCTAAACAATTATGTTACATATATTAAAAAAAGAAAAATAATATACTACTTTATAATTAAAAGAATTTGCTAATATTATTAAAAGTTATATTGATTATCAGATGATTCATATTTATCAGATAATACAAACATCTATTAACAATAATATAAAATGTTACTCTGAATGAATTATATAAACAGAAGCAAATTTGCAAATTTTAATTTAAGTTAACAAAATTTATATACTAGCTTTCTTTAAGTATAAGTTTTTTGTATGAGTTTTTATTAAATGTTTTAACATTAATGAATTTGCTTGAATTTTTGTTGAGTTCCTCACTTTCCATTTACATACCTAAATAAAGAAAATAAAAATATTTGTGTCATATCACAATTTTTCAATAATAATTATTACAACAACGTATTCACCTTAAGCTTGAAAATAAACACTACTAAATAAGCGAAACTTTAAATATTATTAAAAAAAAATAAATATATGTTTAAGAGAGAAAAGGAGTTACTCATAATAATTCTGCATGTATAAAATTTAAAATGCATCTATGGATGTTATAAAATGTGAATAATTCAGTATGAGTAATCATACAATATTTACAAAAATTCAAGTAAACGTACGTTGTATTTCGCCATTATAAGCTGCCAGACCAGCGAATTTGAGTCTTGTAAAAAATTTACAATAGTAGTTATCATTGAAAAATTCTTTTAACACACAATATTTTGAATAACTTTCAATTTATAACAAAGTAATATACTCGCAATCAAATCGAATTACTTTTAAATAAAGTATGACAAATTGTTTATAGAAAGTATAAACTAACCAGAGGTGTCACCATGTGCACGAAACCATTTTCCTTTATAAGATGTATTTTCAGTGTTTTCTATCTTCTTTTTTCTAGTGGCACGGCTTTTTTTCACATGTGCAAACACGATCGTAAGAATATTGTTTTATCAAATTCTAGGTAAATATGATAAGACTTAACTGTCGACTTTGTCAAGATTGCTTATATTCGTGACAGACGCTTATTCCCAAAAATTTTTTTATTCTCTCATATACAATAATACTTGCACAATAATGATAAACGCGTGAATCGATGTATTACTTTTAATTCTAGTTCCTAAATAGCCACTACTTATTTTTGGCAATGAATTATGATTAATTTTACATCGCGATACACTTTCACAACCGGCTGTAATCTACCCGTGTCAACAACCCGTGAAAAATGATCCAAGATGGTCGTTATCTCTTTTTAAAGATGGCGACCATGAATGATGCTAGGGATTTTAATTCTAACAAATTTTATGCGGAAAAGGATGTTTTATCCCCTTTCTATGTGTTTTTTACATTTTATATTTAAATACATCCTGATTTAAGTAATAAATTTAAATGAATGATCTTCAATAAATCAGTAAAATAAATCCTATCCTATAATGATAAGAAAATATATATAGTTCCGCATGTATTTAAGAAACTTTATCGTCAGCCAAAATTCTATTATTTTCTATATTTAAGGAAGATAGTTTTTTCTATAGAAAATATGTAAGTTTGTAAATAATTTCCAAAATAAAATGGAAATAATAAAATAAAGTTTCCTAAAATTCATGATAAATTTTCGGCTTGGATTTTCACCTATAATTCTTCCTATCGATCGTAATGAACACGTCATATAATGGACGCCATGGTTTATACATCCGCGAGGGGATAATCAGCTATTGTGTTTTCATGGAGAAAAAACCCAAATTCCTTGTGGAAGTCTCCTGTGTATTTCGTGCAGAGAAATAACAGAAATAGTTGTTAAACGCATGGTAGTCATTGAGCATTCTTGCGTGAGGTGCGAAGTGTGTTAAGTGAAGAACGAGTGTGCACGTAAGTGTGTACAAGCTGCGTAAAGGTTTATAACATCAAGGACTTATGTTTGTAAAACGAACTTTTTTAATGAAATCAATGACGAAAAAGATGGTTTTGAGTATGTTTTGTGGTGCTGACGTTGCTATTAAGAATAATATTCACGACGAACTTTCCTAGGCATAGCCTTCGCGTTTTAAAAAGGACTGCATAGAAACGTCAAACGAGTATGATGTGTTATTATCTGAAATACAAAAAAACTCGAAGACTCCTCGCCTTCTTATATTAAATAGGCTAAAAAAGTACATTTTAGCAAGACTATCTACTTATAATAAACCTTATGATAAACTTCTGTATATAAAGTTTAAAAGAGATATTTGTGTTCCGTAGAGCAACAAGAATTGTGTCACTACACTCTGTTAAATTAAAGAAAGAAAATCTCTGCAACATTTAAAGCATGTTTATTTTTAACTTATACATGGACTTAAATGCTCATGAATTATTAAGAAAAGGAGCTTTTCCTTTGCTGAACATTGTTTCTAGCAAAACAAAAACTTTAGCGGTATTAGATATAATCTATATCTACTTGAAGCAAGAAATGCTTGAAGTCTTGCAGTAATAGTAGATATATATTGAAAACTTCTATAAGACTTATAAATATTTTAATTAAACTGCATAAGGACAATTTTAATATTAAACATTTTGACAAATGGACTTTTTAATCTTTTACCACAGTGACTTAAATCGGATTTCATGTGCAATCTTCTGAACTTTTCTTCTCATATACTAAAAATGTTACTACATTATTTCCTACTACGTAATTGTTATAAAATCTACAAGATCCATTCAAATATGATATTGTTCTTGGACAAGTATTATTGCATACTGGATATCCATCTAGTAAGCCCTTTTTTATATTTGCGTTTCAGAAAAGGTTTAAAGGCACCAGAACTGCATTGGCTCTCTCTTCATACAAGAAAACCCGAAAAATCCAGAAATACAAAGCCTGGATGACGGGACAAGTGACAACATACTTTTGAGCAATAGTGAAAGTGATCAAATAAAAAGTGAAAATATGGACAATAATACAGATGGAGACAACTTAAATCTGAGCTGCGGGGAAAATGACATAGTGGATGAATTAAAAATTGCTGCAGATGAAACTTATGATACACGTAGTGAAGTTTCATCTAGTAGTTCAAATTCTGATTCTAGTCAACCAAGCATAAGCTCTGTTTCAACAAAATCTTCACGTGGAGATAATAAACGTAATCGAAAAAATAGGGGAAAGCGTGCTAGATCCAGAGATTCTAAATCTTCCAGCCCTGAAACAAAACGTGCAAGATCTAAGGAGAGCAAAGGAGTTACTAAGAGCTATGATTATGCAACAAAATTAAATTACTTGTTTAGAGATGCAAGGTTGGATATTTTTTAAAATACAAATCCTTTTTATATATATTTCTTTTTACAAATCTAATGTGTGAATTATAATTATGAACTAATACTATCTGAAATTACTTATAAATATTTAGATAAGTATAATAATATAAAAATGCCAAGAACATGTCTTAAAGTTTTTTTTATCAGATTTTTCATCATCAAATCAAATAATGCTGAAAATGTCACACTATCAAAGGCCAAAGGAGTATGGAGTACATTACCCCAAAATGAAGCCAATTTAAATCAAGCTTATAGAGAGTCCAGAAATGTTTTGCTTATCTTTTCTGTAAAGGAATCTGGAAAATTTGCTGGGTTTGCAAGATTAAGTACAGAATCTAGAAGAGATGGAGCACCAATTTCTTGGGTTTGTATATTTAATTTAAAAAATATATATATCTTTGAAAATTGTGTTACATGTTATTAGGAAGGAAGTTTATATAAATTTTAGGTACTACCACCTGGGTTGTCTGCAAAAGCTTTGGGTGGTGTATTTAAAGTCGATTGGATATGTAGGAAAGAATTACCATTTACAGCAACATTACATTTATATAATCCATGGAATGATGGTAAACAGGTGAAAATCGGACGTGACGGGCAGGAAATCGAACCAAGAGTTGCAGAAGAATTATGCCGATTATTTCCAGAAGATGAAGGTACATGAAAATATACAATATTTTTCTGAGAGAAAAAGAATACAATTGTTATAACTTATAATAAATCTTTTAGGAATTGAAATGACCCCTATTTTGAGAAAATCTAAGGAAGCAGCAAAACATATTATGAAATCTCGTTCATATCGGGATAATAGACCTGTTAATAGCAGCCCTAGATTTTTACGCTCAAGGGGAGGCAGAGGACGTAGACTTTTCTTAACTTCACGATCTCGTTTAGCTTCATTAGCTAGAGGATCCCATTTAGTTGGTACTGAACATAGAGGATCAAGAGATCATCATCATCATCATCGGTATGCTACTTGGTTTAATCGAAGCGATTCTCCTTATTCCAAGTATGTACGTTTTTTGACATATGTCGTAAATCTAATATGTTATTTTTAATAGAAATGAATTTTATAGGGGTTACGGTAGCACAGGATTGGGTGTAGCTGCTGCAGCTGAAGCATATGTTGCAGATTATATGCGTACTATGCAACACCAGTTGCCTCCTCTACCTCCTTATGCTGCACCTCATCCATATGATTCTTTACCTCCACCGCCGCCACCACCTAGGTATTATGATGGTTTACCATTACCACCTGATTATAGTGCAGCGGCATCCGCACTTGAAAAACGTAGTTACGAAAGGAGTGTAGACGAATTCTTGTGGAGAACAGCAAGTCGTCATAGTCGACATAGTGATCATCGATCCTCTCGTGATCATCATCATAGATATAGGGACCGTAGATAAGGAATTTTGAATATTATTTCATTCACCTATTCTGTCATTTCTTCATTCATGCACATATAGTAAGGGTTTTTAAGGTACTGTAACACTTATAATCATGGCAATAGTAAATGTTTAATTATCATGTGATTATTCGTACTAATAATTCAGAAAGAAGTAATTTAAAGCTTTAATTGTATACATAAACATATTTACATATTTGAGTAATACTTCGTTTTTAACAGAATTGAAATATCATTTTAGATGAAATAATATGAAATTGTAAAAATTATTTAATCAATTTTTTCTTTTACATAATATATAATAAAAAAGTTGTAAAACTGATTCACAATTTACCAGCTCTCGTGTTATATGCATTTAGTATCAATGAAACATAAGTTTTTTGATTAATAGTCCACTTAACTTACTTTCTAATTTTTACTACTTATTTTCTAATCTTTTCATTATATTCAATTTAAATATATATATGCGTATATTTTTATAATTTTTACGTATGTTGATATATTTGATATATTTGAGCTTTTTTACAAATAAAGATATTGAATTGTGAATCAACTAAATCATGATAAACAACTGCTTTTGCATTATCTAATATGCGAATTTCTATAATCGAATTGTACCATTTTAATATAGACCACTGCCGCCGATAAAAATTTACTTTTTCAGCACTCGAAAAGGTTAAAACGAATAAACTACTTAATATGAACTACAATCTTTTCACAAACAAAAATTTATGAAGATAATCAATAGCAGGAAAAAATATTTTGGTCATAATTAGCAATATGTATCATTCATAAACTGCATGTAATTGTCACTATTAATTACAGAAACAGCCTAACATTATGAATATAAACTGATTTATATAGTATGTTTTTGACGTTATTTCGTAGTAAAGATTTTAAAAAAATTAATTGATTTTGTCTCTTTTTCACCTTTTCAACAACATCACGTTCGATCTTTTCTTCATCATTATGCAGGAATAATGGAACTAAGAGATAAGTTTTATCTTTTATTCCACTTCCACAGGCAATTCATGGACGGATGTTTTAATGTTGGCAGTTGATAACTGTCACAATAATCTATTCAGTTTTAATTATGTCACTTCAAATACAATTTGTAAAATGCATGCTATGTGTTATTCTATACATTGCAGTTTGTTTTTTTTTATTAAAAATAAAACAGGGTACTTACTTAACACAATATCCAGTTTCGTTGTTTTTAGTAAAGTATAATCAAACAAAGCAAGAATGTTCTGTAGTTTCTCAATCAGTTAATAAAATAAAAAATCTCAATCAGGTAATGAAACCAATCGATTTAGAAATAGAACTTTCAGAACATGATGAAATGAAAGGAGAATTAATAAATTTACAGGTAAGCAATTAGACGTTTATACTACTTGAATGTAGTATATAAAATATATATGTGCACATACCACCAGTATTTTTTTTTTTAAATAGGAATGTGCAATTATTCTGCAACAAATTTCGAATGTATGTATGAAATATAATTTAAAAACTCCTTTAATAAAAAGGCATTTTTTATATAATGCTGAACATAAATCAATGTACTGTTGGATTCGCAAAGTAGCTTCTACAAGTTTTACAAAATTATTTGCAGATATGAAAAATCGTCCACCCACGCGAAGCTATTATAAGTACTTATAGTTTTTATTAATTATTTGTATAATTATTTTTTTCAATTACTTTAACTTGTAAATTATTTATAGAGATGTAGACATTTTATCACCACGAACATTAAAGGAATTGGAACTTTTATCAAATGATACAAAAATATTTAAACTTCTTGTCGTACGAGATCCTTTTCAAAGGCTTGTGTCATCATATAGGTAATAATTTTCAATATTTCGTACATATTTAAATTGTTAAATAACATTATGTCTTTTTACTTTTAGAGATCGAATAGCAGATAATTCAAAACATACTGCACAAGCTTGGATTTATACAGAAAAGATATTCCGTTTTACAAGACCCCAATTGTTTCATTCGAATACAACAACTGGTAATTTTCAAGAAAAAGTATTTACATCTGATAAAAGGTATAATGACTATTTTATAAAAATATCTTTATTCAATTGTTAATAGATTTTTAACATAATTATTTTTTGTGAAGGTTAAAGATAGTACCAACTTTTAGAGAATTTTTGGAGTGGCTTTTACAAACCTCTGAAAAAGATGATGTTCATTGGACTCAATACTATTCGCACTGTGCTGTGTGTGACGTACGATATAATTATGTCCTAAAGTTAGATGATTATACATATGGACAAATTAATTATGTGTTGTCTAAATTTGGTTTAGATAAAAATAAGGCATATTTTCCTATGTTAGGGGAAACGCAGGGAGGACACACGAACTTTGACATTACATGCAAATATTTCGCAAATTTGACAGAAGATATAGTTTTAAAATTGTATGAAAAATATAAAATTGATTTTGAAATGTATAATTACAATATTAATCGGTATATAAATTGTGTAAAGAAAAGATTCGTTGAAAAAAAACCATAATTTAATAGAAAAATATAATGTTTTGTAGTAAGAAAAATGTATTTATTTTTTGTTTGTATAAAAATGCATTCTATAATTATAATCCATGAAATTAGATACTACAAACATAGCACTATGTATTTTTATAAATATCTGTAAAAATTAAAATACATATTCAAAAATAATTTCAGTAAAATTACTATTATACATATGTCACTTGTTCCTGTACTTTATCATCATATGCACTATGAACTTATTTATTAATGATTGTATTTTTATTTATGAATTATATTAATAAAATTATATGAAAATTTAGATTGCGAAATAAACCACATAAAAGAACTACTGGAATTGATATGTATGTACACTTTTTGTACAAACATATGTTTTTGTATAAATTTAATCGATTAGTGTATTGATTGCAAAAAAAAACGTAATTTGTTAACTTTTTATGAGGTATAACAATGTATTTCACTTACTCACTGCGAAGTTGCAGCTATTTGTATGTTATCATCATGTACAATTAAACAATCATCATCTTCTGAATTCTTATGTATTTTAAAGTTTGATTTTGCTTTATCAGTATCATTATTTATATCACTTTCAATAATAGAAATATCATCATCCATATCATTAACTTCCAATTTCCGTTTCTTTGAAGATACATTTTCTTCAGGAGTTGCAGTTTTACGTTTCTTTGCCGTATCTGATGAAACAGCCTCAGTTTCAACCAACATTACATTATCATCAGATGTCTCCACCTGAGTAAAATTTTTAGTTTGTATATATATATTTTTAAATTTCTAAGCATTAACATGTGCATATATTATTTTACCTACCTGGCCATTTGAAGTAGATGGTTTCACTAAATCATTATCTTCTTTAGGTTTAAGATCTTGTTCTTTGGCTAAAATTACGAAATCAGGACTATCACCTTTTAAACTTGGTCGTTCTCTATAGAGTATTGTTACAGTTAATGAATAGTTTTGTTGGAAATCATCGATTTTAAGAATGGTACCATCTTTAATTCCTAATTCCTCTAGGAATTTATTATTATTGTCTTCAGTTTCCCCTTCCTCACTGCTAATAACAACAGTACCAGTACCATCTATTATAACATCTGGAGCAATCATGTTTAACCTATTTTTTAATACTACTTCATCAAGTTCCTTGATTGTCGTTTTTGATGTATCGATTGCTAATATGGCCTGTGGAGTAGGTGCACAAACATAACATTTTGGATTTGGTGGATTAACATTTTTTTCTGGTACCAATAATTGATTTCGATGATTCATTTTCGAACGTAAATATACAGATTTACATGCTTTTAAATTATTCTCGAGAATTCGGAATGCATGGAGAACAACTAAGCCAGCAACTATTGCGTTTGTAGTTGCGATTGCAGGAATTATATTCCCTGCCATTGCTGTAGAATATTAATGAAGTTAGGAAGATTTATAATTTTTTCATACCATAGTAACTAATAATTATTTTCCTACATTTTATATCAAACCTCGTCTTCTGAGGTATACCAAAAATGTAAGCTCTTATATTGGCACATGCAGCAACAAAATCCATTGAACTTTGGTCATCTTTATCCCAAACCAAATGGTTATTTGGTGATTTTTCTTGTAAATTTTTCAAATTACTGCTTAAATTTTTGACTGATTCAGCAAACACTGCTCCACATTTGGAAATACTCCAACGTTGTTGATCTTTTAAGCCAGGTTCATTAACTTCTTTACTGCATCCTGGTACTATATTATAAAAGATCTTAATAAAATACACAAATTTTTAGTCAAACAGGAACTGAAAGCAATTATTTTACAGACCTCCATCTGGTAATTCTTTCCAACTTAAAGGAGTAGGTGGTCTTCTTTTCTTCCATAAATTATCCATACTTAGTAAATACTTTATATCATCATGAAATAATTTTGTAAATAATTTTTCTGAGTCATAATTACACGATTGTGCCCATACTTTAGTTGATATTCTATCAACATTTCCTTTTTCATTTGATTCTGAATTTAAAGCACCTTGGCCTGCAGAATCTGTAACACATAATTTCTATATGTACATATTACTTAAACAATTTATAATAAGTTTAAATATTACTATTACCTGCTGCTTCTGGGTCAGCAGTATCAGGAGAAACATCTTGATCAGGATCTTCTTCACCAAATAACTGACTATATAAAATTTAAGAGTACTTTCTTATATTGTTTTATATGCTTCTTTTAAGAGAAATATTAATTTAAAGACTTACTTGAATAAATGTTTTGCCCATACTATGCAATGAATTGGCTCACTAGGTGTATTACGTATTGTACAACCAGGGAAAGTTTTTTGTGCAGCTTTTGGTGTACATTCATAACACTGACTCAATTCTTTTTTTATAAGTTCTACTTGACCCTCATAACCAGCTGTACCAGATTCAATTAATGGTACATCTGCTGCTAAACACATTCTATTTACATGATTTCTAGCTGCTCTATTATCAAGTGCATTCATAACTAATGTAAACTTTTTAAAGAATGATACTCCATAATCAGAACTGTGAATGTAAAAATACATAATTAATTATAAGATATAATATTACTTTAATAATATAAAAATATTTACCTTGTAATACTGTCATGGTAATGAACTATTTTTGCATCAGGATTAAACGTTAGTGCTGTTTCCCTTGCAACATCAGCTTTTGATTTTCCCACGTGTTTCTTTTGAAATAAAAATTGTCTATTTAAGTTGCTAACATCAATTGTATCTAAGTCAATCTGAAAATAAAATTATACATTGATTAGATGTGAAAAAATAATCTTTTTACTATTTTAACTATAATGATTTCAATAACTTTCTTTGTAAAATCATAGTATCAATATGGTACATTGCAATAATATAAATGCCGGTTTCAAAGTTTGGCCAAAAATGAATAACAGCAAAGGAGGGAAAAGTGCGTAGGTTAGAAAGTTATTACATGTTTTGATAAATATTAGCATACTTACAATATCAATATTGACAAACCCTGTCATAACTAGATTTTTTAATATCTCACATCCAATTCCACCAGCACCCACAATAAGCACTTTACTTTGAAGTATTGCATTTTGTAAATTTTCAGTGAATACTCCATTAATGTTGGCCGCCATTTTTCAGGTTAAACACAACGATTCATACAAATGGTGGGACGTCGTCTATGGCTGTAAACGTACTAAGCATTAACGTAGTATAATATGAACACGTACATGCAACCTTTCTGTATAGATATATATGTAAAGGAATATATAAAAATGTATATTATTTGTCATATTTTTTAAATGTTATAGTTGTATTGAAGCATAATTACTTAGCTCTAATAAATAAAATAAATATTTTATTTTTAATTTTATTTATTTTAACACCGTACGAAAATTATTTAAATACAGTTACGATGTAGGGAATTTACAAAAGTACGAGTACACATTCTTCTCTATTAGTTTGATAATTTTTTCAACCGTTTGAATTTGAAAGACTTTCCAAAACAATCGTAGTAATTTGTTAAGAGTTATAAGAAGTTGACAATATGAATAGTTCTGGCGATTTAAGTCAGATCTCTGGTATGTAAATTGTTGTCTAATTAAAATCTTTGAAATTGAGCATAATATCAATGTATAATAGGAAAAAGATTCATAATATAGCAGGACAAATTTCATTTATTTTTAGATATTTCCCGAATTTCTCGTTTGAATTGTAGTCGAATATTTGGTAGAATAGATTCATTGCAAAACTTATTTGAACAACAATGTAGTTTGAGTTACAATACAAGCAGAAATACTACAAATCAAGAATCTAACCATTTAGAGAAAACTATAAAATGTCTTGCTTCATGCGAAGATAGCATAGGAGAACATGTAAAAAGCAAAATAATTTTAGAATGTATAAAAGAGACATCAATGAATGTAAAAGAGACATTGTCTGATGATGTTGTTTTCAAACTAAAAGGATTACTTTCAATTCATGAGCTTAACAAATACATGCATTTGCCATCTACATCAAAAAATATACAAGAGGAGTTATGTATTTTGGGAATCACAGATTTGCCAAAATATGATCTTAGTTATGAAGAAATACTAGACATTAAATATTGTGTGGAAACACTGCTACGAGAGAAGATACATGAATTTATATTAAGGTTTATCATTGTTTAAAATTTATTACATTTAAAAGAGTAAATCTAAAAATTTTATGTTATATTTCAGATATGAACAATTAGGAGGAAACCTGAAGGAAGCTCTAAGATCAATTGATGGCAATATGCGTAAAAAAATGTTTGAGCCTCATGAAATACAAATATTCCAGTGGAAAGATAAAATTGAAGAATTATGTGCTCAATATGAAGCAGATATTATGAAATGTAAGGCTTTGATGAATAAATGGAATACCTTAAAATACAAAGATGTAAGTAAACTTTATTTGGAAAAAGCAGAACACATATTATTGCAAGCGCAAGTTGCAGAAGTGCAAGCAAAGATTACAAAGTTGTCATGTATTATAAAAATGTATAAGGAGACTCCAATAACGATTGATGCATTTAGAACATTAAATGTAGCCATAGATAAGAAATTATTTGCAATACTGAGTGAAATTAAAGAGAAGGAAAACTTGAAAAAACAATATGAGAAGTTACAAAACACAGAATATAATGAAATCTTAAAAACTTATCTACATTTTTGCAAAGCTATCGAAAAAAAAAAACAAATATTAGAAAAACTTTAAGTTATTTGTCCAAAAGAAAATCAATTTTGAATGTATTTCTATATAAATTTATATCTTGTATAAAAATGAATATAAATATATATACTGTTTATGTGTACTTTCTGATATCACATAATATATATATAAATTTATTTCTACCCATAAAAGGTATTATTTTCAGACATTTTCATTTCTATTACATTTAAGTAATATTTATTACAACTCTTTAAGTCGTGTTACCTAGGAGCAAATAGATAAGAACTGCTAAATTTATTAAATTATATTAGGAAGAACATATCCAGAATTATGAAAAAATTTGTTTCATTTATTCACTGTCTGATAAGGTATGTTCATCATGTGAAGTGATAAGAGGTACACAATTTTTATCAGTAAGCATCCCATGTTCAATTAAAAAGGCTTCAACATCAGAGGCATAAAAATCTACTCCTAAATAATCTGTTACATGAACAAAATTTCCTATTACTTGAGCAGCTTTATAAACTAACAAAGCTGGAACTCCTTCTTTCTTAAAATGTTTACTGAGTCCAGCTACTGAACCTGTAACAAAAGTAATATTATATATCATAACTTCGGTGATGTAAAAGCAAATAAATGTTCCAAGTACAAACCTAAAATTTTACAGAATTTCACAAAGGGATAGTTCTCTGCAACGGATATTAAACAACCATTCATAGCCTCACAGCCAGGAACATTAGGTTCATAAATATGAACAACAATTGTCACTGATTTGTCTTCATTGTCAATTGCTTCTAAAAATTGATCAGCTGTTTCCAAATTAATTACTCTACGAAAACAAAGTTTCTCAGTTCTTGCAAGCATCTCTTTCATCCTTTGTTTTTGATATTGTAGAAGAAATTCATCGGTTAATAATTCAGCGAGATCAGGATCAGTTTGCATAATTTTCTCTTTTTCTTCATCTAAAGAGCTACGACATGTTAGACTCAGTTTCTTTATTAATTGAAGTCTTTCTTTTTCTTGTTCATCTTTTTTTTCTGCTTGCAGTTGTTTATATCGTTGCCAATCCTTAAAATATAATTAAAACATATTGAAATATACATTACAGTTCCAAATTTTCATTAAATATCGCAATCACAATTTTACTTTTATGACACCCTTGGGACCTGTATTGCTGGAAGTGCCATCCCATTCTGAAAACGATGGTTCTATGGAATCCGTAATGATTTGTGAATATTTTTCATCTTCTGTCTCTTTGTCAGAGTCTGCAGAATCATTTTCTTCGTCTTCGCTGGAGCTACTACAATAATAGTGCAACTTTTCGCCTAAGATCTTATCTTCCAAAGTTGACATGTTTAATTATATCGTTGTGAAAACAATTTACACTATTTATTTTGCTGATATTTCACTTGAGTATTGTGATATTGGAGAAACTCTACAATGTTTATGTCATAAAATTGTTTACTGTTTAATACAAGTTTGTGTAAATAACATTAAAATACCATGTAGACAAATATATATTTTAAATTTACCTAACATTACATCTCAATCTTATACTTATTATACAAGCAACACGAAGTGATTATAAATAAAACTTTATTATTTAAGTCTGAATAGTCAAGAATATTGGCTTCGAAATGTCAATATTCGTAATTAACTTACGAAGACGCCGTAGATATGTAAGAAGTAAAAACGCAGACGAGATATAATATAGACCTGATATTCAATGCTGTTTCATGTTCCACATTTTGGGGATTGCCAAGTCGATAGTAAGAAGTTATCTAATTTACTGACTCATGCTCTTTAATATCAAAATACATCGATAGATGGAGTTTATACCTAATGTCGTGTTCCGCCAGATAACGTTACACAAAATTAAATTTACCAGGTAAAACAGCAAATTTAGTTTCTTGTGTTATCACTAGAGGATATTACTTATACGATGGCGTAGTGAATTGCATCGTTTTTGAGTGTCATAAATCGCGCGCAATTATTACGTTTTGTAAATTGTAGGTGAATTTGTTAGAGTAATGATTGTTACGTAGAATGATTATTTGCGAAACATGGTGAAGAACAAAAATTTCGTAATAGAACTCGGTATTCGTTCATCGTAATTTAAATCTACGGTTTCCAATAACAAGCGGACAAAGCAAAGAGAAGAGCAAGGTTATACGAACGTCTCTTTTCTTTATCAAAATTGGTAATGTACGATTTTTATGTTCAAAAAGCAAAAATTTATACCTTGAGCCTTCCTATGCATTACTTATATTCATTCTATATACATATATTCTATTATATATAAATATATTTGCATTACAATGTATATTTCGTTGATTCATACATATTAGTAACAGTTATATATTGTCATTACAAACTAACGTATACATGCTTATAAGAAGTGGTGTACTCTGTTATATCTAATAAGTAATAAATCTTCAAACCATTTCCAACGAAGGTCTCAAAATATAAAACTTTGGCCATTCTATTATAAACGTTATATGTATAAAAATATATTTTCAGCTCTAGTTAACGCTATGTGTATACCTATACATATATAGATATACAGCTAAATTAAGTCACAAGATAAAATGTATATTTATGGTTAACGTATGATAATAATGCATTTAAACGAACACATAGTTTTGTAATTAATAAGAGTTCAAACAGAACATTCATTAACATACAGTGACTTACGAACATAACTATTGGAACACTTAACATGCATACTTTTATGAAGTAATTCAATTTTACAACTATAGCATATTTCGTAGAGATTACAAAATTAGTTAAACAATCAGTTATCCATCATATGAATAAGTTCCAATATTCAATGAGACTATCTTCGCCATTAATTATGTTTCAGACTATTATTTAAACCGTACACTAATTTCTTTCTAATTTTATGTCTTGTAAGTTGCCTTCTGACTTCTGTATTTTATTCTGTAAACGCATGTAAAATGTAAACACATTTTCAGTCGCGTCTCGATATGACGTTAATGAAGTTTCACAAATGTTTCATATAATACACGCGATATTATACATACAATTTTTCTGTGATCAGTATTCATATACTTTCGTGACCAACTGTATGTATTTCTATGGTTCGAAAAACGTTTCATAAGCTCTTTCGTGAACTCATGGTCCAGACTGCGTCTTGGACGCGGCGCGGCGCTGCGACTTGTCGCGCGGTTTCGCGTCTCCGTAGCTTTATTACCGTAATCCCGTGGCGTCGATAAGCCCATTACCGCGTGTCTCTACCGATGCCTGGTAATGTATGCGCCGGAACGTAATAAAAATCGACTTACACGAGCGACTGGCTAGCCTCCTAGCCAAGCTTTCCGCGTAGGGGACGCGTGTGTACCAACGTCGGCTTCTATCGGGCGGCACGCTTTTAGGTGTCGCTAAAACTTTAATCAAAGTCAGATTAGCCACGAAGGGACGACACCGTGCCACGGTGGCTGGGGTCGGGAGGGGGTGGGAAGGGGCCCGGGCGTTTTATTAAACGGGACTTGATTAGGGGTTGCCAAGATCCTTTCAGAGTTTGTTTTCGACTGGTTTCCAGGGAGCCGCTTTCATTACGCCCGGTTTCGCATAATTGACGCGATCGTTCGCTAGGGGAAAAAGTTGGCCACTCTATCACCGGCTCGCGTCTTCTATTGTCACACCGGAAATTAGAGATTATTCATCTTTTTTCTTGTATCCTTTGGCTTCTTTGTCGTGTCTTTTGTTTATAGCTTCTTCTTGAATTTATTACTGTTTCAGGGAAAATCGTTTACTTTGCATGGTTTCCTAGCAATATTAATTACGTTTCCAAACATAGAATACTGGATAGGTCGGAAATTGAAAAAATTTTTAGATTATGGGCTGATTAACACTAGTATGATAACGATCTCCTAAAGGCAAAGCGATTAAGGGATAACTTGGCGTGAAATACATTTGGGCGTCAGCATAGGATGATCGAAAATGATATAGTCTTTTGGTAATCCCTGTAATCCCGGGAGCATAGCTCCGTGGTCGTTTCCCCAGGCAAACTGTCGAACGCGAGCCCCACACACTGCGATGTTTGTATTCTCCCCGCGGTAATAATCAGTTTCGATCATTCTTCGAGCGTGATGATCCTTCCTCTGCGACTTCTTCTGTCTACCTATTAAATTCATTACAATACCATATCTCTTCTTAAATAGAAAATAATAAATCGATATAAACTTTTCCTTACTGAGTTAAAAACTTCACCAAAATAAACATTTTTTTTACTTTAATACGATATATCAAACAGTAGTCGCGATAAAAAGTTTCGTCAAATTAGAATCAAAATTTAACGTACGCTCTGTTAGGTATTCATCGTTGTTTGATAGAAATAAGTTTCGAACTTCGAAACTATAGAATTCGATTTAGGATATAACGCACTGACTGCTCGATGCTTATCGTCGTTTGATAATAGATGCAAAGAGAAATTTCTAGAGGGATTTATCTCTGGGAAGATCTATTTAAATACGTTAGTTTCGACAAAATTTCGTCGATTCGAAATTTAACACACGTCCTGGCCGATATTGGTGGTCGTTTGAAAGGAGGACGCCAAGAGAAAAATCTCGAGAGGGTGTACGTATGTATTCACAAAGGAGACGAATGTCACGGGGAGGGGAAGAGTTGGCGTAACCGCGCAATAACAACCCTCGGCGAAGTTGGGGCAGAGGTTGACGCAGTGCTAGCGGTGTTTACGTCGCAGGGTCTCCACGCTCGACTCCGCCTTCCGTCCCCGTTCCTCCGGCTTAACGCTAATGAATCTGATTTGCATCTGATCCCGACCGATCTTCGATCTTCCCCTCGACCGACCCGCTGCCGGATTATTTAAGGATGCTGCCGTGCGTCGTACGCGTCTGTGATTAATTACGCGATATCTGTTCCGGACTACGTACCGTTTCCGGCTCGAACGAGGCCCGCTATCGGTGATTTTGCCGGTTTACTTGTTTCTTCTGTTGTTGATAGTGTCAAATATTGGATAACGTCGAATATTAACGCTAGGGCTACCGATGCGTCGTACTAGCCGCGACGACTAACGTATAACATTTAAATCGGGGAAATTAGAAACAACAATAAAAGCTTGTGATTCTAATGAATTTTTTGTAATCTAGCTAGCTACGGAAGTAGATCTTTTTGGGATGTAAATAAATAATTTTGCAAATGTAATGAGGTGAATGGGTCGTGATACGTGCCAAAGAAATACTCAGATATATTTAGCAGTTTATTTCAACAAATACTAATATACACACACTCCGCCGCCACAGCAATTTTTCTGTTTCATTTCTTTTTGTTGTTTATTGTACGTTATACGAGTCTTGCGATTATCTTTGACGATATAACCATTGTTGGCACGCAATACAGCGTGTGTCACAGTTATCAGAAAAGTTAACGCATTTGCTCAAAGTTAGATAGTTTACGCCGGGATTGAGCCTATCTTCGAAAGAAAAACATGAAAAATTGGAAAGTTCTAGCGTTTAGGAGAAAAGATTTACTCTCGTCGGCAGATAAGTTGTTTAAAAAAGTATTATGAGTAAATAATCGAGTAAAAGTTCGCGGTTCTATTCCCGCAACGGTTTATAACAAATTGAAAGAACTTTGTCGTAAACAGATCAATCAATTAGTTTTTTGCCAGTTTCAAAAATTATTAAACGCGGCAGATTAGAAGGTTACTAAACTGAAGGCGAGGAGAAAAAATAAAAACGAATTACGTTTGTTCTTCAAGGCTATAATTACATCCCAAAAAATTCTGTATAACTAGTAGTTAGTTTAAAAAAAAAATCATAAAAATCATTCGTATCTATTGTCGTAATTAGAGAATCACTGCTTAATCGGAAGATATACGAAAGAATACTTCTCAGTTGTCAAATCTTCGAATACGTACCGTAAATCTATAAAATTTCTATTACTTGTAAACCAGAGTTTAGTTATTTTTCCCGCTATGCGAGTATTTTAAAGAAGTAATATTTTCATGTTCGGTGTAAACGGATTTGTGTAACAGCTGGTAAAAATGAGATTGCAAAGAAAATAAGAATGGATGTTTTCGAGATCGCCTTGCAAACGCTAATAAATCGCCGGTGTCAGGTAGAATAAACGATTTTTATTCAGGGAACGGGTCAGTGATCCCCGGGTGTTTCTACGGATGAGTATCGTGTCCAGAGAGTAAATCGTTTCCGTAACAAAGCATCGGTTATTTGACATTTTACAAACGATGCCGCTTTATACGAATTTGTCCGCTAACGTGGAAAAATAATCGGGAATATAGACGAAGTTTTTTACGTATGAAAGAAAGATAGACAACGCGTCGATTGAATCGAGAATTCTTTCGAAGAGGCTGCAGCTCGTTAAGCGTTGAGTTACGAGGGAATAATTAGATAAAAGTAAACCAACCACGAATTTATGTTGCTCCGTTGGATTCTTCTTTCCACGGGGAAGATTTACGTGAAAAGAACGACGATTCTACGGGGATTCGTTACCTCTTTCCACGACAGGTTCGTGTTTAATGGGCGGGGTGCCCTGCGGATACTTTCACGCTGCTCCGCCTCCGACGCGATCACGTTATTGTCCGGACATGAAAACTCGTCGTTCCCTTTATCATACATCACATTGGAAAAACGACGCACTAAATATTTTCACAATCTTACGCGGAGTAAAAAGAAGGAAAATTATCTGGATAGTTTTTCCTGGAGGTCGAGCACACTCGCGGGACGTCGCGAAAAAACAAGCAATTGCGCGAGATAACAGCTTCTAGAAAATTAACGATGTTGTTTACTGGCTTCTTCTCGAACCGTGTGTCCTGAGAAACGCAAGATAATTTTTATTGCGATCGCAATTAGAGTTCTTTTATCTTTTTAGCTTTTCTTTTCGGATGATAAAAGTAAATGAATAATATCGAGGCTAGAAATCCGGCCCAGTGTACTCGATCATTCGGTATTTAATTAAAAACCAACTTTGTATTACGGCTGTTCGACCCTGTTCTTCGTTTATGGTTACCCTCGGTCATGTTTTCGATATTAACACACCGCGGTGACGTCGGGGATCCGCACGTGCTAACCACTCGACTTGTAACTAGTATTATCAAATAATGATTTAACGTTCTATCAGATTTTTACATGGTATTATTTTTTACACAGTATTTCCATAAATATCTTTTATAAATATTATAAATATCATATAATAGAATACAAATAAATATTTGTTTCACGTACTAAATATTATATCATGTACTTGGGCTATTTTATACATTTCTTTTATATTATATGTATTCTGTAACTTTTCAGCTTTCCATAAATTGCATAAATATGTACAAACATCTGCAATCTATTCGTCACTGATTAAGCCGCTTCGTGATACACAAAGAGCAACGAAATTTCAAAATTTATAAATTTTTCCCATCGAACGTTTCTGTTTCCAGACAAATATTTAATCTCGATAAAATCCAGTGTGCACGTGTTACCAAATGGTGTTTCGCGTTAAATGGCCACCGTGGCTTTACATATATTTACTCGTTGGTTACTGATTCTATTTGTTTAGGACGAGCAGGGTATGAAACGTCAGAATTGGGCCGTAAAAAGCTAACGATCGTAGAATCGTCATCGTTGACACGGTATAATGCGTTGACTTTCGAATGGGGAAGGGGAATTTGGGAAGCACGTGGCCCTGAAAGATGAATTAAAATCGCGCGCCGGGTCAACGCCGAATATTCCGCACTTAATCACGCCGCTTGACACGCGGGATTACATCGCGCGTATAATCGGATAGAATATCGTATATTAGATTTTATGGAGATTGAAACTATCTTCAACTTGTGGGTTACCATTATTAGATATTAATCTAACGGCAGTTGGTGTGACTTTTTGGTGATTTATCTCGTTCTTCCCTCTGTATCTTAACCCGTTAACAGTGTAGCTTCGGGAAAGAATCAGACGAATCGTCGATTACACTGTTAGAAAATTCTCATTGCGAGTGTCATCGTACACAATGCAATTTATTAGTTACAAATTAAATTAACAAATACTAATTGTTTCTTGTCAAAAGTTGAAAGTACGTGTGTTCGATATTCGATACCAGAAATGCAAGCTATCTTGAGAATAAGGATTAATTGTTTCTTAAATCGTTCATTCGGAATTCTTTATCGTTTTATTACATCGCGAAAAGATTATTCCTGAAAGATAACGCGAGTCTATATTGGAACGATTTATATTAAAACGATCCACGTTGTAATGATTCATTGATTATTTTCTTAAGGACGGAGCAACAAAAATATGTGAAAGATCCAAGTAATTACGTTAAATTAACGATATCGAAGCCGTAAAGGCTTAACTAGAAGCTTCCCGTAATGATAAATTGGATCCGCAACGAACCACTGACTCGATCGAATAAAATACTCAACTTCTCATATATTCACCATTCACGCGATCGTTTGAATTTATGGCTATAGATATAGGATTCCGTGGAATCGGGATTAAGAATATAGTGGCTCTAAGCACAGGTCCATGGATTACGCGTGTTTACCCGGATTTTTCTCGTGTGGGACGAGCGCTCGCGCGCTTCCATATATCCCGTGTTCTTTCACGCTTATAAATAAAGTGGCGCGACACGCGTGTCCATGGAAAAGTCGTTTTTCCCCGAAAAACGATGGAATCCACCACGGTTTGGTATAACGATCAAGTTGTCACGATTGTTCGTTTCCAGTTCATAAAGTCGCTCCGCGTACAATGGTGGCTAACTAGGCGTGGTTCGCTTTGAAGAGGGTCACCTGGTATATTATGCGCTGGTAGGGCGCATGTATGCGTGTACGCGTACTGGGTTTCACACCCAGCCACATCTTTTGACAGGTTGATACTTCGCTACACGAATGTAACGCGTGTCAAGAACGACAGGGTTGCCTGTCATGACACTGCCCTTGCGTACCCGAGTAAAAAGCTTCTGGCTAATAGTGGAAGCTTAGTGACTTGTTCCTTACCTATATCGATAACGAAGAAAGGAATTGTTATGACGAGACACTTCTGAGATTCCTTCTTTGCAATTAAAATTAACTTGATCTTTTATCAATTCTGAACAGTGTACTTCTAATATTAAGAAGCATCTGAAGTTTGAATTAAATACGAAAGACTTGTTATCGCTAATATCTTTTCTGATATTAGATGTCTTTTATATCTGACGAGGAAGCGAGATTAAGCATTACATATTTAATTATTTGATTAATATCAAAGAATAATATGGAATGAAATAAAGGTTCGATCTTTTGGGTTGGAAATAGTTCGATGATACAAAGGGCTGTTTCATCGTTTATTCGGATGCTGTTTGGTCCGAGGGATCCTCCTACTTTCCTGGTCAGAATTTTTATCCTAGCTTCTCATCTCCGCTATTCCGCGCTTCTTGACGCGCATATATACATACACCGACAAAGTGACAAGTTTTATCTGCCCGGGGAGATCTCGATAGCAGGCTGATGTATACACGTGGGCGTGGCACTTCCAAGGACCAAATTATAGTCCTGCGATGGACACAGGGATGCTAGAATGGCATCAGGCCCGGGAGAGATACGAAACTGCCTCCTGAACCTAGCTATTTCATTTTTCTCTTTCTTTGACCTCTTTCCTTCTCTCTCGTATTTCCGACACTCTCGCCCTGCTTTTCTTTCTCGATGACAGGTGTTTGTTCCTGAAGCTTACGTTCTCTTTCTTTTTGTTATTTTCTCTGTTCCGTATAACGAAGCCTTTCCGAGAAAATTTTCATCTTACACGAAGTGGAATCAACCAAGACGTTGTCTCTTTGAGTTCGAATACTTTCGGATGAATAAAACGTGATTTACGAGAGGTTTATGCAATTTTTCATCGCTTCGTCATTACCATCGGGCGAATAGCTTTCACGAACACGCGGCCAGCAGCGGAGTCGATACAAAAACCAGCTAACCTTGTTACTCGTCGCTCGATGATGTACCTTTCATCGAGCCAGCCCGGTTAAAGAAAAGCACACGACATTTCATTGCGAGGCATTAAGCCAACTCGGCGTAGCCAGTTAACATCCTCGATTAAATTGTCTGGAACATAATGCGCGTGTAAATGCAATCGCGCAGCATAAAACGCGTTAGCGTTATACGATGGAATTATTCTTTAACAATTGTATTTATTACGGCGCTGTTGTTGTTAAATTATCGTAAACGAAATGGGCATAAACGATGGAGAAAAGTGGCCGAGTCGGAAACAATGTTAATATCACGTCGTTCTTGTATAGAAATTACGAACATGCGAATTTGCACATTATCTGTAAAGAAGTGACTGAATATTTTTTCCTTTCTTTTTAACTATCATAATAATTTATGTATAATTATCTATCTATCTATATATATATATATGATATAAAAGATACATAATGATCAAATGAAAAATATTAAGAAATAAGTTGAACATTCATCTTTTCCTGCGTATCTTGCAAAGAAGTATATTTGGATGTGTCGCCAAATTCTATTGTCTTCCATAACAAGCGATGTATCTAAAAAACACCGATCGCCTCGGGTTTTGGCAAAGCATTCTAAGAAGATTAGTGCCATCGACTGGTATTACAATCCCATCTTGATTCGACGTCGGTGCAACCGATTTCGTATTATTCAGTTTGGATTAGCTGGAGCCCTGGAAGCTGTGAAAAGCCCTTTCGAGCCAAGTAACCGATCATCCGAGTTTTCTTCCAAGCTTTACGGACAGCTTTTCTTGCCGCGCGGGTCCGTCGTATATCCTCGAGATCGTTGTTTGTTGCTTCTGCGGATTAAGCGCAACCCTACTGGGTTTTCGGATTCCTGGATGCGTTACGAGACGACTTTGTCGCCAGGGAACAGCAAAAGATCCTTTTTACTTTTCCGCCGGAATGATCGCCATGACGATGCACCGTCTTCGAATTTCTTTTCACGAAAGAATACGAAAAAATCCACAGATTTTTGCTGCTTTCGCTTGCGAATGTTCTTTCTAGTCGATCTGTTATCGTATTCCAAGGCTTGCATAATGAATATCTTATCGTGAATCTGAAAGCCCGTTTTATTCTTTGACAGTGGTTTGGTAAAATTCAGGGTTGTCTAATTTAATCTTCGTTGCTCTGTTATAATATAATTCAACTGAGAATTTCTCGAATGGATGTTCGTGGAAATGGTTGTTTGGTGAAAAACACGAGGTCCAGCGGAGACCACCCCGAGGTATGCGGTAGCCAAGGGTATTCTTGTATCTTCACAGGATCTCTATGTTTTACAAGGCAGCTGTGTATCGTCCTGCATTGTTGGATCTTTATGTACCGCGTGCTTGGTTCGCTCGAGTGGTTCGGCTTGACTTCGCGCGCTGTTTGTTCTCAGGTTCGAAAGGAGCGAGCCTTCCCCGTGTACATCGTCAGGATCATCCTCCACCTTGTCGGCTTAGCTTTCCAGGATTACAAGGATTTCTTTATTCTCTTACCGCTCTGTCTCTGCCTTCCTTTCCGATTCTCTTTCCGGATGATCGACATCCTCTCGGCTCTGCGACCGAACCTCGTTTACTTCGGCACGGTGATCTGCGACACGTTTGACCCTTTTCACTCCGTTTGTAGACGCATTCTCGTTTCGAGGATTCTTGAAATATCAAACGTTACGAAGTAACGATCCGGTGCATCGTTTCGGGAAAAAGAGGCTCGACCACGTTGAAACGGACGTTTCGTTAACGATCCGCTGCTAAAACCGGCCGCGGTATTTAAATTTCGTTTTTTCCCCATCTTTCCTTCATTTCGTCTCTTTTGCTCGTGCTCGCGACGGCTCAAGCAAGGTGATTCACAACCGGCATTACAGTCAACGTCGATCGCGTTGCCATTTATATAGCCAGCGAAGAAACGATGATCGGGATCGTGTCCCGTCGAGGCGAGTGGGTTCGAACCGAGCCGGGCCGACCTGAGCGAGATAAACGAGAAACGTGCAACAGGCGTGAATGAAACAATGGCGGGCCACGTGTCGACCAATCGGAGGAGAGGCGAGAATCCTACCCTGCGTGTACGATCCGCTGTTAGGTGGAGCCTTCTCGCGGTAGATCCGCGCGATTCCTCGATCATTTCGCCGTGTAGATCGTCGTCGCGTAGCTCTCGGTGCCTTTTTATGAATCCTTAATTCCACATGGTCGCGACCAGTTTTTTCTTCCTTCGTACGCGTCTAACGAATTCTCGATAGCACTTGGCCGAGTCGAAGAAAATTTCAGCGTCGGCATTCTTCTTCGCTTCTTGTCCACTCTGTCTTTACCTGCAAGGAGTTTCATATTTTTAGAAAATACAGTGTAGAACTTTGATATTTTTAGAATGTTTGGAAATCCTTTCTCTCAGACGTTTTTACTTCAAGATGATAGGAATGTTACAAATATATTTTTCGCATTAACGTTCGAAATATATGGTTGAGGATCAATTGGTTCGAATTTGAATGCGTCGACTGTGTAGGTAAGTGGGGATTGTTTAGTGTTGCGGGGATAGTGTTAGCGTACGCGAAGTCCGTGCACGTCGGTGTAATTGATCGACATCAAGGGGGTACATCACCGGCAGATGTTCGAATGCGCCCTCGCCTCCATCTGTCTCTTTCATAAAGTACTGCGCCGTTGTGTGGCGCGGGGCCCGCGCTCGCTGCGCCTACATACCTGCGCGAGTATACGGGGTGATTGCCGAGTTCCATTCACCACTGATAGCGTAATTGAATTTCGTACGGGAGGAGGAAACGTTGACAGGATGAAAAATTGCGTTTGTCCGGGAAGAGTCGCCGGACCAGTCTTCGAAGATCTTTTGGAGACAAAGTAACTCGTGTTACTCGAATCCTCCTTTCCTCTCCTGCATTTGTCATGTCTCGTATAGACGTATGATAAAAGCAACGTAGTTGGAAATTTTGTAGATCCATAGATTCGTCATTTGTAAAATAATCAAAGCCTAATGTATCTTTAGAGAAATTACGAAATCGTACTTTAGCTAAACATTCATGCTGTCACGCCTTTTCGAGTATTTTACCGCGTATCACCCGTTAGATCCGCGTAAGTTCGGTACAATGGCTGGTACAGTCGGAGGACGGGTGGGTATACCTAATAGGCACCTTTATACCAGAGATTCAGGTTCGCTATGGGAGGCGTGCCGCGAAAATTGCGTCATTTTTCACGCTCGCGAGCGCTCCCTTGACCGATTCAAAAATTCGCGCGCCACCTTCGTCCTGGCAGCCAGACGAGGATAGCCCAAGAAGAGGGGTGAGAAACATCGTGAAACGAGGATGGTACAGTAGGGAGGATGTGTGTCTTGCTGCGCTCGATAAGATCGCGAGTTTATTAATTAAGCTCTGCAGTTGGATGAGCCTTTTGAATTCCGTTGTAAACACGCATCGGGCCACCACTCTGGCTTGTCGGATATTACGCACATCCAGGCGTTCAGGAGATGCCTCTAATTCGATGATCTGTGCGAAGATTCACCGAAGATACTTCGACACGTAAAATATTTTACTCGTACGTATGGCGAGGAATTCTGATGTCGAGGAATGCGCGGACGTTAACCAAAAGTTAAGCTTTTTCTTTAGGATTTTCCTCAGGATATACGCGAAACTTAAGCGTTATTTTTTTCCTCCGTATATGCCGAAGACACTTATCTGGAAGGGAAAACAACTGGTAGATGGCTGAGGGATACAATGGAGCTGGAAGATTTTCGAAAGCATCCGATATAAAAGCAAAATAGCGTATCTCGGCATCGAGACTGATCATTATGAATTTCGTGCGGTTTTTTCGGCGTAATAAATTAGTCAAAGACGCTCATCAATTTTATGACGGGAGTCCATAGAGAACCGATGCCTAAAACATGGTCCGTCCGGCACTGCCAGTTCTGGATAGCCTCGAACGTGATGGATGATTTTTCTTTCCCATATACACATGCAGCCGAGATAGGGCCGTCCAACGATCTTTCTACTGGCTCTCATTTGCGCACATACCTACATGCCCACCCACGTGCGTGTAACCACGCGGCTGTGTGCGCACGCGTTTCGCAGGGAGACTGCAAGCCAGACACATTAGCGAGACCACGGCCGCGATTCATGAATAATAAGTGGCGCGAACGGACTCTGTTTTGATCCTTGTACCAGTTATCCCGTGCACCGGGATACTGTAACGAGATCTTCTGCCTATTTTCCTTTCGTTAACTTCTTCTTCGCACTCACGGAGTTAATTGTCGAACCGGACCGTTTTACTCGACTCTCCCTTCATGATCTTCCGTGTACGCCCGACTGTAAGAAGCAAGTAGAGATATATTTATCGGACCACCCACCGAGGTATTTTCGATACGTCAAGATTCGCTGCTCAATAACATCGAACGAGATATTCCGCGTGGGGCACGAATTCACCTGACTCGGCTCGTCAAGACGATCGATTCGACGAAAATCAGGGGACCAGTCCAGGCAGGAATTCCTACCACCGATGGCTATTTACATACGTCGATCACAAAGAAGGGATCGTTATTTTGGCCCACGCGAAGGACTCTCGCGATACAATATTCATAAGCGATCCTCTATCGTTCGCACGATCGCTGGCCCGATTGTTTTCCACGCGATGGCGCGCGCGAGCGAGCCAGAGCCCTACACCATTTGACGAGGACGTAGCCGTTCCCGCAATAGACAAAGGAGAGAGGAGAACAGGGCCCTAAAGGACGAACAGCCTGGACGACGGGGCTCAGAGAGGCCGAGAGAGTTTTACACACGTAAGGAGAGGATCGATATATCGGTATACGGGCGGAGGAATGATAAATGGCCGTGTCGAGAGATGCGCGGATAACATAATGAGACGTATTGTGCCGGTGAGGGACCCACGAGGACCGAGCTCGTTCTCCCGAGACCTTCTGGGCCCCCAAGAAATTTCGCCTAGCCACGGAGAAACGTATTTCTACCTCGACTTTCCGGGAACTGTAGTTTTCAGGACGTAACGCAGATTTCCCGACGAAATGAGACTCCTGCGAAACGATCACGATTGCTTTTCCAGTTTCGTCTTTCTACATAGTCACGAAACATTATTTCAGATATTTCGTTGGGGATGAATATCGGGTGAACTATACCAGTCACGCGTGAATACGAAGCTTCCGGTAATTAATAACAGGCTAGCTTTGTGCAGAGTCGATTAAGGCGAGACGTACCGCTGTGACAGATCGGATACTCTGCCACTCGACAACGGGAGCCTTCTTGCAGACTGACCCATTGTCTTCCGGCGAGAGGTGTTTCGCATAGTTTGTCATCTCTGGACATGTGACATGAGTCCTCTCCGCAAACATTCTCTAGCTTTACCTTCTTAATATTATTCATCTTCTCGAGAAAGAACAGACAGAATTAAAGAGGAAAGAAATAATTAGGGGCTCGAGTCTTCAAAGTCAAAAAAAACTGTGTTTAAGGAAGATACGTTAGACGTCGACTGTCACGCTAACTTTAATTCCTCGATTATAGAAATCAAACGCAATTCATGAAGAATGTAAGTAGAATTAAAGAATCCCTTCGACTCCTACTTAACCCTTTCGAACTCTTCCGCTCGATCAACTTCTACCAGAGTATTTACACTCGAAGACACGATATCTGTTCGGTTATCGATGCGCCCTTTTGACCAAAGGCAAAGACTCGCCAGCAATCCTTGGCCTGACCGAGAAAGATGACAGGCTACAAGACGAGAAGGTCGTGACGGGTCGGTTGTTCCGTGGGGCGATGACAGGGGCTTCCTTGGCCAGCCAGCGTCACCTCGTCCTCTTTGAGGACGTGCTCAGAGTTTTTCGGGGATGACAGGGGTGTGGTGAGAAGGAAGAAGCGCGTTGAAGAGAAAGCTCGTTGCCGCGTGAGAGGGGGTGGTGTGAGCGCAGGGGTGAAACGTAGAGAAGTTGGAGGTTAGGCTAGGGGTTAGATAGGATAGGGTGTGTCGTCATGGCTACGCAGCAGGGGGCGGGGCAATCGATACACCCTCGCCTCACGCGCTAAGCACACGCAATGCGTTTATAACACAATGAAACAATGACGACCACCGCAGGAAGGGAAGGACGTTAAGGGGCTGGCTAGGAAGGGGGCTTACAAGGGGTGCTATTGCGCCTTCTACTTCCGAATATACGGATACACCACGTATATACTCAACTCTGTTGCCAGTTTATGCCACGGTTGGTCGATGATCGACGCGATCATCGCCGAAAGTATGTATATTCATTTTGGCTCGTTTTTCACGGGTATCTATGACAGTGATCTATGTCACGATCGATTCGCGTTAGTCGTCCCTCCTTGTCGGACCTCGCTACGCCTATTCATAGATTTCTCCTTGTTAGAAAGATGTTCGTCTAACGATCTCGAAATTCTTCTCAATTTTGTTTATGGTCCTTAGAGAAGTTCTACCTTTTTTCGCTTACGAAGCATCGTTTCGATCGTGAGAGACGATCGTGAAAACGGTCCAGCTTTCGGAATGTTGGCAAGCGTGAAGCATGGAGGAAAGTAAATTGGCCGGCCTGAAAACAAAAATCGGATCGAACAACCATCGGCTCTATTGTCATTCGGAACGGTGAAAGTCTCACTAGGCTCGGATCTTAGCCGCCATTTCCAAGATCGTGTAACGAAATCGCCATTGTCCCAGCCGGGCGAGCCTTCCTTCCCTTTTCTTTCCTTCGCCTTTTCTTTTTCCGCCTCCGGAAGATTTTCGAGCGTTTCATCTTGCGCGGCGGCGCAGCAACAATGTGAACCGGCACCACCGACAATAGCCGGGAACCACCTGAAAACTTACTCGGACAATGAGCTCTCGAGTGTATCATTCGGTCGTTTATGAGCTCGCGCTCGTTTATCATTAGACCAACCAACATTTTTCAACACCGTAGCAACGCGTGGCGATTTCGTAGGGTTTCTTTTCTCGCACATGTTTCTTCAACCTCTTTTTGATGTCATTAGATAGCGTTTCATTAGAAAAAGTCGGTCGATAGAAAAACATCTCCACAGACGCGACTTTAGATAGCTCATAGTTAGACGGACGAGGAACAATTTTCAAAGTTGCATTTTCCCAGAGGAGGTAAGGAGCCACCGGGGCGAAAAGTACACGTCGCGGACGATAGCCGTGCGAGTTCGTGATTCATGGGCCAGAGCGCAACTTAACCAGCGATCACGATAATAGAAAGTTATCTGGTGGAAGTCATAGATTGACTCAAAGATACATTCGTGTACTATACGATAGGATCGCTTTCGGGTCGGGGAGGGTCTGACAAAGGGCAGGAGGTGCAAAGGTGAAGCGGTTCGCACGGTGTGATCCAGCTGAAAACGTTTTACGCGGGTTAGACCCAGAAAACGTTGACGATCTTCCAGAAGAAGAAGAAGAAGAAGAAGAAGAGAAAAGGAAAAGAAAAGAAAGAAATCATTAGGCGTCCAGCACTCGCTGGAACTCGAGAAATGCAATAACTCAAGGGATACGCTCTTGACACCCGAAGCCAGCCCGCTTCTCTTGCCCTAGGCCAGAAACCGCGCACCTGTCCAGGTAGGCGGAGTTGCAGGAGTCTCTTCCAGGAATTTGTGGCGAGGAAGGCTCCAGCCTGTCTGCTGGGATCAGCATCATCAGCATCGTCAGTTTTGTCTAAGAGAACTCTCTGTGGGGGTCGTCTTAATGAGTTTTTACTCAAACAGTGGTCTCCTTAGTACATGACCGAAATTCTTGCATGGATACCTGATCGTCTGGCGCGCGATCACGTTGACCATTACGAGCGTGCGCGGTTGGTCGCGCGAATCGACGTTCCACGCGTTAAGAGGGTCTCTTGCGAATCGTATCTATGATCTTCTTGGCAAACGCAAAAGCGTGCCGCGAGTCGGACGTTTATTACGGGAGGGCACTTTTGTGGCGCATGAAAGATGCCCCGCAGCCGCCGCCTCCGACACCGCGGACCGCTAATTTTATTATCACCGTATAAATTTAGAGCGACAAAGACTTTATATTCATTTCGGGCCCGGTACACGAGAGCGTAAAAGAGATATTACGAGCGCGATATCGCGCGGGAACACGCGTGCTGTGTGGCCAGATCGCGTTACGATCCGCACTCGGGACATTCATTTAAAACGTCATCGCTTCATAAATCAAAGCTCGCTAAGTGCGATCGCGCGCGCTTCCACGTATCCTCTTCGTCCCGATCGTCGCACTTACCGATCTTTGCATCAAATCGCGAGTTCCGAGCTTCATTTACCATATCGCTTATCGTTAAATCGATCACGGCCGATCAAATACGACAGGGCCACCGTTGTTACAAACTTGGATGCCGTCGAAAATCTTCGTACGTGAAATCTCTCCGCATGACTTTGTAACAATCGATCGTTCCGCTTCTCCTTGGTCGTTCAAAGAAATCAACGTTGAAACCTCGATGTACGAGTCCGTTATCAGGATCATCGAAGATTCTCCTCGCAGTCCCCTTCCATGCCAAGTCGCGTAGCAACGGTAGAACCACCTGTACACGTGGTAGAGGAGAAGGCAAGCGGACGATAGGGCGAACAGAGACGAAGCGGAGAGTCGAAGCAAAGAAGCAACCAGGCAACCAGGCAACCAGGCAGGCAGGCAGGCAGCCGGTTTGGAAGGCAGGCGCGGACATGTGGGCCGCGAGAGTGACGGATGGCCACATCGCATTTCGCGGCTCCATATCTCCCCGATTTCGCGGGTGTAATTCCCGTAAAGTCGTTTCGGAGCCCTGTTTCGTGGTCGGTGCATAGTCGCCGCGCATAACCGCGTGGCCTTCCTTCATCGTTCACCCGCTCGAATCTTTCACCGTCTTTTTCTAACCACCGTGGGCCGCCGCCTCGCTGTCCGCCTATTTTCTTTTCCCTTGATTTCTGTCCGCGGTCGCCGCCTTTTTATTTCGCTCAGCCGTGCATACCATTAGCCGCCGAACGTTAACAGACCCGGCGACCTCTAGCTTCGTCGGTAATTACCGGATCATAGCCGAAAAGCTCCGAGACCGGGCCAAGTGGAGAAGAGAGAGCGGAGAACATCAGCGGATCGCGGAGATCTTCGCTCTCCTTCATCGTCGTGGGAACACGGGTCACGCTAATGCGAGTGCTCCCTTGGGATTTCTTTGCCTCATTGCCGCTTCTGAGCGTCCTCGTACCCGCTGATTGCGTCGTTCAGGGTAAACTGAGATTTGATGCGCACACCCCGACATCGAAAGGGTGTCGGATTTATAGCTGTGCTTTGTGTCATGAATTCGGCTATGAGAGAATCAGTGTTGTTGCCGAACGAGTTGCTGTGGCTTTGTTTGATCGTAATTTCGTTTCCTTCCTATATCTATAATAAATATAGAATAAATATAGATATATAAATTTAATTGATATATTTGATTCTCAGATAAAGAATGAGTCTATTTCAATCAATATAATATCGAAAGAAATTTTGCAATATCCGGGTTAATTGGTGATCCGGGTAATAAGGTGAACTCCTGTACGTTTGTAAACATTGAAACAAATTAGTATACGTCTAGTATAGTATAACGTCCCTATAAAGACTCGGAAATTCATAACAAAATCCTTGAGACAACCGAGACTCTCGTATAATCATAAAGAAGTACGACTTATCGATCAGACTATACTTCCTAATTAAGACAAAGAAAAGGACTAGAATTGTTAATGTCACTGTGCTTCTTAATCTCCAATTCAAAGTTCGGCGCGTTCTCGCGGCAGGAACCGGGGAATCTCGTTTCGCGGTAACGAACAATCGCCCTGTCTCTTTCTCCGTGGTTCCTTACGCAACAAAAAGTGATTAATTACGCTTCTTAGGCGACCGGTGGCTCGTTGTTTCCCGAAGCTCGTCGGTGAGCATCGTTTCAGCAACAATGTGGCCCGCTCCTCTCCGCGCTACGTAACCTCGGCCTCGTCCTCTCGTCCGTGATCCTCTCGACCGAGGAGAATCGATCCTGCCCTCGGCATTGTGTCCCTTTTTGTCCGTCCACGCCGCGAGATATTGCCCGGCCGAACTTTCCGTCGACTCGTGACCCCTCCCTCCTTCCTTTTCTCTCTTTTCGTTCGGCCGGTGCTCTCGTCTTTTATTTGTCCGGTGCAATGAAACCTTAACGACGTTCGAATTCCCATGGAATCGTCCCGTTCGATGATTCTACCACTGGCCAAATATTTTAAACGAAATTAAGAGTCGTCGAGTTAGGGTGTTTTGAAAGAGATTTATGCAGGAACTCGGTACATAATAAGTTTGTTCAAGGTTTTTGTTCAGGATGAGATGGTTAATAGAGGAAAAAGTATAAAGTGCATACGTTGAATGAAATAATTAATACACATGTGACACTTAATGAAGATATTTCGGTCAATGAGTCAATGGGGTTCTTCGTAACGCAGCCAAGTTGACTAACCAACCCTCTGTGCAAACTCATAATTAGACCCCGGGGGCTGCTTCTGACACGTTCATTCCCCATTTCTCCGCCCTATATATATACATACATATATACACATACGTATATATATGTACATAAATGCCGATCGAACAGTGAGTAGTGTGTTTCGTCTGGCACTTCCTTCTCGATTGCTCCTGAGGAAATACAATTGATTACGTGCGTGTCCAACTGATTTCTTTAAAAGATTCACTCCTTAATATTTGTCTATCGACATCGGTCTAAAAAGAATAAATGAAACACATCGGTCTGTAAATCGTGTTTCTTTCTATTAAAATCCCCTGAATTCTATAATTTAAATACTCTATGCCCATTAATTTTCCTAGAAAGCATTTTCATAGGAAAGATCAAAAGTTTCCAGCATGGAAATTCCAATTTTCTTGCTCGTTTCCACTTTTATCGTCGACCCAGCCAGCAGCAACCCCGCATGGACAATAACATTTCTATTGGCTGTTCACGGAAGGCGTTGACCACGGATTAATTCGAAAGTAGATTGTCCTCCCGCGCAGCTTCGAACGCCGCGAGCATCGGCAAGTAATATAAACGACGGGACTTTACGATTTCTCGTATTTTATTCCCGTGCGCGAATCTCGGTGAACGCTGGCCACTCGTAATTGCACAGTTCTCAGCAGCATGACGTTGGTCGAATAAACTCTTTGCTTTAAGAATGGGCCGGCTCGATAACGAGCATTAGCTTACCACTTTTCATCGGCGGCGACGCGACATCACAATATCCAGGTAGCACGATTATGCGAATTGGTTACCTGTTACTCGTAACTCGCGTTTCTCGGCCGCGGAATTTCTCGCTCGTCGTCCATTCTGCGGTATCGGGTATCACGTTCGCGATCCTCTGCTAGCGTACACAACGATAAATTGTCTTGGAAATCGTGTGAAATAATGGACAATTTGTTCCTAGTTTAACGATCGAATCAAAACGTACGACACATCCATGTGATTCTCCCCTTTCTTTTTACGTATTTTCCTCTTTTCTTGTTTGTTATCTCGTTTTATTAAGCGCGTCTGAGTAATTCGAAGAGAAGGTAATATCGGACGAGCGTCGAGTAGACGAGACACACAGGATCGTCATAAATAATGCAAACAATCACGCGATTCCTCGTCCCCTATTTTCCACGAGTAGTCGTACGTTAGGCAGCGTGGAGGCGCGAATTCACCGTCCAAGGACAAAGGGTATCGCAGGAACCACGCGGTAACAGTGTAAATCATAGTCTCCGTGCGCTCTCCCCGTATCGTGTTTCTCCCTTTCTCACCCTCTCTTTTTCGTTCTCGCGCGGTTATCGTTCGTTGAATGCGTTGAAGCAGGAATACCTCAGAATCCTATCTATATGATGCTTTTTTCATGCATTTTCAACATCTTACAGGAAGAGTTTGCAATGTGTTTGTTAAAGTACAAAAAGATTTGGATCCTTTGCGTCAATACCGATGAACGTAGAAGGTATGTTAGAATTTGTAAATCGATAGTCGAAGATACTTCACACATCCTTCTCCATCCTCCACTTTTTAACTGTTATTTTTTTCAGTAACTTTAACTTTCGCTTGGAAAAGTTACAGAACCAACATCGAAGCTATTAAAACGATGGGAATGTCGAATATGTAGATTTTTATATAAGTTTAACGAATTTACGATGACGAGTCTTCTAAGATTCGAGTGATTTTTGTAAAACAGCGAATAAAAGCTTGATTTTATTTGATTTCTTTAGTCCAGTGTTAGCTGTAGCGTTTAATTTTCAATGGAACGAAAAACCAGCTCTATTGTAGCTCTCACACCCTTCTCGCAGTCTCAGATTCCGGAAACGAGGATAAAAGAGAGATATAGGAGCGAGTATCGACAGTCTCCGGGTTTTTCGCATACCACAGCGTTTACGATCGCGATGTACACACAATCGGAAGCGAATAGATATTATTACGAGCTCGTGAGTGATATACTGTCACGTTGGACCACTTCTTCTTTATGCCAGCTCTTTTTTCCTCTGTTTATTGCGCTACTATAATAGTTTCTGCCACACGATCTGCCGGAAATCGAGGCCCGAATCGCGCACGTGCGGGACGTGAATCGGAACGAGAACGCCCGCTCGTTGCCATTAATATACAACCACGCTTGTCAAAATTATCATCGAACGATGCGTCGTATGATTATTAAATAATAAATTGCGAATACACGAAAATTATCGAGACTGTTACTCAGTTCTCTTATCGATTCGATGTAAGAGACATTTCTTATACACCTCGACAACGTTCGATCGAAGCACCTGTTTTTAATTTTCATTTTTAAAAATTGATCAAAGATCGAGATGAAGATGAATTATTAGCGGTTATTATCGTAATATGATCAAGCGCGTAAAAACGAGGAGCGAATTAAGAAACAGAAATTGCGAAGATCTCGTAAATTTGAAAGACAGATTCGGAGAAGTTTATTATTCACCGGCTAGCGAGTCAATATTATACAGAGTACGGAAAAAGGGGATATTGTCGGTGAGTTAGGGAGTAACAGACAGCTCATCCTTAAAACGGATCATTCGTAGGTGTTGCACGGTGCCGCGCGTGTTTCAGCTCGCGAGTATTTTTTCGGGCTGAGTCAACATCCCGAAATACGTATGGTTTGTTTGTGTAACTGGCCGGAGTCGAATTGATATGGTTACAAACACGGTAAAAGCAAGTATGCATCTGCCTAGCGTCAATTAAGCAACCGGCTCGAGGAGCTGCTCTCTGCGTGCTCGTTCTTCGAGACTTAAATAGTTCTAGTCTGCCTTTTCCCCCGGTTCATCGTTTATCGACTCGGTTCGGTTCGATGTTGCTCGCTGTACGAACTAAATTAATTACAAGCCCTCGCGGATGTAATAGCTCGTAACTGGTCGCCGCGTACGGTTCGTCCGTGCGTTCTTCGCCAACGAAACGAACCATCTAGCTTCGACTCTATTCGTCTCGGAGATTCGATTTTCGTAATTACACGCCACCGCAATCGAGAGAGATTACGAAAGGTCTTGCGTTAAAGTGGTGTCGTAAATAGCGTGCTGGGCAATAAATATCCACGGTACAAGGTATCGGTTCGGGGACAAGCTTGGAAAATGGCGAGGCCACGCAGACGATTCGTGCTGAGGCCTCACGTGTACCACACGCGATGCGTACACGCCGGTTCTTTGCCGAAAAGGGGACTTGTCCGGCTTGTAAACGGATATTTGCACGGAACGTACATTCGCTGTCCTCCGCCAACCTCGAGATAGCACATAACGAAATGCAGATGCAAAAGTTTTTCTCGCAGAATTATGGCCGGTGCATTCAACAAATTGGCGATTTTTCTTGCTCCGCGCCACTCCCGTCCCTCCCACAAAGGCCTCCCGGTTTTCTACCGCTCCACCGGGACACGGAGGAAAGCTTTATTGATGAGATCGTTAATACGTTCGATCGAAGAATGTTTTGCTGACCATTCGGACGTCTATCCGTCGCGATCGGCGACCACCCGATGTGCCTCGTCTCCTCAACACGCTGCAAAAAGGACTTAAGCTCCGTTGCTAAGCGATCACTGTCTCTCCTCAATTATTTAAACGTTACTTTCTCCTTTCTTACTTGGCTGCCTTTCCGGGCTAGGGCTATTTTTCGTTTGGCTCACTTCCTCGTTACCTCGCCGTCCTACCGTCTTTCTTAACATTACTCGTTCTTCAGAAATTTAACGAATCGTGTATAAATCTAACTAAAGTCTAGGAATAAAAAGATTTCTACTTCGACTTTAACGAAAATATACTAGCCATTTAAGTAGGGGTACCTTTTTAATGAATCGTTCCCTTTAAACGCAAGAAACTGGCGTCCGCAATAAAACATTCCCGCGTATCGATTGAAATCTTAATAAACGATAGTATATAAAGTCTCTCTTGAAACACTGTGATACAAATTCTACGTATAAATACGATCCCTTCACTGCGAATTCTCTTGCTCGATCGAGTATCCCGCGACAGGGACGCGCGTGTAACGCGTGTAACGCTGGCCGACATCGGCGAAATCGATCGACATACGTCAACCGATGCGAGATAACGCCGGCATCCTTGCTAGATGTCCGACCACCGGATCCGCTCCGAGAAGTTCGGTATCGATCATCGTCGTGCCGGCGCGCATTTCGTCTCAATACGTCCATGAGGCCGGTCGCGCGCAACTCCAGGATCTTTTTTGTCCCGTCGCGTCGTCCGGAGACCAGACGGAAGAACACTGGGAAGAAGACAGGGAAGAAGATCGGGTAAAGGAGAGAGAGAGACGGGGACCACGCAAAGGGCTCCTCACGGAGAAGAATTGGGACCCTCACGACTTATCCGCGGATTGGCAGACGCTGACATACATATTGCATGCCGCCGACGACATATTTATTGGCATCTCTATACACTACCGCTAAAACATTGCTCGTCCGAGCCCTGCCGCGGATCCCCACAAATGAATAAAGTATTTCGTGCTCTTGGTGTGCCGCTGTCTCTCGCCGGTGTTTTTATCGTGGTGCGCGTGGACGTTTACAGCGCCGACGATTTTGCACTGGCCGTTTCGCCAATGATCGATGTCGAAATTACGCTAGGAGACCCTACGTCGAGACGGTCCGGCGACTTCGATTTGTACGTGTTTCCGTCCACTTGTCGTCTTTTTCTCGGATTTCTTCTGCCGCGTGGATCGTTTTGCCGAGATTCTTCGGTCTCGCGGAGACCCTAGAGGATTATCGGTCTCGAGTAATTAGGAGTCGAGGAAGTAACCGGGTTTTTAATGAAACGATTCCGAGTCGAGGATGTAACGCATTTCTTCTTTGCGATTGTAATCTTAGATGATCGTCATCCTCGAACGTTTCCTATTTTCTAAACTGAGATACCATTTTCGTCTCATCCGTTGATCCAGCGTTATTCCAGCTCTACGATCGTTAATCGATTTACGTACGCGTTCTCTGTAATCTCTTGGATTTTACCATCCTCGCTTCTAATCTTCTTCGAACGTTTAACACCTCTAATTTACAACCATCGCAAAATCACCGCCTGTTGCAATCAGCAATCAGAACGTTACATCAAAATTATACGCAATAAAATAATGTCGAAACTAGTTCACTGCCACAAAGTTGAATTTCGAAGTGGAAAGTATGCTAGGAAGATAATCAGTGTGCTTCGTTCGGAGAGGTGCTCGTTTTTGTTGAATTTATTAGTGAAAGGTGCTAATGGTACGGTAGCTCCATTTGCGTATCGATGAGTTATGGCCGCGTATCCAGCTACTAAATTCAACTAGCCTGATAGATGAAACGTAACCGGAGTACCAGTGTATTAGAAGGCAAGGTTAATCGTCTGGAGCTATTACTGGCGTGCAGGACACGGGCCATTTCTCTGACTGTCCACCGCGTGGCGGATTTATTATTTATCTCGTATCCCGGATCGAGTTACTTTCGACGATATTTCTAACGTCAGGATCGATAGGCCTTCGTATTCTGTTTCGACCGGTAATTACAACGTAGATATGTATCATTCGTACGAGGGAGAGAAAGCTGCTACTAGAAACTAACCGTACGATCGCAATTAATCGAACATCGAGCTAATCGATCCTCTGTACTATATATTTCAAGTCTATGTCGTATAAACGTTCCGCCGGAGAGATCCAGCGGATTTGAATTTGAATACCTTATCTACGCCTTAATTACCATTGAGAACAGGAGTAACAATGAATCAAGATATCACTGACTCAGAAACGAATGGAACCGCGACTACCCAACGCTTCGATCTCGTTCGTTTCGACGAAATCCTATTTTCAAACATACGCAATTAGGATTGCATATCTTGCATGCGCGCACACACCTGTATCGGTTTTTTAAGATCAATTTCTATCATCGAGATTGCCAATGAGACTCCAGCTTCTTGTTATTCCTAATTCGTCTCAAATTATTCATCGTGGGTAGCCCAAGCGATAAATTTTAATCATTGACCGATTTTGCTCGCTCCTACCAAATATATCTTATATTAGCGTGTACCAAGTATAGATAATTTTTCCTGTTTTCTCGAAGCAACCTACATCTCGCTTCTCGACCTACCTCCGATCTCGATCTCCGTCAGCCGTGCCTTGGAATCTCTCCCCAAGAGCAAAGAGCACGAACACGTTATACGTTATACAATGGGACAATTTCTGACTTGATTTTGCGTTAGCCGAACGAGATTGGCAGTCCACGTTGCTTGGCTGGCAGGCAGGATAGGACAGGGTCTGAGTAAACGTACATTGTTGTACGTACGTGTAGGTACAGTAGCAGCTCTCGGTGGCGATGTGATCCTGTCGGAGACAGGACTACGTTGCCGCCCCCGCGATTACAGACGACGAGAATGAGGACGAGGATGGGGGCCATCCCCGAACGTCTCTGCCTCTGACAGCTCGACCCTCCCTCTGACCCCCTTCAACCACCCCCTTCTCGATTCCTCTACCTCTGTCTCAGTCGATAGGTATACATCTTCCACTGTCTTTACCTATTTCAACGGAGCACGATCCGTTACGTTGAGCAATGGGAAACCGGGTCTCCTCGCGGGCTCTCGAGAGTTCACGTTCCTCGTGAATAGATCGATTCAGTTTTGCTTTCTTTGATCGCGCGTGATGAACGTAGTAGCTGTGAAATATACTTTGCGGTCATTTCGGTAAGAATAGTTAATAATTCCGATGATGGATCGTGTATTTAAAATCGGAATTGTTGACACGTTCACTGTGTGCGACATGGATTCGAGTTGGCATGTATTTTCAGGTTTTGTATACGATACCGAGTTTGCAAAGTCACGAGATTGTGGACAAATTTTCGTAATAATTTCAATAGAGCATTAAGCAAATAAGTGGAGTTTTACGTTTCAAAAAATATTTGTTGTTACGCGGTATTAACGAAAGTCGGATTCGCAAGGAACGCGTTAAGGGTAGGTTTTTAAAGATTCGAAGATTTGATTTTCGTTTTAATTAGCACGGACTAGTCGAACGGCCAATAAATCAAGAACTCGTCAATAATATCGGAGTAAATCCGTACAGGAAACGCAGGCTCGTTTAAACATTTATCCTCATCGCGGAGAGACGAACAGCCATAGTATCTCTTTAAAGGTCGACTGAACGTCTGCGTTTGGCGGGGGGTCCGTTGGACCATCGGCTGGTTCGAGGCCTAGGGCCACATTAACATTCCACCACCGAAATTATTTATAGCTTCATCCGAGATATCTCGAGATGTAAATCAGACATTCCTCTAATTTGGGATCTCCGGTCGTACGAATGACTGTGAGCTCGCGCTCGTTCAGTTTTAGACAGTTTCAGGCCCCGTACGTGGGTGGAACGTGTTATTCGTTCGTCCCAGGATGATTGGCGTGCATCATTGACCGTTTTACGTTGACTGTGACCGCGTACAGGTACCTTCCTATATATCAGATGCTTAAACGTCTTTGGTCATTTCGACCAGTCGAAAGGTACCTTAACGTCGTAGGTATTCCAACATTATCGTCGAAGGTTCTTCGATGTTGCTTCGAACAGAGCGCCGAGACAAAAGTCTACATCCTTGCTTCTCATAATTGAGGATTTAAGAGCCAAAGAATATAAATTTCGAGACGATTGAACTTCTTTCGAGGGTTATAAAGTTGAAGAAATATCCACATCGACGGCAACTTTTCAGTCGCGTCACAACCACTTACCGTTACCACGTTCAGGAGAAATCGAACGAATAAGGAGTTGGTATATCGAAGATGCAGCGCGATCGAACGGCGTCTTCATTACGCGCTACCGCTTGCCAAACGTCCAGGGATCCATCAACATCCTCGATGTTGAATCGAGCTTCAGGCATCCAACGGTCAGTTACTTCGATCCGCAACTAAATACAGCGTCTACAACTAGCTCTATGTGAAACCGTCCATAAAACGAGGCAGAAGACGAGGAAGAGACAAAGAGGGATAGCATACAGAGGACGGAGAAAGAACTGCTTAGTGGTAATTGGCGGGCAAGACGGATGGCGGTACTTATTTGCACTCGGTCTTTGGAATTAAAAGTACCGAGCGGTGCGCTCATTAATCTCGGCGTCCGCGAAGAAAGAAGATTCCTGGACGGAGATAGCGTAGTGTAAAAGGAGAGAAGGAAAGGGAGCGAAGATGAGGAAGAAAGAAAGAAAGACTCGTGCTACTGGCGAACGCGTTCTCCGCAGGATGTAATCGCCGAACAAACTGAAGGTCCGCGGACAATTTCCATCAACAAGATTTACACAGCTCGGTCGCAATCAGCCTATACCTCTTTCTTGGCGTGCTCGATTCTTTATCGGAGCCTTCTCGGCTTTCCCTCGCCTCCGTTCTTCGTCGTTCTCTTTCTCGATTTTGCGTCTTCTTGCATGGAAACGAAGAGTAATTCACGAGTAACGCGTTGGGTGAGAGAATCGAAGCCAAGGAAAAAGGAAAAGTAGAAGAAACTATACGGAGGAAGGAATCCTCGTTGTGATATTTTTCTTATATTTTCTCTATCACTGTTTATCTTCCTTTATGTACGATGGATCGAGCAGAGGACAAGGAACGAGAGAATAGAATCGTAAAGGAACAGAGAAAGCGAATGAAGAACGAACTGTTTCTACTTCCAATATATTTCTCTTTGAACTTCTCCCAGTCGCGTTCTACGACGTCTTCGTTCACGAAGACAGAGGGTAGAGGATGGACAGAAAAAGAGAAGCGAGGTTGAACAAAGAGGTGGACGAAGGAACAGAAGGAAAAGGAAGAACGTCGAGTTTCACCCTAAGGATTCTTCTTCCATCTTCTCGAGGTTATGGTGCCCGACGAGCTGACTCCGGGCGCAGCTACCATTTCTCGGGCGGTGATTGGCCCCGCGGGGGGTGGCGCATGCGCACTGGCTGCCTGCTCCTGCTGCCCACATTAACATTCCTAACCTCACTTCTTGCTGCGCTCTTTGCGCGTGATAGATTGTGCGAGGCGTTTTTGGATAGGTACTGCCTTACCGGCTCGTCCTTTTTCTTCTATTTTGCTCTCGCTGCCTCGTTACCGAATCGAAACTTCCTCTCTTTTCTTCTCCACCCTTCCTGACTTTTGTTCTCGTCGATGGAGACGAGACAGCCGTCTCACTCGGAGCTAATGTCTTACGGACATTACCTACCTCTAGCCACCTACCTAATTACCTAAAGGTCTATCTCGAGATACCTTTTTATCACAGCAATTACATTTTCTTCTTTCAATATTAAACTTTCCAACGACCGATCCGTCCATCTTATAATTAACTTCATCTTTGTCAGAGAGTAAAAGATACCCCGAGTTCCATAAGGTGATAGGGACATTTTATGATCGAACGACTTAATTGCCGTTCCCGTATTAGATGGGTGGTTGCCGATCGACGATGCGGCTCGTTCCCCGCTATGTGTTTACCTGTGTACGGAGCATAATCGCGGGACTACTCAAGAAGGTGGGCAACCGTTGATGCGAGGGGCATATTGGCTCGACGGGGGTGCACGGCCGATGCAAACTCGAACGCAACCGCGAACGTAACGCTGTATAACCGAGAGAGGATGCTCCGTTTCAACCTCCATCTCCCTCCCTCCATATTCGCTTCCCTATTCCGTTCTTCGATTTCTCTCTGTTGCACATCGTCCACCCTGTCTCTTTCCTCGTTTCGATTTTTCGCTCCTCGTTCAACCTTTCCCCGTTCTATCTGCGGCTTTCTTTCCCATTCTCATTCCTTTCGTTCTCTCTGTTCTTCTCTCGTTCCGCGTTCGCGCGCCCGTTCCCCTCACGCACACATACGCGAGTCTCGCACGTGATTTAATGCCTCCCGAGCTGTGCTCCTTATTTATGCACCGAACATGCATACACGCTTAGCTTTAGCGACCGTAGCGACGGTTAAGGCCGGTACCTATATCCTGTGGCCGGCCGACAAGCACCAGGGCCCCCAGCCTCGCATATACGGACCTCGCATATTATGGAGTCTGGGGCCCCGGCGACGATATTAAAAGAAGGAGTAAAAAGGAGCGGAGCCAGAGGTGAAGTGCACACGCGAGAGAGCCCAAATATAGACTCCGCTCGAAATTAGTAACTTCTCTTTGTCCGGTTGTTGCTCGCGTGTCGTACGAATAGCCAGCGAATACACTGGATTCGCTCTACAAAAGCTGGCTTATGCTAATCCACTGATAACGACCCCTTTGTGGTTCGTGAAATTTGGAAGTTTCACGCTGAGATCCATTCGAACGACGTTTCGATCGTAACGAGTGTAAAAAGCGGAGTATTTTGTTGCCTGATGTTGCCCGGATCTTTCGATCATCCATATAAGGTAAAAGACGAATCGTACGGAGAAAGGGTGGGGAAAAAAGAGAAATAAGACGAAAAGGGGAACGGAACAATTTGTCAAGACAAGTCAAGAGCCATCTGTCTGTCGCTATGACCGGGGAATGTCGGGAACGATTGCCAGGATATTTTATTCGTTCGTAATCGGTCGCGTATCAGCGCGGCCAGGTATTTCGGGAATGCAGATTCCACGTGGAAGCGGAGGGGTACGGCAATTAGTCGCTGGCAGTCACCAAGCTAAAGCCTCGCCGAACACTTCCACCTGCTTTTGAATGTTATTCCGGCGATCGCCGATAACTGTAGAAAAAAGTTGAACAAGAAAGAAAAGTACACGTAGCAGTTCACTTCTCAAAACGATGAATTCTCGAAAATTCACGCTATTAAATTCACCATATCGAAATGTGAATTTCAAACAGAGAGATGTCGATCAACGTCATAAAACTGTGTAAAATACGATCATCGATGGGAAGAAAATAGATGGAAATGAAATAAGCATACTTTCGCTAGAATTATATGTACAGTCCAAGTTCACCTGTCTCTACCAACGACTGTTACCTTGTAACGATTGAACGATCGTCGATAAACCTGATCGTTCGATATAGGTTAACAACACCGATTTGTCGAAACGTTTTACGAATTTACGATAGTCATGCCGAGTACATATCTCGACCGCATCAAACACGTGAAGAGCGATCTGTGTGTGAGATAAGCGACTATAATCGAAGAAGGGAAGCTCGTTGCGTTTACACGGACAAGTTTCTCCGAATACGTGGCGGTGCGTAGTAATTATAAATTAGCGCGTCAATTAGGGACGCACGAGTTTCTTTTATTATCAATTAGTGACGTGAACGGTTGGCGCATCGATAGGCCGTAATTGGTGTAAACCGTACGAGCTACAACGTTTTAATGCTGCCTCTCCATCAGTCGGCGTAGCAGTGCTCGGCTTCGAGCGAACTCATAAGCGAAGTCGCGCATCTTGTAAGAGGGGAACTTTCTACGTCTTCGATTCGTTGCGTTCCATAAATTCGTTTCTTACTCAATTTCACGCGCGCGTAACGAGCAGCCGTAATGCACGCGGTAACTTTTGACTCGGACGATAATTTTTCACCGTCCGCCGGCACTGGCCGAGAGTGAAAGGATTCTAGCGCGTTTAATATCGTTCCCGCCGTTAATCCGGCTTATCCGGATGTCCATGGTGAACCACCGTTAACGAGGAATATGTATTTTGAGATGCTATCGATCCTCCACCATCGATACAGTTCCTCATTAATTCGTGTTCCATAGCTGAATTAATATCTTGTTTGCTCTTACCTTACGAGTCTGTTTTTAATTGGCACATCGTTAGATTTGTACATGGTTTGCTTTATTCATTGACTATATTATTATTATTTATTTACCGACTATATTATATTATTGTGTCGACTATATTATTACGGTCGTTGATTGTTATCAGATTTCATATAGAGCATAGGACCGCTCGAAAATAAGTAGCGTAAGATCGTTCTTTGTCTCAGTCAGGCAGTTAATTTTTATTAAATTAGACGTGCTTTAGTTTATTTTATGATTTATGGAATTCTGCAGTGTAATTATCTATCTTTAGTGAAGTAATCGTTATTGTATAAATATATTACTGTTCAATATTTAGCAATTGTTCTTTGTTGGAAAAATTAAGAAGAAACGAGTCTAGATGTCCGGCAAAAATTGTTATCGATATAAAGGAACCGTTATTGTAATTTGCAATGATATTTGCAATTTCAAATTAGTGATGAAATTAGCAGATGATTCAGTACAGATACAATTGGAAAAGCGATTCTAAATTCTTCTTTCCCTTGGGTTTAGGGAAAAATTACAGTAATACCGTATGATATTATAACAACGGATGAGATTACAAGCGGCGATTGTTCGTTTATTTACCTGAAATCGGCGGTGAGCCAAAGAAAAGTGAACTGTGCAGAGTACGATTAAATTTCTGCCGCGGGAAATTAAGGGATTTTAATACGACGTAATGACGCCGTTATCTTAATCCGATTTATCGTTGATATTTTTCCGGCATTTGGTATCGCGACGCATATCGTTAACGAAGCCACGCAATCGTCGAGGTGTTTCGCCTCCAGCTCGATGATAGTGAGCCCGGCGTGGCTTGAAAACACCGACATTTCGTATAATTACCCGTTTCCCTTGACCAGCTACTTAAGCTGGTCACGTCAGTTCCCTTAACCCTTGCGCTACCAGCAGTTAAGGATCGTGTAAACGTCCGGGCCGAGCGGGCAGTTTTAATTGCTACGCGTTTCTTCCGTGCGTACCGAGATATGATGAGAAAGAAGAAGAAGAAGAAGAAGTGCAGGATGTTGAGAGAAAGGAAGAACATGGGGTAGAGAAGACAGGAGAAAGACGATGTATGAAACGAAGAGAAGGTGAAGGTAGACCGAGTATCGAGAAAGAGAATCAAAGAGAAGAAGAAGAAGGAGGAGGAGAAGCAGAAGAAGAAGGAGAAGCAGGAGCAACCATGGCGGGAAGAAAAGAATTTTAATTGCCAGGGCAACCGAAGAGCGTCCAGCTTATGGCTATATAGCAACCACCATAAGGTTGAGGTCGAGCCTGCTGTCCAGTACAGAGCTGGGAACCAAACAGCTTGGTAGCCAATGGGATCATATATCAACTACTGCTCCGGTAGGCAGAAACAAAATGGCGTTCGCGATTAGATTGTTGTTTCATCCCGGGGACGAGCCTCGTCTCCTTCGTTTTTTCCTCGTTCCTACGAAATACACCTTGCTTCGCCGTTCCGCCCAATCGGGCATTCTCCTTGGTTCTGTTTGGCCCGCCATTATTTCGTTCTTCGCAGATTTAGGTCGTCCAAGTCACCCTTTCGATTAACTCCTTAATCAGACCACGATATTCATCGTTGTAATTATTCTTCGATCGCTGTACAACATATGTTAAGTCAATGAAATCCTGAAGAACACGATTCAAACCCTTGACCCGTATTTTCCTGCGCCAACACCTTTCGGCGTTGCGGGCAAACCAAGGTGCGCCGTACACATGTTAGCGTAACCCAGCGAAGGAGGAAAGGCGGGTGTTTCGGGCGCAATTAACGGCAAGGGATGCTAATTTTGACCTATATAACAGTGTAAAAATGTTGGACGAGCATGTGCAATACAATCGTCTTAAAGGCGTTTACGTTCTTGACCTGTCGAGAACCCCGGCCACCTGCTCAAGGATTTCATGCTCTTATCGCGGCTATATCCGTTACGTCAGTGCACAACGATCCGGCAGGAACGAAATCCGGAAGAGTAATACAAGGCCTCGGTGATACGTAAAAAAGACCATGAGCGTTGAAGGAGTGCTACTTTCCGGGAGGAAGTTGTATTTCAGCCACTTTACGGCCGATGTACTTATCAGAAGCGCTCGTTTCCCGGCAATTTCATTGTCTATTTTCGGAATCACTATCTTTACTTTTGAACGAAGCCTTTGCAACAAATACGAACGCAACGTGGATAGACTATTTGAACTTAATATCTATGCAAGAGCCACGTAAGTAAGGAAAGTAAATTTTTCGGGAAAGAAAAGAAAAAGTATTCTTTGCCATTAATATTTTATTCCACGATAACGAAAATTAGAAAACGACCAATTCAAACGATCTCGACTAACTCTTTTCCCTTGGCCAGACCACAATAGACCTTAGAGGATTACGTTATCCGTGCTCGTTAAGCGAAGGAAAACAGCGACGGTACACCTTGCGCAATGCAACGCGAAACAGGGACATGGTAGTATTCATCAAGGTGTCGGAGTTGGTCTAGCTGTGTGTGTGGGTGGTTGGACTCAGCTGTTGGTACACCTGCCCGGCACGCAGCCAGTGTGAGAGTCGCTGGTTACGCGACCACCTTTATATGCACTGTCCACGTCGGCCCCGGTGCATTTACATACGCGGTTCGCGCGAACACAATGTAATTGTTACCTCATAATGCATGTTCTATGGCGCGTCTCGGTGCATCGCGTTTCGCCTGACGTCTCACTCGAAGCCGCTTCTTCGACTGTTTCTTTGCAAGTTTCCCTCGAACGATGAAATAAAAAAGAGAAAAATGTAGAGCAACAACGTACTTCTACTGAAGTATATATTTTATTAAGAGTACCAGGGTAACGTCAAAGAGTAAAAACAGAGGGTAAAGAATCAAGATGGCATTGATATGAAAATGAATCATGATGCTTGCACAGGCTTGGCTCGTCGCGTCTGGGATCAACATACGCGATCTAGATTACTATTAATTACACGCTACTTGACGCCCATGCCTGTTTTCCCGTGAACTCTTTTATACTTGCGAGTTGTTTGAATCTCGACATCTTCACGCTGATTCTTTCACCTTTACGATTTAATGAAGATCGAAACTTCACGTCCCGTTGAATTCGCGTAATTGATACGCGCAGTAATTCTTCTCGAGCAAAGCGATGTTGCCTCGCATGGACCATCAACAGTAAGGTACCTCGCGGCACGTATAGGCTTCTATGGAGCCACATTAATTACCAATGTCGTCGAAACGCGGCCGATATTCAATTACAAAGTTTAATGGCAGCGCTCGGTTTTCACGAAAGGCTTTTCGAAAACGTTGAAAGTTGTCTTTTCGCCGGAGTTACTTTACGATTATGACAGCGTGTATAAGACGCGCGGGCACGCACCAGCCCGGTTAAGACTGTAACAACGGGGATAAAAATCGGTTGGGCATAAAGTAGACAGTGGGAGACAGGGAACGAGGTTTTGACTCGAGAGAACAAGAGAAAAAGAGAGAGGTATAGGTTGTTTCTGGCTGGCTGCGTGACTCGCGGCTACGTGGAAACCCAGGCGATTAAAAAAATATGACGAGCATTCATTTCCACGATCATAAAATCATTAGCATAAGAATTCCTCTACCTGCTCGCCACAGACACACCGGGTTCTGTGGATGGCGGTCTGTTCCTCAGGTTCTTCTCCTCTGGTGGTTGGAGAGGCCAGGCGCCCCTGGACTCGTTCGATTTTCGTCGTCGTGTTTTTTACAAGCAGTTCCGGCCTGATTTATAAACATATAATGTGACGAGGGTGTGGTCTCGCTACCACATAATGATAGGCCAACGTTAATTACGTTTGGTTAAGTCGTTTAAGGAACTCTTTCTCCCTCTCCCACGCTTTCTCGCTCCCTTTCTCTTTCGGGACACGGCACGCGGGGCCCCGAACGCGACCGCTACGCGAAAATTACTGCCCGCCAGCCATGCCGTAATATATTAGCCAAAGATTACAATGTTCGCCGCCTTGACGTGTATGGTCGCGAACGAATCGGTGTCTAAACTCGATTGCTCTTTCAAATTTGTTCACGTCCGCTATTATTAGCTCACGGTGTCGAATGGAATTTTTCTTCTTGCTATTTTTCACGATCCTTCTTTTGGTGTTGCCATGAAACAGTTGCGAGTGTTGCTTTCCTTCAAACCCGATGTAGATATATCTATATTTACATAACAAAATAATAAAATAATTAAGATATAATATAATAATAATAAAATAATACAAATTAATATAGCAACAGTTTTTATATATAGATCATACAGTTATTTGGTACATGTCTGTTCGCCATAACATTTTCTTTATAATTTTTTTTTTTATTATAAAACTTGATATCTGTAATAATCTATAATAGTGTAATAATAGTCACGTCATATTTTTATCTGTCTTTTACAAATACTCGTAAAATGACTGTCGATATGACGTTCGGAGATAGTCAGTGAAATTTTGCGACGAAAATGCAACTCTAATTAGGAAATAGACCGAAGTGTCTATATTTCTCTCGGTTCGATCGACTGCCGAAGGATTCCCAGCGAGGAAAGCATTGTTCTCGCTGGTCGGAGCTACAGGAATTCCCTAGCCAGGCCGTACGAATCTTTTTGTAGCGGAGGAGAAATGATAAAATATCCCCGGCCCGCGCCTTTCTTTCGAGTCGTGTGGAGATCAAACACCGTTGGCTAGACTCCCACAGCCTAAATGGTGAGGCGAGTTGAAATATCGCGCTGGGCCTCCCTATATGTTAATCTCCGCATTAGCATAATACCGTGATTCTTCAAGGATCATTTGGAAATGCAAATAAATAATTTATAATAATAAGAGCAGACGGCCTGTTGTGGCAGCTACGCATTGCTACGTCAGCCGGAGACCACCTTCGGCCCGTAGTTGCATCGGTAAATCTAATCGAGATATCTGTTGGTTCGTTGCTCCTTTTCTTGTCACGACAAAAACCGTTGGTGTTCGGGGATTGGCCTATTTTCTGCCTCGCTACCGTTTCGTCCTTCGTCCTACGGATTCTTGCCTGCCACGTTTGCGATTTCTTCACCCTTTACAGTCTGAATGATGAAAAACTTTCGTCAAACCTTAGCTGCAATTATCATACCCTTCGAAACTTTGAATTAATTTACTTTATAATTGAAAAAAGAAATCTTCCTTTAAAAATACACTCTTAATGGGTTTATTGGTATTGACCTTGTGTCTTTCTCCGATTGTTTCAATCATGCTCCTGACTCAATCGTTGAGATTTTACTTTTAGCCATAATGTTTCTGCCCTTAGTAAGAGAAAATAAAGTTTCAATGAGAAAAAGGATACTAGGATGAAAAATCATTTCCAAACTATCGAGACAAAGCTGAATGAAACGAAAAGTCGCACAACAATTCAAGTGATAGGGCTGCGAGGTCTTTGCCTTGTTTCCCTTCTGCACGAGTGTAGCGGACTTTATGATTTTCTGTGGCAAGCCAGCGGCCATATCGAGCGTATCCAGCTACTTTACGATCTCTAACCAGCCTCGAATTTACGCGGACGTTTATAACCGGGCCACGTGAATGAGACGCGCGTTTCGGTTTCCATCGGATCTTCGTGAGTCGAGAACACAGCCTTTACATAAATAAAGTATAAGCGTGTGCGTCCAGCGGATAATGTAGTCGCAGGTGTACCCGTGTGACGTGTTTTTGATGTGTTACGTGTTAATATACCGAAATATAGCTTTCGACTGTTCCACCTAGTCCCTAACCCCTTAATGGGAATCTCTCGAAAACCGTGAACGCGTTCCGAGAAGTCGTCGCTTTCTTTTTTATTTTTTTATGAAGCTATTACGGTTGTCGTGAACGTGTAAACGTTCGACATTAACCGTCTCAAAGCGTTATCCTGTCTTATAATAAATGCTACGAGGTTTTACGATTGTTAATTTCATTTTTCAATGTTGCCTGAATCGTTCGAACGGAAGATGGTCTGCGAATGTTAAGGGATGCTAACGAGAAGAAGAAGCCTCTTTCCCTTTATTACATGCGTCTGCGCTGAGAAACAAAGAAGAGAAAAGAAGATCGCAACGTATGGGTACGCGTACACGGCCGAGCTAATCACGGAGATCGTTCCACCGGTCTGACAGATGCGCGTGTATTTTGCATAGAGTGGATTTATAAATCCCTTATCAGCTTATTATCTCGCAAGATTCCCGTGTGTAGTGGCGCGGGTAAGGGCGAGGAGGAACGATACGAGAAACGTGGCAGCGGCCAAAAACGACCACGAACCGGCAGGGTGAAAGGAAGAGAAAGAGAGAAAAAAGGGGAGAAAGAAAGTGGGAGTATCTGTGTACGCGAATGCGTACAAGTGGAAGGTAGAAAGAGGACTCTCGCGACTCTTGGGCCAGGGGAATCAGGGAGAGGGGAAAAAATAGTATATACAGAGAGAGGAGGCAGAAGGAGGAACGATGAAAAGTGGTGGGGGAGCAAGGGTGAAAGAGGCGGAGGGAGATACAGTGACAAATGAGAGCGACTACAAATTGCACTTTCCGGCTCTCATTCTCATTCGACTCTCGTTTCTCTCTCCCTCTGGCTCTGTTCCTCCCATTCGCCGGATCGGAGCAGACGGGTAAATGTTCGTCTGGCCCTCCTCTTTTATTCCTCTTCCACGCGGCCTACCTCCATTTATCCTCCTTCGTGATAATACTTCACGCTCGAATAACGAAAACTACTCACAGCGGGTCGGTGCAATTCCGGTTATTGGTAAGGACCATCGCAATATTCCAGCCCACTGCCAGGTCATTCCGCTACCCTGGCCCCGAACTTTCATTCTCGTCCTCATACTCTCGTTTGCACGCACTCTTCCATCGTGTTCTATCCGACCGTGTGAAATTAAACCTGACTCTGTGCCGGACTAATTCGAATACGAGGCAAACGATATCACGTTGATAAAAGATTTCAATCTTAAATAGACGAATGGAATTAAAGCTGGCCATTTGACATACTAATTTCCTAAACACCTTCGCTTCTAAACGATACACACTTACTGCGAATTGCACGTATCTAGGTACAATTGAAATCTTCTATTAACGTAGTGCGATTATCATTGCTCCTTCGTAAATCATTTTAATTCCTGAAATCTCTTTAGCTCGGCGTTCCACAATTCCATCATAGCGAGTTGCAGTTTTAGAGGCATAAATCCTCGAGGTCGTAAATTTCTTTCATCTCAAAGCCGATTGTGATCGGTCGATCCTCCGAGGCTAGCCTAATTTCTAGCGGAACTCGAGCATCCGCGAAGAAATACTCGACGAGCGCGAACGCGTCGGTCGACCGACTTGTATTTACTCGGACGATTTCTGGTAGAACGGTGGGGCGAAGATGTTATATCGTGGCAGGGGCCAAAGAGTAGTGGAGGCTCGGCTATTCTCGGTAAGCACTCGCCTCGTCGTGGCTTGCTGCCGTTGTAATAACCCCCGTAGATCATACCGGCGCACGCACACCAACGTCTCGCAGTCTTCTTCGATGCAACGGAGAGCAACACACGGCCTCGAACACCAGCAGGTATTATTCATTGAATGGAGGAGCGACCCGATCCGGCTTCGAAACACACGACACAGTTTTACTTGGCGGGAGCAGCCCTTAACCCTTTAACACCGGTCGTTCCGATCGTCTTGGGATGCTTTATCGATCTAAGTCGAGGAGGGACGAGTAATCGATGCTCTGGCCGATCGATGGGCTCGCAAGGAATTTGCTGGGTTGCAGAGCAGTGGCTCTGCACTCGTTAACGTAGAGAATTGCTTGAATAATCGTGCGAATCACGGCGATCCGGGGGGTTGTACACGATGCTGGAATATTAGTCGGATGTTAGTAGAACTGCGAACGATCGTTGATTTATTTGGCCTCTTGCGATGTGAAGTGTTCCTGACGTCTCGAAGCAGGAAGTAAGAAAGTAACAATCTACTGACTGACTGAGTGACAATCTACTGACTCTAAATAGTTTCTGTATCGATTAAAATTTCCGACGAAATTAATATATCTAAATAAAATGAAGGATGAAGAAGCAGATTACTATTTTATGATGGCTTTTGGAATATAATTGAGCAACGAAAGACTATAACGGAGCGAGTGTGTACTCGAGAGTGGCAAGAAACGAGTGAAGCATCGTGAAAGAAGCAGCAAAAGTGCGTTCGAGACAACTGCAACCCGTATAACTCGTGCTTCGGGCAGATTTATACGGGGTTCGTTGGAACACGACGCTCGGTGAGAACTGTCTCGAGAATTCGATGCTCCATCACGGTCAAACTTCTCATGACCAACATGGTTGCAACTTCTTTGAAATTTTGCTGTACACCAAACCGCGTAAGAACCGTGTTGAGGCATTTAATTCGGTACTTTATCATGGACAGCATTTCATGGTTAATGTTGTTGCAACTTCCCCGAAATCTTGACACGCAAGCCGTACGAGAACTTGACGATTCGATTCCTCGTCGCGTTTAACCTTCCAATGGCTAAAAGGATTAACGATCTCTCGCGTGTTTGCAATTCCTTTAATTTCAATATGTTTGCAATTTCTTCAGAATCTTTCGTCTCATCTTTCCATCTCAAAGACTAGCCAGGATCGTCGGAGGCACGCGAGTATTCGTTTCATTCGGTTCAATACCGATAAATCACGATGATGCTCGAATCTTCACAATTGTATTATTTATGAAACTATCAATAGGGTAATTTATTCGCGGGAGCCGGCCGCGCGATTCTTCAACAGCGGTCCCTGGAGCAGGATTTATCGCCGGCCGGGCGAAAAATGCAACGCTTTTTAATCCGGGCTCGGTGTCCGGCGCGGTCGAGTCGCGCGAACCTACAATGTTCCCTGTGATTTATCAATCGGCTCGCGGAGGATTAACAGTCGCCGCGGAACCGGTAATAGTCGATCGATCGATATTAAAAAACGACAACGAGCAATACCGCGTGTCCGCTAAATTAATGGATCCACCGGTACCAGCGTAAAGGTTCTCGTTAATCGATTGAAATCGTTCCCTCGGGCAACGCTCGTGGCGTTTGTTAATCCCTCTTAACCTCGTCACTATATTTCGTATCTAGTAGGCGCAACCTGATTTCCCGTTAAGACCCTCTATCTCTATCCCTGTTACGCTTTTCAAGCCGGTTTTCATTAAAACGAGGCAAAATCCTGGCGCTTTGTTAGTGTTTTCGTAACTCAAACCACTCGTTCGATCGTTAAGGCGAGTCGCGCGATGCAATGATTTATCAATAGCTTTGCGGAGGATTTACAGGCGGGACAGGACCGGTAATGGAAGGCAATCGGCCAAGCCTTTTAATCCTCTTACATCGTTTTACGTCGCCTCTGCGGAAGTGTCTACGACGATCTTGTCCACCCGGTGCTAACGATCGCGATCCTTTTTCTCGTAATTTTCACCTCTCTCTTTGGTCAATTACAAGCGATGTAAATCTGTTCGGTTTATCGTCGAGAATTGTGGCTAAATTCTTCAGACTTGTCTTGTCACTTGCTACATAAATTTCTGTTTGAAAATCCGTGTGTTAATCCATCGCTACCGAGATTGAGCGTCATCGATAGCCTTTGACGATAGTATCGTCGTGCATATTTGTTCTAGAGAATTTCCCTGCGAATTTCTTTTGATTATCATAAATTATTTGCTACGAAAAAAAATTAGCGTCGACCAACAGGAAACTTGAAGAAAAAAGAGGAGACTAATAAGATAGTAGCGGAAACTGGAGGCTCAACAGCTCGTAACTAATTATCCTAATTGAGGCGGTTTCGCGCGTTGGATGTCGCACGTGTACAATTATGGCGATGGGGTTACGTGGCACGCGACATAGCTACGTGCAAGCGTGCAACGCACTGTATGGACGCATGTACCGCCTTCGTACACGCGTTTCTTTATAAAGTCAGGACAACCGTGGCGCATCACCTTCCTTCTTGGTTCGTCTCTCTCTCTTGCGATGTTTCGTGACCGGCCGGCATTAATTATGTGTCGTGCCCTTTAATACGAATCTCGGCTTTATGAGCGACGCGGAGGAACAAGAGGAGGAAAAAAAAAAGAAGGAACGAGAGCGGAGGCGAAGACAAAAGGACGTTCCCGGCGACGGAATTATTTTTTCGCGTCTGGCCACCGGACCATGGAATCCCCTTCTCTCTCTCCGTTGCCTCGTTCCTCGTCTCTATTTCTCTGCGTGTCTTCTATTTCGTCGGAACGATATTTATTCGGTGTTCTCTGACGAGGGTCCAGCTGTTTTCGTCCATCCATGATTTCTGTGAAACGACGAGAGTTTGATTGCGGTCCGGTTGACTGATTGGACGGTCCCGAGCCCGGACGTCGAGTCACGCTTGCGAAAAATATTCGCGAATCTAGCTCTTCTCCGCTCGATTCGCCCTGGATGCTGTAACGATCCTCTCTATCTTCTCTCTCTCTCTCCTTTTCTCTCTTCTTTTTTTTCATTCTGCTGGCTTTTTCGTGATGAAAAAAACCCACAGCCGGTCGAATTCGAAACGAAATACGAGGCATACGGACGATGGATGGAATAAAAAGGAAGAACAAGGAACACAGAAACGACGAAGTAGAAAGGGGAGCATTCACAAAAAGCGAGGGAAAATCCATCGATCACGGGAGGCGATGCAAAGACACTCGGGGAGAGAGGTACCCGTGGCTCTATCTGGTGAGGATCTCTCATCCGGGGCCGTGTGTCATCTCAATCGTCCGACCGAAAGAATTTCTTCGTGTTGGTGCGCCGTTTCAGCTAATAAAATCATCTGCATCCGGGCCAGAAATTATCTGACGAATTCATCTGCTTATCAAGCAATAAAATGGCCTCTCTCGCGCGTCCACCTCTGCCGATCCTATCTCTTCTCTCCACCTTTCCTCCTGGTCCCTTCCACGTCTCGCGTAGGTGCCTAGACACATCGTGGCGCCATGCCAGCCGAACCTTTTCGGTACGAACACACGTGCTTGCTATACACGCATATACATCCTCTCCTTTGGTTGTTCTCTCCTTGCTCGATTTTTTATACTGCCCGTTCAATGCTTGGACAGACGCCGTGCGCCTTTACGGGTTCGAGTATCGGGGGCCAGTTTAATAAGGTCCCTATACGTCCTCCCCACCTTCGTCCTTCCCCGTGATATTTATAATCCCGCGAGGAAACTGTTTTTGTAATCTTACATAGAAATCTTGGAGCCTTCCCGAGCTTAGGTGTGCGTCTTGTTTGCCGTTTCGAGATTTTCGACGAAATGCGGTAGCTTTCGCAAAGTTAGTTTCGGGGCGTTGAAGATACCGTGCAAGAAATTTAAAAGAATACAGAACGTTAAAGATCAGAAGATTAAAGAGGAATATTAATGTTAAGGATGAAAGCATGGGTTGGTATTTAAGGTATTTAGAATTTTACAAGTTAGAGATTTTTAGATTCAATGAGAAAATGCTTAGTCGTATCACGATATAGAAGAAACCGATGTTCCGGTTCCATGGTTGGAGCAGTAAAATTCTCTCGTAAAGGCAGGTATAGGCCGTGCAATAAAAGAAACGTTAATTTCCTCGCGTTAAAGTTATTATTTATTGATACGACGTAATCTCAGGGCCGAGATCAAGGGAGATGCTTAGTCGGCCGATATTCACCCGAAACTGCGCGCCAGTCGGATTCCTCGTCGCATTTTATTATCTCGATCGTTCATAAATTTCGTTACAATACAAGTATAAAGTATCCACCGCCTCCGCGATACGAAAAAGGTCGTCCTCGGGGTCCGGGAGGTATCTTCGCGTGGAGCATTGTCATCGTTCGGGCAACTTTTCAATAATCAATTATACGACGTTAAAATCGTATATTTATGAATTCCTTTTTTCTACGGGAACGATGACAAAAACCGAAAGCAAAAGAGAAAAAAAGTAAAACTGATATTCTGATATTAAAGTCTCGATAAAGAGCGAAGTATTCCGTGTTATTTTCGATCGTTTCGTAAATTTCGAAAGAACAGGTGTAGATGATTCAGTACCGACGAATAAAACAGACAATATTCTAATATATCGCATCATCAATATATTTCAGATCTTTGCAAAACAAATATTATAATACGATGCAAGGTATGGGTGGATGAACAAGAGATGCATTCTCATCCGACAACCTAAGCATATACGTAACGAAAAAGGAAAGAAAGAAAATTATTACAGTAATTATTTGAACTCGCTTGTCTCGCGCCGTAGGTCTCTCGTTTATCTCTCTGTATTTACAGGATATCACACATAGAAATTATAGCAGTACAATATTTTACAAATGGAACCATCAGCCCCCGAATTTCTATTAATCTCACAACGTTTTAGACCTTATTTCCCGCTCGACGACGCAAACTAAATAATAATTATCATAATAATAATATATACAACAATAGTACGTCTGTTTGGACGTTTGTGACTTCCCTTCTTTCCTTCTTTTTTTCCAATTCTCCCTCCTGCAAACCAGGCGCGTCACTCGGTTTTAAAACACCGTTTCGCTTCACTATCAACGTTTTAATTAGACTTAAGCCTGCGAGAAGCGCGTACGATTGGTCGTGCTCGAGGAACAATTAAGCCGGAACTCAGCGAGTCGTTCTTTCGTTTCGTGATTGATAAATCGGAACACGAACGTGGCTGGAATTACGAGACGCGGCGCCGTTGGAAATTGCTTCGTTTAATTTGTAATGCCGTGATTGCCGAGATACGATTTTTCGTAGCCAAGAACACATGGAAGTGTGCTCTCTCTTTCTTTCCCTTTCTCTCTCTCTCTCTCTCTCTTAATTTCTTATTTTCATCTTTCTGTTTATTTCTCGCGTTTACTGTAATGGCCATAGCACTTGTTTTAAGGTTAATTCGTATTTACAATCGCACCTCGCCATCTAGATAGAGGTAACTTTCTGTTTGGTACATCGCAGCCCGAATTCTCGACGATTATTACATATACAGTTACGTTCACGTTTGTAATCGCGTTTAGCATCGGTTAATACGATCGTCTTCCGCTTTTCCTCTTCCTTTATATTCTTGTTGATACAATCGTACTGGTAAATAAATACTAACAACACTCGAAAGTGTCTGTTTTGCTAACTTTGGTCACGAGTATAGGTAGCATTACATATGAATCCCATTGAATCTCTTTGTCAAATCTACGAAACAAGTATCCTTGCCATACTATTACGAAAAACGATCATCCGCGAATACATAGAGTAGAATCCCATTTATTAAAAGAAGAAAAAGTAATTTACAATTAATAATTCGAATTCGATTAATTGAACTCTCGTCCATCGAATGCGTTTATGTAAACGAGGAAAATCATAGGTACTGAAAAAGGATCGACAAAATCCTATAGATTTGAACTCCACTTACATTTAGCAACAAGTTTAAAGGAATAAAGTTCTATTGTAACTTATTTAGCACTTCCTCGTGGTCCTCCATTTCTTCTTCGAATAACAGTTTTCAAAAACTCCATTTTCTCTCCATTGAACGTATATTCAAATTCGATTTTGATTGCTCTGCACGGTCCGACATGGACTAACGTGTATCCTCGTCGAGGTTGCGTTGATCTCGCTCGAGCAACTGGTCGTCTGGTTCGTTCCCGGCAGGAATTAGTAGGCAGTCGCTTGGTGATGCATCAGCGGGTTGAAGTGGTGTGGGCCAAGGTGATGGGGCGGCGGTGGACCCGGCAACGGGCTGTGCTGAGGACCCACAGTTGGTGGCTGACAGACGTACCACTCCGTCAACTCTGGGCCTCTGGTCGAAGGATGACTCGACGGAGGATTGGCCGTGGTCGTTGTCGGGACGACCGGAGGCGGCTGAGGAGACTCGGTGTGTCCGGTCACGGACAAGCTACCCCCGCTGCTGGTGCTCTCTTCACCCTCGCTTTCATAGCCCCCTCCTATTTTGCCTTCGCCCAGGGTCATGCCGTGCACCTGGAAGTAAGAGGCGGAGCTTATTCCTAGATACTCGCGGGAAACTTCTAGCTAGTAGCGAGCCTACTAGTCGCCCTCCCTAGGGGTAGGAACCGATGAATGTGTAAAAGGTGGTAGAGGGGTGAGAAAGATAGCAGGGGCTGCGTGATTTGGGAGTTGAAGTTGAAACGAACCCGGGGGAACATCGATCGTGTTTATTGAAGATTCTTTGAGTTTCTATTTTCCTGGTATTTATCACATTGAAATTGATATTACGAAGCATTGCTATCATTTGTTGTCGACTACTTGAGATTTTCCTTTTCAATTTCATACATGGTAGCTACAAAAATGCTGGCTTTCCAGAAATACGGGTACAACTCCTCGATTATTAACTATTGCGAGCGACTTTGTCAAATATGAGGTGGATTAAACGTATAGGTTTGTTTGATAAAGAAACGAATGGATGAATTCGTAATAGTCCTATGTATTAAAATCAGTATAAGAGTTAGTGTATGCCGGTTGTAATCGTCGCTCGTTCAATGCTAGTATGCCGATCAAAAAAAGGATAATAATACTGTCTCTTAGGGAGCACGTTCATATATTTATATCGATGGATGTTACCACAAAATCTAAACCTTCTTATGTAACTCTGGCTGAAGATTACAAGATAACAATAACAATACGTCCAGAGTCCAGTTGCCTCTAGACCTTAAAAACCAAAACAATCGTTAGTATTCAAAGGTACAATAATATGGTTCTCTCCCAGATGTGAATTTTTTACGCTCATGTACCGCTGCAAGTATCTTCAAGATTTTGCGTAGTATCTTTGTGATAAATTGCGTGGTAGTTCGAACGTTCTTTTCCTAACTTTTGCATATACTCATTTCTCACCCTTTTGACGATAGAACTACATATCTATCCTCCGACGATGATTGAGCCGCTCGATCTATTCTGCCGAGGCAAGAAATCTCGCTCGAGACACACTGTTATATACTTAATATCGCTACTGCTGTTTTTCAAAACTCGATTGATAACAAAAACAGGAATTTCAAAAGTTAAATAACTTACAGTTGCATGATACTTGATTGGTTTCGAATGACCTAATTTACGTTTCCACGAGTTAGTAGAATGCACGGCGTGAAATGTCGAGCGTGTACCACAGAAGAAAGCGTACGTAGTCGTATTCGATCGTAGTAAGTTATCGCTTCGGAGATCAAGGGACTATCACGAGCAAAAGGAGTGCGCGTTGGCTAAACCGAAGAAACCGGGATCAGGGAGACGAGGATCAAATCTTCCGACTCTCTGATTCTTTCTGCCGTCTCTTTCTAGTCCTTCGTTCATAATTCAGTGAGCAAATCTCGACGACTGCCTTCCGCGAATCACGGCCGGCGAAAAGCGTGGAGAAGCGAAAGGTGCTCGCTCCTATCCGACGAACCTATCGCGCACGTATCTCGGGAGTTGCCGTTTCGGATGGTTCAGCTTCTCTTTCCGTCTACTATCTTTCTGTGTGTGCCACAGATAATTTCCTATTAAGATTCCGTAGCCGTTCGTGCATGAACCTTTGCGCGCTTGGATACCCGGCAGCCTTTCTTCCCACAACCGTTTTTTGTCCATTGCAAAGTGTCTACTAGCGTTTCCTAGCGTGAAACGAAATGGCAAACACGATAGGGCCATTCTTCATATACTTTGATACGCGCCTACGTATACGTGTGCAAGATGATATAGGAAAACGATTCGAAGCTGAACCGTGGAAATACGGAATCGCGTGAAATGGACGATCAACACTGTTGAGCATTCATAATTTAATTACGAAGCAAGGAGTAGTGAGGAAACGGATATAGTTTGGAATAAAATTGTGATTCTTCGAAGCAGATATCTAATATTTCGTCGGTATTAATGATATTGATTGGGAAAATTCGAATTGCTAATCTTTCAAATAATAATTTCCTCGTTTGGAATTTTTCCGTTTCTATTCATGTCAGTGAATTATATAGTGACTTTTTAATATTTTTCTATTAATAGCGACAAAGGCTAGAAAGTATAACAATTATTAAATATTAATTGTAAAGTCGTAAGTTAAAGGGTAAACCAGTTAGCTCGAGAGAGCTTCCTTGCAATTATCTCAATTTCAAAGCAGAAGCTTCGGCTCAGTTCGCTGAATTTCGGTTGAATTGAACGAGGGAATGACGCAGGGTAAAATTCCATAGTTTTATAAATACGACTGAAGAAATGAAACTTAAATAGAAGTTTGTTTCATTTTCTAAATGTTATAGCAGATGATTTACTTTGGATATTTATATGTGTTCGTATATTATATGCATCGTGTGCACCTTCAATTTTACCATTCAAATGCGTAAACATCCGTAGTTTACTGATAGTAAAGTGGAACGGAGGTCGAATGTTTCACGATTACAGACGACGTACCTTCATATGCTTGCGCAACGAACTAGGATGTGTGTAGGACTTGTCGCAGCCGGTAACTCGACAATTGTACGGCTTGTCGGACGTGTGGACGTGACTGTGCTTCTTACGGTCGCTGCTGTTCGCAAACCGCCTCTCGCAGCCTGAGTATTCACACTTGAACGGTTTCTCGCCTGGAAAAAGAAGACAGGAATTAATGACTTGTAATTGTGCTGGGTGCACTCGTGCCTGGCTACGATAATTGAAAACCGCTTCGGAATCACAGGAAACTAAGAGCCCGGAATAGAAATGTAATTGCTACATCCTTTCTCTATCAATAACATGTACAACATCGTGCAAATGATTTAAATATAACGTGAAGGAAATATTCCTTATACGAAAGATCCTTGTTTATACGACGTTGACCTTCTAGTATTTGAATTACAACCAAGAGTAATTTCAATTATGCAAGTACCAATATTTATTTCTATAAAATTATAAGTAGATTATACAGATATTTGTACAAATATTTTTTATCTACATAATTATAATAAACGAGAAAAAAGACGAAATCTGGATAAAAAATTATTTTATCTTCCTATAAATATATAAAAAATCTCATCTTACTTTACATCTTATCGAAATCTGATTGTATCCAACTTCAGCTAAACTTTCTCGTTACTTTCTCGTTCAAAAAGGGAACAGTTGAAATTCTTATAGATAAATTCTATTATCTGAATTAATAAAAAGTGCTACAAGGGATACGTAGACCGAATGTCTATCCTATCCGAAAATCATACAATCTGCTTTGTCCGGTCATTCTGTTCGGATAAACCAGGTCCCGCTATAATTTAAAAGGAAATGCAAACAGTATCTGGATACACGATCGTCGAAAGTTTCCAGGGAAACGCAGTTACATTTCTAACCGGAACAGCCTAACTATTCGCAATTACAATTATCAGGAGGTCAAAGAAGGATCTCGAACGAAGTAGGAAGGGGCTGGTGAAACACGGAAACGGGCAACAGGAAAAATATTTTCTCCGGGGCAAAGAGGAAAAGCTCGCGGGCTTCTCGTAGAAGCTACAATAGGCGGCTCGAACGCGATTACATCGTATCGCGGACCGTTTCATCATGATTTCGTGGATATCTTGATGAGCACCGGTGGAACATTCTCTCCGCTGGTGGCTCCTTTTAGCCCGGGGGCGAAGAGAGGCGCAATGATATCGAGAGATAAGCTCCCCTGCACACGAATAGCCGCCGTCGTCGGGGCGCAACGAGACCGTGTGGCGTGACTCTTATTTATTTCCACCGGAAGTTGACTGGAATATATTTTACCGTCGGCTCACACCCCCGCCACCCCCCGCGGCCCCACACGCCGTAGACTCCCTTTTTCCGGGACTTCCTCCTGGCGCTCTCTCGGAGAAGTGCGGAGACGCGAGAACAGGAAGCGCAAACTTGGCGGATTTTTTATGGGAAAAATGGTGGCCAACTTTGCCCTTCTTCGCTTAAGGGAAGCAGGGAGAAAAGGGAACGTCGCACGGATTCAACATCTTAGCCCGTCAACTATAGAAACGAAGATTCTCTTTTTTAATATTTTCTGTCTAAAAATATTATTCCAATCTTTTTCTTTTTTAATTGGAAACTATAATCGAGAAGGTCGGAGTTAATAGAAGATTAATAGAGATTTTGTTGCGACGAGTAGCGTTCATTTTCTTCGTTATAAAACGTTATGCTACGTGCGTTCCTCTTTGTAATTGTGCGAGGAAAATTGATATATTTACTTGGAATTAATCTTCACCGATGAAAACCAACGAGTAGCGCGATCATACGTGTTAATTCTCAAATCTTCGCCAGAATCTATCCGGATCTTAAAAACGTACGAGAGTTAACGTCAAAACGTAATTATAATAACAAACGTATGTTCGTATTTCATATTTTTGAATAATTCACCGACTGGTTGCACGATGGCAAATCGCGAAATTCATTTTTCCAGCGTGGTATCGCGAGGAAAGTCTGGACGTTGGGCGCGAATAGGTACAAAGAAGCATGGTGGGTTTTCGCGTACATGCCGGTGAACGTCGTTATTCATCTCACGTGTGAAAAGCGCGATAACATTGCCATGTTACAGTGACGTATCGCCGCGACACAGATTATATTTAAATCGCTCGGACGTGGAGTGCGGGTACTTATGGCAGCGGCGTCATAAGAAGGCGTCTTAAATATTTATGAAGCTGGAAAGATAGCGGTACGCGCGAACGCGCGCGTTCTCCCTGTGTCGCCGCCTTATCTGACGTTTCACATGCCTCAAACTCCCTCGACTTGCCACCATAGGTGAGATTTCAACGTTGTTTGCAATTTGCGGACGATATACGCGTACGCTCGATACGCTGCCAACCGTATCGAGAAACTTCATTAAAGAAAATGTACGATTACTGTTCGAGATTTCGTTTATCTGCTTGAAAATTTCTGTAGAAAAAAGAAAGTAGAATAATTTTAGTACTACGTACTTTTTTTACTCAATTATATTTAAATGACAGTATCTCTGACCCTACCACTTTCACAACTTTCTATTTCTTTCTCTTTACAAGTTTTATATTTCAATTGTTAATAGTTTTAATACTTAGTCAACCGAATATGGAGATCTCCCCTCTGTAAAGTATATCGCTGTGTGATCGAACGGGGAGATCTCTCTTTTTGACTTTTGCAACGCGTTCTCATTTCTTTTTATTATCAGTTATTGTTTACCTGGAATTGTTCCCAATTAATTGCATCACTTTTTCTGCTTTTATAAAGTACAGTATATATTAAAATACACCAATCTAGTGGCGTTCAAATTAATTAAAAAGTTACGCTATCAGTTCTGGCTAAATAAAGTTATAATGGAACGATACCATATTGTAGAAAATATTAATATTAAGTAACTAATGACTTACACGAACTATATTATACTCCATTACTTGTTTCCGTTGAATCTAAATTGAAACTATTCTCGACTAGATACAATGAATTTCGTTTCACTCTCTTTCGTAGTTATTATCGCACTTACTTTTTCCATAGTTGCAAGACTTGAATTTGTCTCATTCGTACTATTAAAGAAATTTGTGAACTTGTTTCATAAAACCGTTATAAATTTAACATCAAGCGCTTGCACGACCGATGATATTGGCAATTTTCGATTTCGCTGGTTTACGAGACAAGAGTAGGTCGCTTCGTTCCGCCCGATTCATCGCGAATGGATCTCCACCCACAGATTCGCACCTACTCGAGAAACCCTTCTCGGGGGCCAATCGAGAAAGACAGAGTGAAAGGGACGAGGGTTCCGAGGTGCCAACGACGCTCGGTTTATCCCTGGCCCGTACGTATAAAAGGAGAATGTGTCCCTGAGTTTCTGTGGCGCGCTCCTTCCAAAAACGGGACGATTAATAACTTTTCAAATCTGTCCCCGGCAGGGTCGTGAGCCCGCCGGGACCGCTTCGGTAGCGAGCGCGTTGGCAAATAAATAGCAGATAAATAAAAGCTCGCGTCTCTCCTACGTCGTGCATTCTGTCGTGCGCGCACAGGGTTGCGTGTGCAGATGGCAACAATATGCCGTGAAATATTGCCCCCGTTGGTCGTGTGCGGGGTTCTGTACGCGTGTGCGTGCCTCGTCCAATAGGAAGAGGCCTCGATACACGCCCGATCCCGTGGCTACGTGTCTCTCCTTTTTACCTCTCTTCGCGAGACACTGAGATCCAAACGTAAGGGAGAAACGAACAAGACAGTTGCAATAAGCTTGGAGAATTCTGGCTAAACATTAATATCGTGACGATTGCAATGAAAGGGGTGGCTTCTTGAATCTCAATACAAGAGCGATTGTAAGTAATTTGCTTAGTTGTTAAGTGATTAGCTAGTTGATATTAGAGGATGGGAATTTCATTTGAATCGCTTAGTCTTGATGCGTTTTACTTTTTTCCAGTACAAAATATGTTATATGATTCAATTCAGAGATGTGAAATTTCTAATTAGTTATACGGTATTCGATACAGAAATCAATTCATCATTTTACATATAACTTCTTGTGTGCTTGCGATACGTTCTTGCCTTTTCGGAAATAATACAATAAAATGTCTGAAATGCGTGTCTTGTTCTTCCATTTTTAAATTGGGATATAGAAATGAAACTAAATAACTAATCGATGCAGTCTTCTTACTAAGTTAAATGTGGAATTCCAAACAACAAGAAAACAATATAGCTTAGGTGCTTTGAACACGTTGACAAAACAAAAGGATGTGCTAAGATCATCTATTGATAAAATCCGCAGTCACTTAGTTGCCAACCCAACCATTCTCAGATTACAATGCATTTTTCTTTAGACGGGAGACGTGAATCAGTTTTCCGCATTGACATGTCAATTCTAGCCTTTTCGACTTTAGATTTCCTAGTTAGTATCTGTAGGCTCTAAGAACGATCAGACTATGATCTATTCGTAAAAAAATACTCTATACAATGTGACTCATATTGGCATTCGTACAAAGAAACGAAGAACACGGGTACATTCACGAAAGTGCATTGTACGAGAAGGAAGAGTAACGCGAAAGAGTAAGCTTGCACAGGGGACACGCAGACGCGTATACATAAAGTGGAGATTCATGGTGCAGTGGGTTATACACAGTGTATCGTGGCTGAGGCAAGAGGGAGACCCGAAGAGCAGTTCCCGAAGGGCAGTGTAGGCACCGTGTTATGACTTTCAGAATGGGGAGGCACAATGGCCCAGATCCGCGCCGGATAAAATAGTTATTATAATCGTTTTGGCTACGGCCAGTATCGAACACAGCTGAGTGAGCGAAAAAGAAAGGAAATGTGCACGCGTGTGCGTTTTCAATTCGTATACGAGAGCCAATGCAACGCGGATTTCGAGATTCACGATGCACCCACGTCCCGAATCCAGATAGTCTCCAAAGAGAGCAGCTTGACGTAGAAATGACTGGATCAGAAAAAATACCGATGCCAATCGGAGCTTGACTCGAAACGAGCTGAATCCCATCCGCGCCACTGTGTTTGTAGAACTTGTTATTCAAGATGAAGATTCTTAACTTGTAATCGGAGGAACACGATGGTCCAAGATCACCGAAGATGGTAAAAACTCTCTTCGGGGATGTTAACGATCTTTTGGTAGTTCTAAGAATTTTTTTAATCCGCATGCCCTTAAACCAGATGTTGCTACAATTATGAAATTAAAAATCAATCTCTTAAGGTATGAATTTTTCTTTCGCTGAGTACGATAAGAAGGATTAAATTCGTTATAAAGACAATTAATTTGTAAAGGATTTATTATACATGTAAAAATCGATGATTCAAATAATCGACTAAACTAAAACGAATCTATTCTTGTCTATATTAAGGGAAGGATATTCTAACTTTCTTCGTTAACGGATTTTTCACTATTTAAGAAGGACACTGAAAAGTGCAGGCGGAAGGTGAAATCTGCGTTTAAAAGAAACTCATAGATCTCTCGTCGGACTAGAATATAGCACCGGAAGATTTACAGCATACACTTCCGTCTCGGCGTTTTAAGCATTCCGTCGTTCTTTCGTCGACACGGTTCACACCTTGAAGAAGCAGCATGGTATAAAGGCAATCTAGAACTCCATTTTTCTTCGAATGCTTCTTAGTGGAAAAACTCATTGAACTGCAGTTTTCGGAAAATCTCCGGAGTGATATATAGGCGTACACCATTGTACAGCTTTCAAACTGTCTTCTTTCTTTTTTTTCCTTTGACCATCGAAGGATAATGGATGATTTTTCGCGACCATTATGTTGGAAGAGGACACCGGGTCCTAGGTCAGAGGACATTGTAACAAGGCGTAGCAGAAAACCAAGCCCTGCTCGCTCGTTTTTCAAGACCTTCCCACCACACTCCCCCTTCATACTCTCTCTCGCTCATCCCCCATTATCGAAAAGTTGTCGTGTGGATAATTTTCTTGTTATTCGTTCGGTATTAGTGAAAACCGAGAAATTATCCCGCTGTATTTCGATCGCTTATTTCTGCCAGATAAGATCCATGAAAAGTCGATGGGATCGGTTTCGCAGGATCGATCTCGCCACGGATTAGGACCCATGAGATATTGGATCTAGATAAAATCCATGGAGGCTCGCGTTTTGTAAATTGATTGCGCCGTACCCTCATCCCTTCTTCTTTCCTTCTTGCTCCTCTCTCCATTTTCGTTCCTTGAAACTTCTCCACCAGCCTTCCAACGAGATTTCTGTCCTCGTGGCGAAAGTCTGGAGATCGAGACGTGCAGATACAGAGAAGCAAAAGAGACTGGAAGAGATCGCGCGCGGTTATGATCGATGAGCTTTCCGTGGCGGGATAAAAGCAGGATCGAAACGTGAACGTCGCGATTTAATGAAAGCCGCACGAAACTCTCGGACACCCAGCTGCCGCTTCTCTCTCGGGTTGGAATTAGAATCGAGATCGTGATCGGATAATCATTGCGGGGCCGAAAATGGAAGTGTCTAGTACGCGCGATTCATTGCATCATGATTCCCGTTTACGTTTCACGATGCCCTGGCCTCGTGCACGGTTGCACTCGTGCGTGTTCGCCTGAACTTCTCCCTGGTCTTCTTTCGCGTTTCTACTGTCAGTCCGTAGAACGCGTCGCGTGTCGTAACCTTCTACTGGCATTTCGATATCTTCGTGGTCGTTTAACGAACGTGCTTCGTGCATCTTTCAAGACGTTATCGACGTGTTCGATGAACTTCGTTCACAGTGTAGGCTTCTTTGTTCTGTGAAATTATAAGCGTAAATCGCGAGATTACAAAGTGACGCGTGAAAAAATGTTTCAGGATAAATATATCAATCTTGTAGCATATAGTATAGCATAACAGGATAAAATATTGTAGCCTGTATCTTTATGAACCTCTTTTAATACTAAGAAGCTGAATATTTTAGCATCCGGTGAACTGCTTGTTACTGGAAAAGACGAAAAAATGCTTTGGAAAGTGATCGTAAATGTGACCCATAAATAATAGTAAAACGTAAAAAAAATAGTAAAACGAAAGAAACAGAGCGTATTTATTGGAATTTTATATAATTCCATAAGGAACATTTTTTCATTTATTATCATTAAATTTCTTTTAAATTTCACCATGGACTTCTCAAACAGCCAAATACATCAAATTTATGACTTTATCTTTCTTGTCCTTACACCAAATGTATCTCTTTATCTAAGATAAGGAATCTGGAGATTCGGTCGCGATTTTCCAATCCCTTCGGGAGACCGATCGACCAGAAGGATAACCTGGCTTCGGTAAGACATCATTCAACGGCCATTCCTTTATCTTATCTCAAGATCTGTAGTTGGTGTTTCGGTGCTATCCGATAGAGGATTCCTGCACCGATGTATCATGGCGAAAGCTGTGTTTCGAAAAACGTGGCTCGTACTGACGTGCACATGGAGACGTTTAGAAGAGAAGAGGAAGAAGAGAGAACGAACAAACACTCGAATTACCTTCGTGGTGAAACATCTGTCGATGGCGCTCGCCCTTTCAAAGGCAACATGGTGGAATGATCGGCGCATCAACCGGTAGTTACGTTTACCCACGGATTTGCGGTTCTTTTTTTTCCAAACTCGTCTCGTGCTTTTCCCTGGCCCCTCGACTTTTCCCTCCAGTTTTCTTCCTCGTTTGCCGACTCGCAGCGGCGGAAACGTTCCCCAAACCTCTAGAGTATCCTTGATTCTTCGCCCTTTTCCAGGCAGGTTCACGTGGATGCATCCGAGAATTCCCGTGCACGAGAAGCTTCCCATTTTGTTTCCATCATCATAGTTCGATACATCGAGCTCGATACAGATTCAATATTTTTACAACAGAAACAGGACAAAACTTACATGTTATTTTTCCATGTCAAATTTATTCGAATTCGTTATCGAATGATTCATCTGCGTATAAAGCTTCATCGTTTCCCGATAAAATCAAGTATAACAAGAGAATAATTCATATTCGACGCATTTCTATTTTCCAGCACAACCACAGTATCTTGAAAGATGAAATTTTTCCCTGGAGAAGCAGTCTGTTTCTCGCCAGATCCAGTTCCTTAGGACCAGAGTGTGTCTCATTCTGAAAAAATCGCGAGGGGATCTTGATTTCTCGAAAATTCGGTAGCCCGGTGTCCTGCACGTAGGTGCAGTTTAGAGTCGTATATCCTTGCCCGTTATCTGAGTCGGGATGCTACTGTTGCACTCGCACACGCTCGCCCTGAGCTCGCACGTACACGCGCGCGTCCACTCGACGGACTTTCTCTCGCGCCGGTTTACACGACGTTTATACGTGTTTATGTAAACTCGGACCGCAGAACACACGTGTTGCTGCTGGCGGTTGCTGCTGTCGCTGGCAACTAATCTTCCCTTTCCACTCTTCTTCTCTCTCTTCTTTTCCTTCGTTGCTCCGCTGTTTCCTTCTTCGTGGTCCTCTCTCGTCTCTCCTCTAGGCTTGGAAGTCAGATCAAACTAAGAGATTTTCAGAAACTGCCGGCATAAAAGATAGGGGCGCCATGGCCATGGTATGCCGCTGCCCATCTAGAGTTACCGCAGGGTCGGTATACGAGGTTCCTCCGGGTTTATCCTCGTGAAAACAGAAAATCCTCACGGATTTCGGTTTCATCCTGGGCCCCTGAGAGTCCGCTTTGATTACACGGAAATTGATACTTCGATCGGAATTTTGTGGAAGGGCAGAATGTTAGGCTGGATGTTGACCCAGTGAGAGTTAGAAGACAACGGTTCCGTATGAGCAGGTTAAGAGGATTCCGAGCTAACTCTTCCCTGTGATCGCTACCGTACGGCCCTGGCCAGCACTGGCCTCCCCGTATGCAAAACGCGAGTTATTTATTCGTGGAAGGTGGCATTTTTTTGGACACTGACCCGCGCGTATATAGTTGTCACGGCGCCGCGTATCTTTGCACCGATCTACCATAATTGAATATCCTTGCTGGCAGGGAGGAGCAGCGTGAATTCTCTTGTTCTTCTCTCGCGAACGGACTCTGAGAATCTTCTTAGGCTGCGATTACAGTGGATGCGAACTCAAAACGTCGAAGCAATTAGCGTATCTACGCATGTGTACAGATTCTCACGAATATATGCTCATCCCAGTCCTGAGTTATATTATTCGTTACAAGGCCGATTCGAGCGAATTTACGTTCAACGTAACACAATAGTCTCGAACGTTTGTGCAAGAGCTACAGCTATTTTTCATCGCTTTCCAGTAGAATCTTCCAATTTCGGAGACATTATTCGTGTATCTCGATGCAAAACGTGCGATCCCAATATCGTAGAGACTCATCCGAGTGTAGATCCTATGGTAAACGGTCTCCGAAGCGGCTCGAACCGGCAATATTGGAGCGTGTGCCCCTCGACACACAGGTACATAAACAGAGCGGTGGTGGCGGCAACACACGCTCGAGGGTCCTCGACGATCGGCATTGAGAAGCAAAAGTAGGTGCGCGCCCTTATCCCCCATTCAACAGCCACTGAAAGTCTCGTCAACTTTTGCACGGGCCACGTAGAAAACAGCAAACAGATTTGCCCGAGATATCCTTTTCTCTCTTTTTCTACCCTTAAATGGAAACGAAAGAGGGCTGCGTGAAGCTTGGACCGCTTTGTTGCATCTTTGTGCACCGGTGCTAAACGGCAGAAGAGGCAACGATGAATAAGGAAACTGAACAGTGGAAGAGAAACGGAAGGAGACAGTCAGACCGCTTGTTAGAGGGCCTATTGTAAAGATTTTTCACGAAAGGAACTTTTCGTGCTCGATTCGGACCGCCGGAAAGCTTGCACGCCGATCGAGAAGTTTTCGCTTTTAGGTAGAATATAGGAGGAGGCTAACAGAGTGAGATGTGAATATTTGGTGAAACTAAGTGAGAACGAGACGGAGTAATCGGTGAAAAGAAAACGCCGGCAGATTAGCATTTCAGGTTTTGAGAACCGGAACGAATTGTGTTTCGAGTGCCGCTGTACGTGTACACGGCTACTTAGGTCCACTTCTGTCGCTCTTAACCCTCGACAGCCCTCGCTTTAGCCTGTTCCTTGTGTCGTTATGATCGACGTAATTCTAAGCTGTGTAGAATTTTTCAAAAGTAAAAATCGGAACTGTAAAAGTTCATCGTTTATTTTTATCTTCGAAGAAAAAGAAAAAAAGGATAGAAAAAAATAAATTTCATGTCTTCGTTTGATTTCGATCAAAGAAGAAAATATCGCCATGTCCTACCGATTCAGAAGATGAAATAAACGAGTAATACGCGACAGAAAGCCTCTTAAAGTCGGATCTCTTCGGAAAAGTTTCGATTCTCCCCTCGGTGGGCAAAGGCGGCGTTACAAGTACCCTTGCAGGCGTCAAGAAGGAAGTTGGTGATTTACGCGCGGCCAAGGATTAAGCGGGGAAACGCGACGGATACTTTGAGGGAGTATAAAGGAGCGAGACGAACACGGCACATGGAAGCGCCTAACGAGAGCAACGAGAAGGTGTGCGTACCATCGAGTTACCAGGTAACCGAGAGAGTCGCGGGTTTCTAGAGGCGATGCCTCATCGAATACCTTGAAGCCGAGACACACGTTGCCTCGAAACGATGTAAATTCAGCGGCTTTTTGTACCCGTTTTGCTTTTATTCGATTCGCTCGGGAAAGGATTAAATCATGTTCAAGAAGCAGGGAAACATTGACTCGCCAGTGTATGTCAGTCTTCGTGTAACTCGCGCGAGATTAGTGGAGATCATGTTGAGCAATAACTCAGAGGATCCGTTTGCAACATCTTTACGCGCGTTTGAAAAATCGAACTAGACCTAGACGATACAAGGATTCTGTCGACACAATGGGCCCGTTCACGGATGTTAATTCGAGAACACCGGAATTAGAGGATTACGAATGGGATCATCGAGGACTTTGTCATCAGAAACAATGCTAAGGCAATGGTGGAACGCCGAATTAAACGCGCTTTAGTCACGGTTAATTTGGTTAGCCGACGTTTAGGTCATTAATAGATGCTGGCGTAAGATCGATCGGTATTTATTGACTGTCGATGATTCGACGATTTCTATGGACGACGTGGATCGTCGACGGACTTTCTGATCTCTACCCTTTTCCTCTCTAATTCTTTTCTCTCCATCGGTTGCTTCGCCCTCGATCTCTGTTTCGTACGCGAGGAACCTTTCGAAGTTGACGTGGCGCGGCCTGGTCTCGTGTGTGGGCCAGTTTTAGGTTTATTAATGAACAGAGCCGACCCGCACTCTGGCGATTAGACACAGGGCGTGGTGGAGAGATTGCTAAATCAGATCGCGTTCCAGAGCTGCAGCCGCATTATCCTCCGGCTATTAACGAATATCTCTCGACACTCTTTCGAGGTGAAATTTCAACCCCTTAACCTTTTGGCCTTACTTACGACTTCTTTAGAATTCAAACGAACGTTTGACATTCGTTGGTGGAACCGTGCTAAACTACTCCTAAATCTTTATTTTCATTCAAAATTTCATTTCCCTTTAGAAAAATTTTAATAAATCGTTAAAGACAATGCACACACATAGTACAATTTCAATGATTTTCAAATTGATCATGACGTTTCGAACGCAGATGGTAAAGCGTTCTATCTGAATCTGTTTTGGTCGGCTCGATGCTACAATTTCAAGGTTGAATATCCACACTTTTATATTTATACGCACGCGTTACTTGCATCTATCCATCTTTGAAATTGCATTCTGTCTTCATCAATAATGTCTTTATTTCAAGCAATAATATTTGTGCCACTGTTCACTTTGTTTGCTTCCTTACGTCAAATTAGATAAATTAAATAATGGAATCGACAACACGTGTGCTACTAACAGTGAACCTATTAATATCGACTCCCACGACTAAAAAAAGTGTAACATCGCCGAACCAACACGACAGAAATGAATGCCAACAGCTTCACACCCCCGGAAATAATTTCTAGTTAAGCAAAAGAGATCTTGTGGAAAGCCCCGGTAAACGCAATCTCGGGACACGTTCGACCAACGAATCGAGCTCCTCGTCCCTCTTGTCCGATAGGGGTGCAGAACCTCGGGAACCATGTGCTTCGAGGAGGAGCAAGGGGGCCAATCGGTGAACGAAGGGGAAAGGATCGGACCGATGGGGATCGGTGGTCGGGAGTGGGAGAGAACATAATGTTTCCCACAGCGCGAGGAGTTGTATATTTTACGATATGGCGAGCAATTTGACATCTCGCGCGAGGCATAATTCACGCCCGTGTGCAGGCCGTGCGTGGCCTGGACCTCGCCACCCTCCTACGTTCGCAATGATAGCGACTGGTACGTTAGTGTGTGTGTATGCATCGACGCGGGGAACACGCAAGAATCGCATGAAGGATAGCTCGTACACGCGTGCACACGCACCGAGCGGACAGGTACGCGCGCGTCCGACCGCATCGAAACCATTAGAGACTTGGACTGTTCGTAAATACTACGATCGTTTTCTTTCTTTTCCTATTTATTAGGTCGTTTCGTAAGTTTTGTGACTTTCGTTATCAAAAAAAGAAAAAAAAAGAACAATATGAATTCAATCGTCCCTCTTGAGGTCTTCTACCTTTCTTTGTTAAAATATCTTATTTACCGCGTGGAAGTTGAAGAAAAGTTCCATCAATTCCTTTGTATCATCTTTGTCTTTGTTTATTCAATTGAAAGTATTTATTCGTTGGACTGTGCCATATAACTTGAGGTAAAAAATGAAAAATAGAGAAATTATAGATAGGATTTCTATTTGAATTTTGTAGTTTGATTTGGAGGAAATAATCAAAACGATAACAATAATCGAAATAAAAAAATGTTGGTAGAGTTTTGTTTCGATACTCTAAGAATTCTCCTATTCTATTCACCTATTTTTCATCGATTTCCCTCTACGAGCCAAACCCTGTAAAGAGGCGTGTTCGATCTTTGGGTTTCGCTTCGAGACCATCCTAATTGATTGTTAATTATTTCCCGCGATGATTAACGAACTGTAGGAATGTCGTATATGGACTAGTCTGCTCGTAAATGGGAATCCATGACTCGTTTCTCTATTTCGATTCCTCGCGTTCGTCGACAGTCGCCTCTTCTTTTTATGGGAATATCGAAGGTTGGTTTCCATCGCGGTGAACGTCGAGATTAAACGTTTCGACGATCGTCTCGCCATCGGTTGCGCAACGATTCTTCACTATGATTTTAGGATTTATGATGGAAAGAAACTCGTAAAACCCGTGCAATCCTTTCCAATGAATGATTGACGAATGACAGTCGAATAAAAATACCTCGGTGGTCGTTTGCCCGTACAAGCGGATAGAGTTCGTACGCGGAAGCTGGATTCTAATCTCGCCACAGGCCTCCATTTACCGGCGTGAGATTCGAACCGCGCGTGTCTTTTTATCGCTGATACGCCGTTGGCGTGCTCGCGTGTCGTTTCACGCTGGAATTTTATTTATCGAGACTTTTCGCTGTCCGACGCCTGGACGTTCTCCCGGCGCGTTTTTGCCCGGCTCTGATTAATGCCTCGCGTTTCAAAATCCAGCCCGTGTTAGATCTTCGTCCACATCTATCATATTAGACCCGAGATAATATAAAATGCTCCATGGAAAAAGTTACATACGCGAGGTTTCAAAGTACCCAAAAACAAACTTTGATATTGCCTCATTAGAAAATATTTCTACCATAGCAAGACTACAAAAGACTGCAAAGCAAATTTCATTGCAATCTTATTATAATAAATTGAACATCAAAAACCAGGAAAACATTTATACTTTAGCCCGTTAATCTAGTAACTCGTCATTCGAATTGCCAATCCCCGAAACGCCATACTGTCTTTGTTCGATGATCCTCTGTTTAATCACGCGTACTTTCAAATCTTCTAAAAGTGAATTTTAGATCGCATTTACGTTCGCAAGGGTCACAACCAATTCGATTAAGATTGATTTAAGGAAGTTGGTAAATTTTAAGACGTTTCTAATTAAAGGGCACTTCCTCGGTTTCCTCTGTAATTTTCACGTGAGTCAGGTCGCCCGGATCGACGATCAACCGTTTCAGGCTGTGGTACGCGCACGTTTTACCGTTCTCCTTGCCCGCTCGCATCCTAATTAGCCGCGAACAATACGCAATCTGCGTCATCTATACGCGGCACCGATTCTTGCGCTTTGCCTAACAACCCATTCTACTGATTGCGCCGCAACAGGCAATAAATCTACGTAATCGGGAGTCCGGTAAGGCGCGCTCCCACGATTTTTAACACGTGTACAAACTCGCTCGATAGTTATCGCCCGTGCTTTCCAGACGTGAATTCTCTCTCCTGCAAACGAATGATTCTACCCGACATTTTTCCGAGATCGACTCGCATACTTCCGCACTTGCATCCGCTGTACGATATAAGATCGCTATTCAAAAGCGGAAGTTCAGGTTGATACGTTTCCTATGGGAACTTGTGAAATGAGAATTTCTTTTGGTGCTGGAAGATGTGCAGAGCGAACGTTTCTTATGGCAAAGCGTGATCGATCAACCAAAGAGATGAGGTGGATTAAACGTGTAATTTCATTGATAAAGAAACGAGTGGATGAATTCGTAATAGTCTTATGTATTAAAATCAGTATAAGCGCAACAGATAGTGTATGTCAGTTATAATCGTCGCTCGCTTAATGTTATTATACCGATGGAAGAAGGAATAACAATACTCTCTTTTAGGGAGCACGTTCATACACTTATATCAACGTTTAACATAAAAAATTAACCTTCTTACGTTACTCCGGCTGAAGATTACAAGAAACGGCAATAACAATTTGTCCCAAATTCATTTGCTTCTAGACTTTGTAAACTGAAACAATCGTTGGTATTTAAATGTAATAATATATGTAATAACATATATAATAAATGTAATAATATGAATCTCTGGCAGATTCGAATTTTCCATTTCCACTTGAACTTTTTTCGCTCGTATCTGCAGTGGCAGATATCGGATGGCTAAACGATGACAATTAATTATTCCATTTTTTAATTAGGAAATCGAAGTGATAAAAAGTATAAAAAAGAGGAAAAAACGACATTTCTTTTAATCAAGAGGAATTTAAATTTCACGTGGAATTCGATGGAAATGGAGTGATTAAAGAAGAATTCTTCCTTGAGTTTAATTATAATATGGACCAGATCTCGAAATCCCGTTGTAAAGGGACACAGACTCACATTCAGAAGCTCCAAAGGTCCGCCTAAATCATAGGAATCCTTTTCGTGAAGGGATTGGAAGTTGCGCAACGCATTAACCCTTCGGTTCTTGGAGCGTCAGGAGCGTGTCAGAGATTCGTACAAGAAAATAATAACGTGCAGCATGGCCTCTGATAATTTCCTCACCGGAGGGTACACGGAGTCGGGTTACGAAATTAAATTATAATACAAATGTCAGAGAAGGATCGACTTCGAACCAGACGTGTATTTCTATGACTTTTAACGGGTTCTACGGGTTAGTACGCGCCTGTTTAGTCCTTCGCTTCTTTAAAATATAGAATACAAAAGTCTCGTCTCGAATTTAAGGAACGAAGCAAAGGTTCCAAGGTCGAGGCATTGCCGAGAGGTTAGTGGAATCTGCGCGATATTAATTAAACTCTTAATTCGTTCGACGACAAATTATGCCTAGCATCGACCACTTACATAATTGTTCCAGCCCCCGACTATATTTCGTTGCTCGGTCCGCGATCTAGATAAGCCTGCGTCCTTTACGAACTAGATTCGTGGCATTCTCGGGATGCCTCCTTCTGGTATTCCTGGTATTTCTGCCAAGTCTCTTGGGAATTATTTCTATCCTCATAAATATACCTCGCGGCGTTAGTACATTGGTTAAAAAAACGAGCATACGTAGAAGAAACTTTTTGATAAATTTGTAGCGGCACATGAGCTAGAGAACAATTCAAATCATGTTGTTGTTTTGCCTCGGAGTATCAATATCGTTAGGATACACATAATGTAATAATAAATGAACTCTGGGTAAAAACAATATCGTCGCTGCGTGCAACCGTCAAATAAACTTGAATTCAAATTTTCCGGCTCTCCCCCGACCAGTATAAATAACCGGACGAGATTGTAAGGAGTTCGGTTATCAACGAGTTATCAGCGATCTTATTAGCGATTTACACACTGTCTTTAGCGAATCCGTTAGTACGAGCGTCTTAGCGAATATTGTCTGTATTATTTATTTATCATTTTAAAATACACTTGACGCTCTCAACAGCGAGTTATCTCGTCATTACAACTCAATCAACCATCCTCTACAAATTTTAAAGAATTTTTAAGCGACCAGATCGACCTTTGATCGAAATGAGATCATCGATAAGAAAATTCGATCGTAAGATCACAGTATTTGCAAGGATCGAGCGCATATAATACGTATCGGGTTGCAAGATATTCTTAGTCACCAAATATTCTTGGTCCAAATATTCATTGGAAACGATAAGATCACAGGCTCTGTTATAACGATATTCACGAGGATCACGCGTGTATATAAAAGGTCCCACGATCGTCAAAAGGGTCCCAGTGCCAAAAGTCAAGCGAAACATCGTTGGTACACGCAAAAGAGAAAGAGAGAGGAAAGGTCCCTGCGTGCGCTCGCACTAACGACCTATGTAAAATGTTCTATCTGTTATCCTTGTCCCTTATCATTTTATCCTCCTCCGCCAGTGATTCCAAAGGAGCATAGGAAAAAGAGGGAAAGATGAAGCGAGAGAGGAAATGGAGAGAAGAGAGCGGATGGAAAAGGAGAGGAGAGAAAGAGGGTCCAGCATTCCAGAGCCCGGTCTCGACCCGCGACCCTCGCCCCCTAAATCATCCACCGCAGCTAGGCCGTAATTCCGTTTTTGTTTTCTCTGCTCTTCTCTCCTCGTTCCCTCTTTTTTCCTCCCTCTCTTCGTACCTTCTTCTCTCCTTCTCCATTTTCTCCGTTTTGTTTTTTTTTTTCGCGTTTATTCCTCCACCTTTTTCGACCTTTCCTACCAGACCATGGAGACAAACCGCTCGACCCTTCTTCGTTGTCTTCTTCTTCTTCTTCTTCTTCTTCTTCTAGTTCTCCGGTTGTGCGAGTTTGGCGAGGTTTGACGAAGGGATTTTGACTGTGGGAAAATTGTTTGGTGGAAAGGATGAAGTGACGAGACCCGTTGACACGGTTCGGACGAACCTTTGACTTCGGACCAGGTGAAACGTCACATATGGATGTCGATAGCGTGCAGAATGAACTGACAGTTTCGGACGATAAACGTGACGATGCGTTATAAAAGGATTCACGCGGTGAAGATGAATTTGATCTGTACCAGCGATTAGTTTTCATATCGGACGAACACAGAACATTTCTCCACTGTGGTTTCTAATCCAAAATTTGATATCACGTCCTGAAGATTTTAAAACACTTTATATACGCGGAAAAATTCATAAAAATACTTCGAATTTATACTATTTGAAAGAAGATGAAGCATCACTGTTCCTCAACGTTGTCAAACCAGAAGTTCCAAGAATTATAATAATTCAAATACCTTTATTTTTTCTACTGTAATTTCTCCAACCCAAAATTCAATGTCCTTCTAATCACAGTATCAAAAGAATAGTACATATATATTATATATCCTTGCAAGACCCACAATGGACAAATCCAAAGGCAAACCAACCGAGTTTCCCTCAAACGTCGTCAAAACCAAGAAATCCTAAAAAATCACAAAAAACCACGTCCTACCGTCTACTATTGCAAACGATACGCCTATTCTCGCCGCGTGGAATCTCGCTAAGAAACTCTTCCCAAGGTGCGTCCGGACGATCCGGATACCTGGTGTCCCGTGACATTGCGCGAGAGAGGCGCGCGTACGCGAGTTCTCGAGCGCAAAAGAGGCAAGTGAAAACGACACGCAGGAGTCGGTGTCCCAGGTCTCGATGGCCGATGCTGCCATTTAAACGGTAAAAAAAGTATAATGTTACGGACACTCGATATTTTCTCGATGATCGTCATTGTGTCGCGGCCATGTTTAGCTGGTATACGCATTATTCCACGCGCGGAGCTACCGTACCCGCGGTGGCAACCATCCACGTTCCAGTGATTTACCCCGT